>NC_089278.1:11261358-11589735 GCF_963678975.1 Dysidea avara | reverse complement strand
GGAAACATGTAGTTGGTTCTGTTATGGAATTTTTCCAAATCTGCCTGCACCTATACATACAATGAAGTGCATTGATCTGTTTAAAGGGCTTCATTCATCTACTTGTGTAGTTAATATGTATAGCAATACTTAATTCAGGTACACAATTTCCATTGAAAATGCTCTCAGATTCAATCTTGTATTGTTCAAATTTCAAAATTTTCCACTTTCAACATTATTATTCTAACATGCACCTATTCAGTGTTGTGCAATTGTGAGAGGGGTGCATCATGTACTTGGTTGTCTGTACCTACCCAAACTTTTCCATTAACAAAATGCTTCAGAGAGCCATACCTATAATCTAAAGGCAATATATAAAATATCTACAGGCAGAAAATATTATGAATTTTATGTAGAAATGTCTCCAAATTGCAGTATTTTAGCATATATTTTCAAAATTGCAGTATTTTAGCATATATTTTAAAAATTTCCCTGGGGGGGCATGCCCCCAGACCCCCCTAGTTCCAGCATGCTTCACACACCTCTACCCAAGAGATTAGTACCTTGAGCTAGCCCCCCCTTTTATAAATCCTAGATCTGCCCCTGGTACTATTTACAGTATGTAAACAAGAAAAGTATGTAAACAAGAAATTGGATCCTCAAAAGAAGAGTGTATATAGCAGCCGGATAAAGATGCAAACACAGTAAGGGGCCATGTTACACAACTGATAACACTTACGGAGTTCATTTTTTAAGTTGTTAGCTTTGCACTCAGTTAGAACTTACTAGCTACTATGCACGTTGTAATTGTTCTCCTTGCTTATTTACCCAATTTTGTTGTAAATTGTCAGTTATCCACACTTATAATTGCGTATATTATACCATCTGCAGGGGCGTAGGAAGCATGGGTGCTTGGGTACCCATAAATATTTCAAGTGGTCTAACTGATGTCAGGCCATTGTACTATATTACTGAAATGATCAAGATACTCTAATAGAGCAGTCAATGACTCTAATAAAGCAGTCACACCCGCGACGTTTTTTTTTTTGGGTCTTCAGCTTTATTACTGGGCACCCATAAGTTAAATATCTTCCTGCGCCCCTGATCTGATAGCTAAAGTAGCATACACAGTACCATTCATGTGAAGTTCTTCAGACAACATGTGATCATGCACATAAGACGTAGATACATCAGTGGAAAATGCATGGACAAGGCAAGGATAAAATGCATGTGTGCAATGTGCTGATGAATAAATTTATAGTTGCAGCTAAGCAAATTATTATTTTGTGTTCTAAGTTTACTCAGCTAGAAATGCTTGTAAAGGTAGACCCATTGTAGCTAGGTGATGGCAAGGCTAAAAGACACTGAGAAAAGGCATAATACGTATAACATGGTACATACCATACACGTATGCCTATATCGTACGCGTATGGTACGGAAAATCACACCGTATACTGTTTAGCCGTTGGCTGTATGTAACACGTACAGTCCCTGATACATCTTCTAGTTTCCAGTCACTTGAGAAAGCCTTATTGACAAAGTTTAGACTGCTCTTGACCCTCCTGGTGCTCTTCAACGTTCACTCTTTGTCCTTCCAACTAGATTTGGTGGTCTAGGCATTGTTGCACCTGATTCTTTATCATCTATTGAGTTTTCTGCTTCAATGTATGTCACAGCACCCTTACGATCACTCATTGTATCACAGAATTTTGGCTATACTGCCGATACTCGCTGTAGTCTGTACTCCCGTAAGCTTGAAATTAAACAATCCAAGACTATCAATTTGTCCATTCTTTCTAAGGAACTGTTCTCTAAGCTTACTCCCTAGAGGGCTGTTACTTTAGCGCAGGAAAAGGGTGCTTCTCGCTGGCTTACTGCCCTACCTGTGCAGGAACATGGTTTCTCCCTACACAAGACTGCCTTTCAAGATGCCCTTGCTTTGAGGTATGGCTGGATGCCCTCTCGTACACCTTCCCACTGTGCATGTGGTATCAACTTTTCTGTTGATCATGCCCTATCTTGTTCAAAGGGTGGATTCCCTTCAGTATGCCACAACGAAGTGTGGGATATCACAGCTGAATTATTATCTGAAGTGTGCCATGATGTGGAGGTTGAGCCTCATCTGCAGCCTCTAAGTGATAAAAGGTTTCAACAGAAGAGTGCTAACACTCAGGATGGCGCACGCTTGGACATTGCCATGAATGGATTTTGGGGTGGTCGTTATGAAAAATGTTATACGGACGTCAGAGTTTTTAACCCACTTGCACCGTCCAACTGTGGAACCACCCTTCAGTCATGTTACAGGAAACGCGAAATAACAAAGAGAGCTTATGAGTTGCGAATCCGTGAAGTGGAACACAGTTCTTTTACCTCTCTAGTGTTCTCTGCTTCCAGGGGAATGGGCCATGAAGCCAGTGTATTTTACAAGCGATTGGTGAGTTTATTGTCTGACAAATGGAATGACCTTTATGCCACAGTACTAGGATGGATTAGATGTAGACTGTCATTTTGTTTGCTGCGTTCAGCAATCCAGTGCACTAGAGGAGTACGATCTTCACAAGGTCATTACATCAAAAGTGCTCGTGTGGCCTTGGTGCAATCAGAGACTCAAGTTTTTGATTTAATTGTTTAACTGTTTATTTGTATGAAAAAAAAGAAAAAAGATTTCCGGTGAGATAACATCATCTTAATGTAAAAAAACAACAAAAACCATATATGCGTATAGTATGTACGTATGGTACATAATCAACCCACTATCGTGGTTCATGATATGAACAAACAGGCATATTTCAGTTTTGTCTGAAATACACATACTGTTTCCTTTTCACTTGATACTTACTAGTGGACCTATGCTCATTGCAAAGAACCACCAGAGGGTTGTTTTGAGTTGGAGGATGCTTTCCAAGGTGGTTTTTAGGCATGCGTTCTATTAGAGTTTTTGCCATAAACATGGGCGATCCCTATTATCAAGAGTACATAATAATAAAATATTATATTATGTACTCCTGCTATTATGAACCCACTATCGTGGTTCATGATATATGGTTTATGGCTGCTAAGAGTGATCCAACATTAATACAATTTCTTCAATTAAAAACTCAAAACTTTTTTAGTTGCATATTTACATTATTAATTTTATTGTGAGTGTTCTATTTAAAAATGTGTTTCTATTAGTAAAAAAAAACGAGAACAATGCCTACAGCTGAACTCGAACCACTAACCTCTTACTTTGAGAGTTGGTGTCTTACCACTGTACCAAATGTATAATCTGGCCAGCCCCCCTCACATCAACTACTGTACTTCCTCTGCCACTGATTAACAGTTTGGTACTTCCTGCTGCAAGCCTCCAAGTTCAAATTTCAGTGAGTTTCTGGAACCCCAGGAAACCACCCTATATAAGCCCCTGCTTTGTAAATGTGTGCACAAGCTACTAATACTGTAATTTTGGAACCTAAATGGATGTCCTTTATCAAGGGGTTGTCCAGGTCTCTTTTAAGAGGGGTTCCTCTGACCACTGTAATGGTTATTGTGCAGTAACCAAATAATTGACGTGTCCTAAATTCTGCCATTGCAGGCTGAGAGCATGAATGATGCAGTCTTCAAAAGTAGTCCTGTTATTCAAATTGAATGCTTGAAAAATGTAGTCTTCTATTTTTCAAGACAACTTATATCTTACTTGGCAATAACTAATTAGCTGAAAATATTAGTGCCCACTATCCCACTCATAACACTCAGGCACCAGCTATCATCTCACTTATTACCAAACCTTTTATGCAACAATTTAAATTGAACAAACAAACAAATATATAAAACAATCCATTTCTTACAATACAATAGTAAGTGACAGGGTTACCAGTCTGCAGAACACAAAATAATTGTCATTCACAGGCAAGTTTAGAGTCTAGGCTACTAAGACAAATGGCAAATGCTTGAAGAGGACACAAAGGAAATTGAACATCCATTGTAAATGTATCCTCTGACACTCGACCAAACTGTAGCACAATGTACTCAGCTACAAAAGAAAAATTAAGTATTTCATCACAACACTACAAATACCCACTATTTGCAGCATGAACCAACTGGAAATTCTTCACAGAAGCCTGTGTAACACGTCCATGGAAGTTAAGCACATATGCCTGGCTCTCTGTACAGAAACAACAATTATACATAATAAGAAAATTAAAGTGCATGACTATCATACCATCAGACCACTGGGGTTGTTTGTTCATTAGCATCAATAAGTCATCCATTGTGCCCAACTTGTATCTCTCCAGCAGTGTTTCTGATTCCTACAGGTGCACATACTGAATGTATTACCGCTGTTGCAGAGTTACCATGTATTCACAAGAACTTTAACACAACAAAAAGTAGTTATTTGTATTAATATGCTGAGACATTTAGCCTATTTGAATACCAGTATAACCAAAGAAGTACCCTAACTATTTGTTTATGAGTAGAGTTATGAGTAGCTCTCTTAAAGGGGTTGCAATAAGTCTCCTTAAGGGGGTGCAGTCTTTTGGTGTATGCATCTTACTTTACTGAGACTTGACATGATCACCCGGTAGACTAAGATGGAAGAAAACTATTGCTTATGACTTATATACAATACATACAGTGGAACCTCAGTTATCCGGATCCACTTACCTGGATTTTCAGTTAATCAAACTATGGAAATGACCGCTCTATTAGAGTAGTGACTGTTCTATTAGAGTAGTTGATAATACTGATATTATAGAAAATGTTCTTTATGCTATTTTAATGTTATTTATTTATATAAAGTTTCAGAGATATGATTTATGGACGTCTGGTCCCAGGATACCTGAGGTTCCACTGTAGCATGCAAATGTTTTGCAGATTCATCTGCCAGAATCAGTGTCACTGCAGAATCTAGTGTAAGTAGTGTTTTCTCCTTTATGCACACAAACACAAGCACACACAGTGCCATATACACATCCTATATAGCTAGTCAATAGTATAGTAGCACATTAATGATGTCAGATAGCTGCAAGGTGTGTGATATGTATGAGGCAGTAAGATAGTCTGGTCAACATTAAGCCATCTTGATACAATGTGGTTATACACTATGGCACTCACGAATAGTTTTAAATTTAACATAGAGGAGATTGGTCACGCGTCGTCAAACATCTCGTGATCTCAAAGAAAAGTTCAACCTCAGTATTGATATAAAGTATTCTAATACACGAATTGACATCTCCCTTCTTTCATATTTCAACGTAGCGCAATCGTGATCATTGACAGTAGCCCCATTCAAAATGGCGTACGATTGTTGCTATGATACTGACGTAATTTTTGGAATGTGTCTATAGCTGCACCATGGGCCTGAGGACTTTGCCTGATATGTAGCATAGTGGCGTATATAAAAAATACATGCTATCAGGAATACTATTTATACGGAAAGTTTTCATGTTTTATGAAAAGTACACAATTTAACTAATTTTGGGGATAGTGCCATCACAGATTTGACCTTTTGTGACCTTTGCGATTACTTTTGCACAAAAACTTGACCATTTCTGTTTTTATCTCCCCGAGACACTAATTGACGTGTTAAAACATGGTAACGAAGTAAAGGTCTTGTTGAACGAAACAACTTAGTTTTTATTGGAAGTTAATAGCCATAATAGGTAATACCATTTGAAGTTATGATCGCTTTTATTAGCAGCAAGTTTACCTGCCTTTGGGGTATAAATTGCCTGTGGGAAGGTAAATTATCAAAATTCATGGGTATTTTAATGATCATAATAACTTTGGAATGAAATCACCTATTAACTTCAAATAAAAACTAAGTTGTTTTGTTAACAAAAATTTATTCTGGTACCATGTTTTTTAAACAAGTTAATTAATGCCTCAGGGAGATAAAGATAGAAATGATCAAATTTCTGGGCAAAATGGCCATATAGGTCACCAAAGGTCAAATCTGTGATGGCACTATGTTTATATGAGGAATAGTACTTACATGGAGATTTTATGAAAAAGCAGACAATTTTTGCACTATGCCACTGTACTACTCAGGCCTATGGCTCTTGGGCAATCAAATAGCCTGAATTCCCCATGATACAGCTATATTATATAACACTTCCCATCTGGATAGCAAGGATAAAAATTTAACGCTCTTCATCTGAGTGGTTTTCATGGTGAACCCAAGTCGTGCCTGAGTGGTTTTCATGGTGAACCCAAGTCGTGCATACTGTATTAATCCCACAATCAATTTCGGCCTTAAATTCTATATAATTGCTGCCCAGATGTAGCCCGGGTGGCTACTTTGATCTGAAGTGTGAAAGTCTTACATACATACATACATACATACATACACTAGTAAATTAAAAATTAGACTCTATTTAGGCTGTTTTGGGTGGGTAATAAATCTCATATACTCCACCTTGTTTTCTAATATACTCCACGCCTTTAAGCACAATATGACATATGCTCAAAATCGGATTTGTCCAATCGCTATGCGTTGTTCACGTGCAGTGATTTAACGAGCGCGATTATTTAGTCACGTGAGGACGCATAGTTGCCATGGCGCTAGTATTATCGTAAGAAAACCAGCCGCTTTTGCCGAGCCTACAGCAGAAACAATCATGGATGAGGTAAGTGATCTGAGTGTAATGTGAAATAGAGTCTAAAGCAGTTATACGGGCACAATGTGGAGTCCATGAAATTTATAAATCCTCAGGCCCTTAGTAGCGCCCTCGCTTCGCTCGTGCGCTACAGCCCAGGCCTTCGGGTTTATAAATTTCATAGACTCCACATTGTGCCCGTATAACTATTATTTATTAATTTACAAATGAAGTGGGGATCCAAGTGATAAAATTAGCGAAATATGAGATGAATGATGGTATTGCAGCATAGCTTGGTGGGAAAATCCCTATATTGACATGTTATAACAATCATTTTGTTCAATGTCAAAGTAGGTATTTTCCACTGAGCTATGCTGTATTACCATCACATCTCTTGTTTCACTACTTTTTATCACTTGGATCCTTTACATCTGTAATATACTAGTTTGACTTTTTTTTGTTATAGCATACAGCTATACACGCATGAATGTTCTATTTGGGTGACTGCTGTATTAGAGTATCTTGAGTTGGCCTTTCACCTACCAGGGGTATCACTATTTCATATTTTCATTGTGATAGCATTAGGGCAATGATGACGGGGTGTGTCATTGCAATAGATTGTTAAGAGGTTTGGTCTTGGTGCTCTTGATTGATATTAATCAACCAAGATTACGTTAATAGATGTGGCAGTAAACCTATCATGAAATTACACGTATCTACTGAGTATTAAGTGCTTCTGATCAAGGAAAGTGTTGATAGGGAAAACTAATCCCTCGATGGGGTTTCACTGCAACAAGAAGGATGACCAGCCTGATTGAAAAGACAAGGTACACACTTATCAGAAATCCAAAAGGCACATCCCACTGGTGAGTTTGTTATTGTGGCGTAAATATGGTGGCTATGTGTGGTTTTCGTTTGGCTTCCAGCCTTGTCACTGTGGTCAGGCAGGTAGACGAAAATGGTGATTTAAAAAAATCTATATCTAGCCACCTATAATTATATTCTTGTTTTTAATGCTGTATTTGATGTTGGATGGACTAAATATTAATCCATAAAGGTGATTTTTGTTACATAAGGTGTTTTTAGGATGATTCTTAAAGGCAGAAGCGCATCATTTTTGAGGGGGGAGGGGATTCATACTTAAACAGTACAACTGTACTGTTTGATACATACATACATACAGACAGACATACATAATACACATGTATAGTACCTTAGTGGGTTGAACTACATAACGTTCAAACTCTGGAGTCATTGCAGGAATAATAACACTCATTTTTCGTGGACCTTTAAAACCAAACACATTGGTTTCCTGTTGATAAAACTATACATTTGAACAACTTTAAAACATCAAATGCAGTCTCACATAAACAATAGCTGCTAGTTCTTGTCGACAGTTTGAACCACCGGGCAGTGCTTCTCCTTTGCTAGGATTAACTCCATTATCATACACTGTAAATGAGGTACCCACAAAGTTGGCCCTAATAAAAAATAAAAAGCTTTGTTAACTTATTGTATATGCATCCTAAAGGAATACTACATACACAGTATAGCAACACAATACAAAAATTGTGCACTATTTCATAAAAGCATGAAACTTTCCAAAAAGTAGTACTCCCCAACTTTTTTTGACATAGTGCCATCACAGATTTGATTTTATGGCTATTTTTGCCCAGAAATTTGATCATTTCTGCCTTTATCTCCCTGAAGGCATTAATTAACTTGTTAAAACATGGTACCAATATAAAAATCTTGTTGAATGAAACAACTTAGTTTTTATTTGAAGTTGATAGGTGAATTCATTCCAAAGATATGATCATTTATATTACCCATGAATTTTGAGATACTTTACCTCCCCATGGGTAATTTACACCCCAAGGGCAGGTAAACTCAGAGAATTTTGGAGATAATAAAAGCAATCATACACTGTAATTTCAAAATGGAACTACTGTACCTATTTACTTCAAATAAAAAATAAACAAAAAGTTGTTTTGTTCAACAAGACCTTTACTTTGGTACCATGTTTTAACATGTCAATTAGAGATAAAGTCAAATTTCTGGGAAAAAATGGCCATAGAGGTCACCAAAGGTCAAATCTGTGATGTCACTATATCAAAAAATACATGTCACGAGGAATACTATTTATGTGTAAAGTTTCATGCTTTTATGAAAAAGTGCATGATTTGGCTAATTTTAGGGGCTACTCCGCTATACATGATGATAGACAAACATATGGTACGTTATATGGGCCACATTGTCACTTTGTTCTTTTCCTCTGTACCCTTGTGTGGGTATGTATACTTGTTTATGAGCTCTATTACAGTAGCTGACTGTTCTAATAGAGTATTATTTATTAAGAGCAGTGTACCATAGTACATACAAAATTTTGAGGCTTTTGTAGATCGACAAATTTCAGGATTTTTACAATTTTTTTTTTACTCAGGCTATCTGTTATTAGGCGTAGGGCAGTCTTGATAATTGCTAATTTTCGAGGATGAAAGTTTGCAGACAGCTTGGCAACTGTAAAAATTATGCCCCTTGAAGATTTATATGTAGTGGAGAGGTGTGTAAAGGATAAAAAGTGGCGAGGATTACTCCTGAGATACATGTAGAACAATGGAGTCAGAGAGTTGATTCTTCACCATACACTGCTGGGACTGATCGACAGAGCTACTGCTTCTTGACATTCCATTGCAATAGTATAGTGCCACTGTGTAAAGGATTCATCACTTTTGACCATCTCAGCAAAAACCCAACTTGTTTGCACAATTTCTGCAAAAAAAAAATCCTACAGTGTCCAAGGAATGGAATACCAAAGTTTCATCCTTTTGTGGTGAGTAGTTTTGGAATTATAGTGCTAAGACAGTAGGAAGAGCAACAAAATTGATTTGCACAGCAACTATACACTACAGGTACTTTGCAGTCATAAATTCTGTTTGCTTTAGTCTACAACGTTTGAATTTGGCTAAAAAGAATAGCAAATCAACCAAGGTATAGTGCTAGCCCTGTAGTCACACATATACTTGAAAAAATGATGGCGATATTGTTTACATTTACCTCATCTTAAACAAACGCACATGACACACATACCTATGGGCTACAAAACCAAAATCAAGATTTTTGAACTCTCCATGAGCAAATGAATAAGATAGTGTATAGTTTTAATCAATTTGAGCCTTCCTTCTTTGCGCAATTGCCCAATACAAGCTAGCATATTTTGTCTTTGTAGCAACGTAAATTTCATTTTTCTCAAAATGTATGCTTGTGCGAACAAGTCTTGAGACGGTCACATTTTACTACAAGATCTAGCTCAGGTGTAAGTGCTGTACAGCTGTGCTTTTGCATTAACATTTCAATATTTTGCTATTTGTTCCATTAGTAAACAACATCATTTGAGGTTGATATGATGCCACAAACTAGTCTGAGTGGCTCCACCACAGGGTGCTATCGCTGGGTGAAACTGACTTACTGTATCTTCTCTGTCTTACTGTATGGTAGTTATCACCCAGCGCAGCACCCACACACTGGGATTTAAGTCGTAATAGCTACCATCATTGTTTTCACTACTTTTTATAGCTGGAATGATTTTAATTGTATTATGGTATAGTTGTTTTGTGTGTATGGTTGTGACTCCCTCTCCCTGATTGTCTTGCACACTATGTTTACCATGTCTAGTTTTTTATAGCAAAAAACTGTAGCTTATTGCAGTTAGATCATTAAGGAGTGTGGTTATAGCATGCTTTTATTGTTAAGAGCAAGGCAGTATTAGTATAGCGGCATAACCAAAAAGTTGTGTACTTTTTCATAAAGCCATGAAACTTTCCACATAAATAGTAGTCCTCAATACATGTATTTGATATAGTGCCATTGCTGATTTGACCTTTGGTGACGTTCACTGCCATTTTTGTACAAAAAATTGATCATTTTTGTCTTTAACTCCCTGAGGCAGTAATTAACTTGTTAAAACATGGTACCAAACAAAAGATCTTGCTGATAGAAACAACATAGTTTTTATTTGAAGTCACTAGGTGATTTCATTCTTAAGTTATGAGTATTTTTATTAGCTGCAAAATTTGATAAATTTATGCATAATTATCTGCCCAGGTAATTCACACCTCGAGGGCAGGTACATTTATCAAATTTTGCAACTAGTAAAAATGATCATAACTTTGTAATGAAATCACCCATTGACTTCAAATTATAACCAAGTTGTTTCTATCAACAAGATCTTTTGTTTGGTACCATGTTTTTAACAAGTTAATTACTGCCTCAGGACAAAAATGATCATTTTTTTGTACAAAAATGGCCGTAAAGTCATCAAGGGTCAACACAGCGATGGCACCATATCTAAAATTACATGCTATGAGGAGTACTATTTATGTGGAAAGTTTCATGGTTTTACGAAAAAGTGCACAATATTGCCAATTTTGGGGGCTACGCCACTATACTATATATGTTCTGATTATTTAGAGGAATTATATTTCAGAAGGCTCAGTCTCACGTATCAATGATGTTAGGCCTGGTTTCAGCTAGTTAGTTGTTAAAAAATATTAGAATACGAAGCTCATGCACTGTTGCGCATGTACGAGGCATTCATATAAAAACTGCCACGTTTTCACACCATTGGTCAATTTTTCTAGCTAGTGCTAGCCGTTTGTGAACCTACTCTACTGATTTATTGTTGTGATGTCGGGAGACAACTCAGAACTGCTTGCCGCCACGCAGTACACACTTCAACAGATGAATGATCGCCTGATGACTATGCGCGGATGTGGAGAGCTTGGAGTGCACTCAGTTTCCAGGAGGGCAAGAGCACGGTCATCAGCTTGGCACGTTACCAAGTAATATGGCGCCAAGCGTCGTTTCAACGCCTTTCAATGCCAGACAATGTATTCGGTGGTGATGATGAAAACAATGTCGCCACATGCCTGACCTGGGAACAGCAAATGGAGTTTGAAGATGACCCAGCAGACGTCAACAAAGTCGACAGGTCAGGGAAGCGCCCAAAGGGCGAGAAACTTTGCTTGACTAAGGTGGAGGAGAGTACAGAGGATTTTCTACAAGAGGCGTTTACACCCATGTCCAATGAGAACCAGAACGACCTCTGGGGCAAGTTCACTGTTGTAGACACGCCCTTCACCACTCAACCTCGTTTAGACAAACTGATGGCTACGGAATGCTCAAAGAACGTTAAATCCGCACACCAATCCCACTCCTGCATCCAGGCACTATTCCTGGATCCACTCACGTGTTTCAGCGAAACCCGTCTAGTTCGCACAAGCATGTGTATTGAGAAAATTCTAATTTAAAAATATTTCGTAAAATTATGCATGCTACAAGAAAAAATATGCAAGTTTTTATTGGGCCAGTACTTGAAGAAGGAAGACCCAAATCGATTAAAATTATACACCATCTTATTTGCCTGCTCATGGTGAGTTCGAAAATCTTTGTTTTTGTAGCTTCAACAGTATGGGTGTCACGTGTGTTTGTTTACAATGCGGTAAACGTAAACAAGATCGTCATCATTTCTTCTAGCAAACCGCCTTCAAACGCCTATGTACCAGTGACTGCAAGGCTAAAACTATACCTTGGTTGATCTGCCAATCCATGGTGAACATTGTAAGCCAAATTCCAACTTTGCAGACTAATCCAAACGGAAGTTATGGCTGCGAATGCAAGCACCTGTAGTTTATTTTTTGTATAGTTACTGTACAAATCGATTTCCTTGTTCCTCCTACTTTCTAGCACTGTAATTTCAAAACTACACATCACAGAAGGCTGAAACATTGGTGATCCATTCCTTGGACACTGCAGATAATGGCGAGTGAATAGAAAAATTTTTTAATTGTGCGAACTAGTTGGGTTTTTGCTGAGACGGTCACAAATAAAGATAACCCTATTGTTGTGGAGGACATGGAGGCCGCAGTAAAAACTATTCTTACTTTCATGGGGAATGCCTCTTCCCAATGTAACGTTGAGAGGAAGACACTCATTCTGGAGGAATATTACAAGGACTTTGTGGCATTTGGCCAAGATTCCGATCTATTCTCCTCAGCTACGACAACACTTTTCGGACCATCCTTTCCGGAGAAAGTAGTAGAACACCTGACACAGCTCAAGACCCTCTGCCAGACTCAAAGTGCTGGATCCAAGGTAAGCCAGGAATTTTTCAAGGCCTTCTCGCAATACACTCAGCAAGGCGGCAGAACCAAGACAATCTTGAGGCAACAAAATAGCCTACCATACTCGAGATGAGGGACCAGCTCAAGAGGAAAGGGTTCAGCAACTTATAGTCAGCGGGCCAAGCCCAACAAATGACTAAAACCCAACGCAATCATATCTTTGATGTCAAGTTTAAAAGAATGTGTAAATCATATTATTGTGAACCTTACAGAACAGAAAGGCTCAAATGATTAGCCGAATATTCGGATTAATATTCATTTGCTTTGTAGCCAAATAATAAAATTAACAAATGATTAATCGCACGTGATCATTTATATGGTGACACGTGATTAGCTGTCAGTAATTAACGAAGCGGAATTATGGCATCTCTTTCTTAGTAAAGTTATACATATGAAGCCACAAAGCTGTTTGTGGTTATTTGTAGGCTTCTTGGTAGTGGCCACCTTAATTACTGAATTGCAATGAAACCTTACACCGATTATTGAGCGAATATTTGAATACAGTAAACCAGTATTCCTTTGAGTCTTACAGAACAGGGTTTCGTGAAGCCACAGGGAGTAGCACTGTTGTTACTCAAATGTGGCTGGCAGGCTGCACCACTTTGTAAAGAATTGGCAAGCACTGACAAAAGACAAATAGGTAATCGAAACCACACAAGGTTTTCGAATTCCATTCTTCAACCCACTAGTGCAGGTACAACAGCCAAACCCTCCTATCAAAGTCTCTTGATATAGGAGGAAGTAAGTACCCTTCAAGAGAAGGGAGCTGTAATCAACATATCCAACTTGCAGCCTCAGGGGAGTTTTTACTCAACTCTCTTCCTAATACTGAAGAAAGGGGGTCAGATGAGATCAGTAATACCTCAAGAGGTTTAATGAATGGGTGAAGCCCCAGCACGTCAAAATGGAGGGTATAGGAACACTCAAAGAGTTACTGAAGGTAAGCGATTGGATGGTGTGGACCTCAGGTATGCCTACTTCACAGTTCCAATCCATGTGGATCACCAACCCATGCACTTCGATTTCAGGTGGGGTTGGAACACTATCAGTTCACATGCCTGCCAATTGGCCTGTCCTGTACACGGTTCCATAGAAAATGTCACTAAATAGGGGTGCTTTCCTACAGTAATGTTTAGTGCCTCAAACACTAAATTTACTGTAGGGAAGATTTAGTGCCGGGAAAGATTTATTGCCAAGGCATTAAATCTCCTGGTTGGCACTAAATCTCTTGGAAAGATTTCAAGTAGCAACACGGATCTCGAAGGTGGTTGTGATACCATGCATGCCCACAGAGAACAGCTGATACCATTCCGATAAGTGGGTGTGGCTCTACAAATCCCGTACAGACAGCAAAACATATTCCTGAATGGTGGGCGTGGTTCCACATAAGTTTCTTGAGTATTTACAATCAAGCTTGTTAGCTTAAGTCACACGTGATCTCATTCAGGTCACACCAAAATATTCAGTGAAATGGATAAGACCCACTTAACCCAGACAAAGTGACACAAATGACCAGACCCACTTACAACGTTGTTTCACACCTCATTTTAAAGAGAAGCCATATGCCATATAGCACAGCTCAACAACACATTGCAAGAAATGGAAAATATAAAACTACTAGTATTGGTACCTAACATACCATCTCCACATTAAACATTTTAATGCCGGGAACAGAGACCAAGCATTAATCACCAGTACTGCTCATGTTGCTATGTAGCGTGCATGGTGATTTTACTTTTAAAGAGTATGAAGTTTCCTTATGCCATCCTGCTGAAATTAATGATGTAAAACACCAAAGTTTATTGTTTGTGGTTTTGACAGGAATGTAGCTCAATTAGTCTTCCCTACCCTGCATGATCATTTTTTCACCATACATGTGCTTAAAAGATGGTATAAGGATCATTTACTTTAAAGCACTATAAACATGTATGGGTCATTCCATACCAAATCAACAAAAAAAAATCCTGACCCCTTTGGATTTTCATGAAATTTGGTGTAGACATGGACTCTACTAAGAAACTTTCTCACACCAAAATTTGGCCCATTCTATTCATCTCCCTTTAAGATATGACCACTCCAAGTTTATTACAAATACTACACTGGTTTAATAAAATGGTCTTAACCTTGTCATTGATTGTCACAGAACCTTTCTGTTTAGATTTTTGGAATGCTTATTAAATTCTCTTTCAAGTGATATATATAATTCATTATAACTAGGTGTATCCGTGCAAAATGCGCGTGATAATAAGACAATTGTTATGTGCTATTGTGTAAATACACTTAAATTTGAACATTACTAATGGTCAAGGAGTAATCAAATCATCGCATACCAACAAAGACATGATTACGCATAGCACACATAATTTCTTCAATGGTGTGTACATCAACAAAGAGTGACTGATATCATACAGTGGAACCTCTCTTAACAAACTCCCCGAATTAAGGACATAATAGAAAAAACCTCCATAATAAGAACAAATATTTTGGTCCCAACAGGTCTGGTTAATACATTTTTTACCTCTGAATGAGGAAAACCTCTATATTGCAGCAAAAAGTGGCCAAACATTCTGGGTCCCAAAATGTCCATAGTAGAGAGGTTCCACTGTAGTTTATGCAATGTAGGTTGGCCTTGTGCACCGGAATTTCTGCACATCTGTGCAGTACTCATGTAGATGGCTTATTAAGATGCATGTGTACACAGTCCTCATGAAGGTGGCAAATCAACATGTGTCCCATTAACCATGCACATACACAAAAGAGATTGGCTTTTGAGTGGCAGACAAATGCCACATTAGGGATGTACTCTACTTCATTTGGATGATGATGTTGTATGAACTAACAAAGTGTCTGAGTGTGGTATGAGGATCAATAGTTGGTGCATCACCACAATGACTAATTCAACTTGCATTTCACATACAGTGGTATATATTTAGTTAGATTGTGTTGTTAGAGTAACTGAATTGGAGTTACATTCTACTCCTAGTCATAATATTGCTGTGTTGTTTACTTATTACATGACAAAGTGTGTATGCAGTGCAGCAGGGATTTTTCTAGAAAATAAATTCAGGGGGGGCAATCCGAGTTTTTCAGAAATTGAGGGGGGGCAGAACTTAAATTAGGCTAAATTTGTTTTATTGTAGCTAGCCAGCCATCGACTAAATTTTATGATTTCAACAATTTATCATTGTTTCATCATTGGGCTGCTTGAGGCAGAGTTCAGGGGGGGCAGGATGCCCCCTTTGCCCCCCCCCCCCTAGAAAAATCCCTGGTGCAGTATTGAGTATGGGTATTCAAGTTAATTGGCTGTACTGAGCAAGAAGGTCAACACCAGCATGTGCATTTGGGTAGAGAAGAGTTGCTTATTATAGTTGCTCTCAGAATTAAGATATCAGCATAGCCCAGGTGAATCCTTTATAAGAAGAGCGGTTGCCCAAATAGAGGTCGTGTGTGTTCTATTAGGGTACACTGTAAAAACGATTTTGTCATTTTAACAAATTGTTTGTTACATCTTGATGGATGTTCTATTAGGGTAGTTAAACTAATAGAGCTTCTGGAAGTTTCAGCTGTCCCTGTAGAGTTAACCAAAGGAGTGAAAATGTGTCTCCCTACACATTCAAGACTGCAATAGCAACTTCATGATCTCGTCCATGATTCGTTGCTTGGTAAGGTAGATGTATGTTCTATTAGAGTAGTTGAAACTTAATCTTCCGTTCAGTTCCTCGCTCACAATAAAGTCATCCTGCAGGGTGCAGAGTGTGTCTTTTAGGCGAGTTTTCCTTGTGTAGTCTGTTAGGCAACCTGATTGGAGTGATCATCGTTCTCTAACTTGCCACACCCACTATGAAACTCTCCTTTTTTGACTGTTTCCTTCTCCCTTGCAGCGGTGTTGCTGGTAATCCTCCATTTTCGTGTCACAGTAGCAATACTTTGTCTATAGTGCACAGTGCAGCAGGGTACAGAGTGTGTATTTCCGGCGAGTCTGTAGTCTCTGTCAAGTAGCCTGATAGGAATGATCATCCCTCGTAGACTCGCCACACCCACTATGGAGAATTGTCCTTTTATACTGGTGGATGTGTTTGCTGGATGATAGCGTAAACACCAGATCACATGATCAAATTCGCTGATGTGACTGGTTAAATCATGAAAAAGTGATTGATCCTATCTCACTGTAAGCTTTTAGATATTAAATTTTAACCATGACGTCATCTGATTTCTATTCGCAACGCATATATACCGGAACGCCGTATACACGTATCATAAACTTATAATGGCCATTGACAGTGATAAGTATCTTGCAACCAAGGTTAGCACGTAATGATAGACAAGAAAACCACCTTATGACACATTGATTTGGATGGGTAGTTGGTCTAGTGAGTTTGAAGCTAATCGGGGGGAAAACCTGGGAGGAGTTTGTGTTTGAAATTTTTATGGCCTCGATTTTTACGTTTCTTGTTCTGTTGTCCACAGGGGAGAGAAACGTCTAGTGTAGGCTGGGATGGGGAAGGCTGGTAGCACGATAAGTGTCTTCAGAAATTTGTTTTGGCGAATTTGTGTCTTCCTCAGGTAGTTATGGTGGTTTAAAGGGTATTTCCTGTAGTTTAACGAATCGCCACCAATCCTGGATCAAAAGATTTGTCTCAAATTCTAGAATTGAATGGTACCGATCCGATTGGAATCTGACCAAGAATGACGGATCATTGCTCGAAAAACACGTGCGTGGGCAAAGAGAATTAATATCAAGACACACGGTAGTGTGTTGTGCGGCCCAAGAAGCCGGCGCGTAACACCCGTGAGTATATTGACAGGAAGAAAGAAAATGCAATTTTCGCACCTCCATAGCTCTGTGCTACCTTGATGAAACAAGACGATTTTTGCTGTGGAAATGCCCTCCAACTTCAGCATTCCACATTCCAAAATTTGAGCGAAATCGCTTCACGCGTTCCCGAGATATGCGACTTAAAAAATTGGCTTAGTTTCTTCGTTTTTTCTTCTTATCTTGTCGCACACTTACAAAAAATGCTATAAAACGCGAACGCCATATCCGATTGCCTTGAAATTTGGCACACAGAAGGGGGGTATAAAGGCGCATCTCGGTACCAACTTTGGCTGGAATACGATAAACAGGCAAAGAGTTATGAGTGATTATTCATGAAAAATAACACCAATATGTTGTCACGCCTACAGGGTAAACCGCGTATGGGAAGAAGCTGAAAATCGGTGGGTGAATAGGTTAACTATTGAACCTCAAACTTTTTGTGGTTTGAAAGAAATCGAGCTAAAAACCAGGAAGATAGAACGAAAAAACCAACAGTGTGTAACAATTATGCAATCGAGATTAGCTAATAAAAAAAACGACTGCTTGCCACGCCTACCAGATAAACCGCTTGGGGTAAAGCTTTGAAAATCGTTGTACAGATGGAGTAATCATCTTAGAAAGGCTCATCAATAGTGTAGAAGAATCAGACTTAAAGCCACGGAATTATAACACAAAATCCAACTTGGTGCAGCAAGTGCGAGATCGAGATACTCTAATAGAGCAGTCATCCTAATAGAGCAGTCACCCTGAATTCAAGAGATCAGCTAGAAACAAGAAACCTGTATAGAGATCAGCCACACACAAGTCATCCTGTAGAGAGATCAGCTAGAAGAAGTTACCTTGCAGAGAGTTCAGCTACAAAGAAACCATCATGTAGAGAGTTCAGCTACAAACAAATCTCCCTGTAGAGAGATTAACTAGAAGAAGTTACCTTGTAGAGAGTTCAGCTACAAAGAAACCATTCTTTAAAGAGCTCAGCTGCAAACAAATCACCTGTACAGAATTCAGCTACAAACAAATCACCCTGTAGAAAGATCAGCTAGAAGAATTACCTTGTAGAGAGTTCAGCTACAAAGAAACCACCATGTAGAGAGTTTAGCTGCAAAGAAATCACCCTGTATAAAATTCTGCCACAAACAAATTGCCCTGTAGAAAGATCAGTTAGAAGAAGTTACCTTGTAGAGAGAGTTCAGCTACAAAGAAACCATTCTGTAAAGAGCTCAGCTGCAAACAAATCACCTGTACAGAATTCAGCTACAAACAAATCACCCTGTAGAGAGATCAGCTAGAAGAAATTACCTTGTAGATAGTTCAGCTACAAACAAATCACCCTGTAGAAAGATCAGTTAGAAGAAGTTACCTTGTAGAGAGTTCAGCTACAAAGAAACCATTTTGTAAAGAGCTCAGCTGCAAATAAATCACCTGTACAGAATTCAGCTACGAACAAATCACCCTGTAGAGAGATCAGCTAGAAGAAGTTACCTTGTAGAGAGTTCAGCTACAAAGAAACCATTCTGTAAAGAGCTCAGCTGCAAACAAATCACCTGTACAGAATTCACTCAATCTCAATTCAGCTACAAACAAATCACCCTGTAGAGAGATCAGCTAGAAGATATTACCTTGTAGAGAGTTCAGCTACAAAGAAACCATTCTGTAAAGAGCTCAGCTGCAAATAAATCACCTGTACAGAATTCAGGTACAAACAAATCACCCTGTAGAGAGTTCAGCTACAAACAATTCTCCCTGTAGAGAGAGCATCTAGAAGAAGTCACCTTGTAGAGTGTTCAGTTACAAAGAAACCACCATGGAGATTTCTGTTATCAATATATGTATTATATAATTATATATAATTTGTACATTTACTGATAAAATATTTAAAGTACATCTACTACCCATTTCTTGGCCGCCACCTTGGATTATACATCTTTTTTCACCATAGCCTTTTTGAGGGCCGCACACTTTTTTACAGCTTGGCTGTTTTGGATTAGATATAGATTACTCAAGGAAAAGGTCAAACCACAAAAATGTGACTTTTTCCTTTGATCCTACTTTAAAAAAAAAGAAAGGGTATTTCAATTACTTTTATTTTTTGCTCAAATATTCTTCTAATACCCTTCTTTCATGACAGTAAGTGTGAAGTTGGGATGGCAAGTAGATCATGAGTTGTGGCTACGATGTAATTTTACATGCTACCGGGGGTATAAGTATGAACACTACTATAACAATACAAACTTTTAAATTAAATTATGGTATGGAATCTCATCAGAACGTGGCCAAGTTGCTATACACATACAGTTGGAGGCATAGTATAGAAGTATCATAAGGTGATTAAACAAAAGTATCAATACTCACCATTGCTGAAGCCACACCAATATCCCCTATTGCTATGTATATCAATGCAGTTATGATAACAACATGATTTGGGTGCAAACACCATCAGGAGTCCATAATAGAGATGTTATGAACTCCTGATGCCATATAGTGTGAGGGTTTAGTAACAAATTATCATATGATTTGTAAGAGAAAGGTTTGACAGAATTGTGGAAACTTCACAATAGGCCTCTATTAAAATTATGAAGTTGGTACAGTGACCGTATAGAAAGGCCACCGTATAAGGGCCAACTATACATTCTCCAAATGAGATACCTATACACTAATCCACCTGTCAAAAGCAGCCACTTGCCTGAAAGTCTTAGTGACTGGCCCAAAGTTTTGACCAGCTTAGATAGGTTCCAATGTAAATCATTCCTTATTCATTAAATTCTCCACAAATATTTCCTCCACCAAACTTTTCTGTTATTATGTAGTGTCTGCTGACATGTACAGATGTCCTATACAGAATAACAAAAGTTTAGCTGGCGTATTTGGTGAATAAGGAATGATTTATCCTCCAACTTCATAATATTAATGTGAAGTTTCCACAATTTTGTCAAACCTTTCATTAGATAATTTGTTACTAAAACCTCACACTATATGGCATCAGGAGTTCATAAAATCTCTATTACGGACTCTTGATGGTGTTTGCACCAAAATCATGTTATCATAACTGCATTGATAGACATTGGGTGACCTGCAGTTTGAATCCTGGGGTTGGAGGGTTTTTTTTCCTTACTTTGGCCCCTTTTCTGTTACACCTTATCAGTCAGTAAGTTAAGTCATTAGGTCTAAGTCCCTGAAATTAGGCTAGGTAATCCTAAGGCTGCAGCACATGTTGCTGTCAGACCTTCAGTGCTGGTCATTGTAAAGTGCTAATAATAATAATAATAATAATGATATGCATAACAATAGGGGATATTGGTGTGGCTTTAGAAATGGTGAGTATTGATACTTCTGTTTAATCACCTTATGATACTTCTATACTATGCCTCCAACTGTATGTGCATTGCAACTTGGCCACGTTCTGATGAGATTCCATACTATAATTTAATTCAAAAGTTTGTATCATACAGTACGGTAGTACTGTATATTAGGGATCATGGAGATTTGGGTTTTCCTAGCCAAAAAATTCACCCAAAAACCAGCTTCACAACTCTATCCTGGCACCTGGCAGTATTGGTTAGGTATAACCAAGCCCAAAAGTGCCTTCAGTACAATCCTAAAGGCTTCCAATAAATTGTTATGAAATTTAAAAAAAAATTTATACAATGGAATTTTCTAAGTGCTGACTAACTGCCTGCCTGCCTGCCTGATGCCTTCAGGCAAGTGTAACTCGATAACAGCTAAGGCTACGGGTTTGATTTTTTCACTGTTCGATGTCGCTTCGTCCCGAGTTGTGCCTTTAGGCATACCGTAGTATGTACAATGTACGCATCATGGACTTACCTTTGTCCTCCTTTGTGTCCATTTCTTTTTGCTGACAGCCATAGGTGCCGATTTGCGGTAGCGCGATGCATGGCTTCCCTACAGTATGAGAATCGTCCGTATTTTCCGTGGTGACTGGACTGATTGTAGAGATGATTCTAACACTGTTCTTCGTTTGTAACGCTGCTGAAAGCAAAGCGTAATATAGCCACTGCACTTACGAGGCAGTAACTGATAGTTGGGGGCACGCGAATCATCGTATTTTCGTGGTGACTGGATTGTTGCAGAGAGACTTCTTTTACTGTTTTTCGTCTGTAGCGCTGTGTAACAGGCTGAACATAGCTGAAATCAAAGCGTAATGGCCACTGTACTTTTGAAGTAGTTTGTGATAGCTGTGGCGCGTTCAGACGAAAACATTAATTCTGGCGCCATCCTTTCTTTTGATGCGCTATGTGTGGGTTCACCAGTCATAATAATGTTACAAATAAAGTAAACAAACAAGTTAAAGGAAAAATTAGAAATTTTAAGTTCGATTAGGGATCATAGAAAAAAAAGTAGGGAAACAAGGAAGGTTGCCTACACCTCCAGATATACTAGTGAACATTTAATCCCTAATTCAGTCTTGGTCTTGGGTATACAGTAGACTGGATTAGGGATTAAATGTTCGCTAGTATATCTGGAGGTGTAGGCAACCTCCCTTGTTTCCCTACTTTTTTTTCTATGATCCCTAATCGAACTTAAAATTTCTAATTTTTCCTTTAATTGCTATGGTAGTGTTCATACTTATACCCCCAGTAGCACATAAAATTACATACGTAGCCACAACTCATGATCTACTTGCCATCCCAACTCCACACTTACTGTCATGAAAGAAGGGTATTAGAAGAACATTTGAACAAAAAATGAAAGTAATTGAAATATCCTTTTTGAAAAAAAAGTAAGATTAAAAGAAAGTCACATTTTTGTGGTTTGACCTTTTTCCTTTTAGTAATTATAATGAATTATATATCACTTGAAAGAGAATTTAATAAGCATTCCAAAAATCTATACAGAAAGGTTCTGTGACAATCACTGACAAAGTTATGGCCATTTTATTGAGCCAGTGTAGTATTTTGTAATAAAACTTGGAGTGGTCATATCTTAAAGGGAGATCAATAGAATGGGCCAAATTTTGGTGTGAGTAAGTTTCTTAGTAGAGTCCATGTCTATGTCAAATTTCATGAAAATCCAAAGGGGTCGGGATTTTTTTTGTTTGTTGTTGATTTGGCATGGAATGACCCGTATGCTACACAGCAATATAGGACACTAACTAATAGCTACCATATTGACCGGTTAACAGAGTTGGGGTCGTTACACTAAAAATGTAACTAGTTACAGTACATATTACTTGTTACTTTGACGCGATGTACAGTAGCTCGCTACAGTTACATATTATTTACTGAAAAAAGTAATGAGTTAATATTACTCACTACTCTGAGGGCTGTAACTAGGAATAATATTATATATTACATTTGTTCGTTACAAACTATAAAGTAAGTCCAACCTTCTAAACACAAGCTACCAGCCTACAGCTACAAGTGACATCAGCAAGACACGTGTTTCGGGTGTAGTTCAGCCACAAATACATACTTTGTTGTATCTTAGCTTCAATAGCACTCCCCATGCACTATCATTCTTTGTCCATGCCTATAACGCTATCTCCAGTCTTGCCTGGACCCAAAATGCAACCAATCACGTGCCTGGATACAATGCGCCTTAAAAGGAAGTAACGCGTTACATTCGTTACAATTTCCGGATGTAATATCCATTACATATTACTCGCTACTTTGTCTTGTAACGCGTTACATTACTCGTTACTGTAAAAGTAATATTATTACATAACGCGTTACCCCCAACTCTGCTATAGCTGCAGCTCACATAATAGTCACCCCGGATAGTAGCCACAGCGCAACCTTGAAGTACTGTCATAAGAGCCACGGCTTGTATCTGAATATGCTGATACAAGTGTTGATGACACACGTTTGAAGGAGAAACTAAGCAAAGGAGTTGTTTTAAGCCTGGAAATAGCATTTCTGAGAGGAGCCAAGTGGATTAACAGTATTAAACGATGGCTACACAAGGTCAGCCATTTGATAATCTGTATAAACACCGCAGGCTACTGCCACACAAGCTCATAGTAGCCGCCCTCGGATAGTAGCCACCTTCGAATAGTACCCGCATCAGTTATAGTAACTGCATGGCAAGTTAGAATTACTTCCCCACGCTATGCACTTTCAGTTTTAATGTTGTAGTGACACATATACCTCTTGCAATACAAAACCCTGTGCAGGTATTTAAACATCACCATTAATATTGCAGATCTACAGTAAAAGGATATAAGCAGGAATAGTGAAATAGTTGTACAAAGATAAACTACATGTATGGTTTTGTATCCAAGTTGCTTATTTTCCACAGCAGTATGAGGTAGCTAAATCTGAACATTAAGTGGAAAGAACTTTTACATACATACCGGACAAACACACAGTTTGGTGGTAATTTGCCAGCCCTACCACAAAAGTGTTATAAGAGTCCCTATGATGTAAGGCAGCCTATAGCCAATGCTGAAAACTGTGAGCATAAGAATTTGTGGATAAACAATTGCATGGTCAGATAGAACCAAAAGGTGCATCAAAAAGGTCTCATAAGTTTTTTAAAAATTTATGGTTTAAGCGGGGATTGAACCCAGATTGGTTATAATAAGTTGAGTGCGCAAATTGCCACAGTATGATTTGACAGGAATGTAGCTCAACTTTTTAGTGATGCTTTCCTACACCAGTGCTTTCATTGCCCTATGAAGAACAAACAAAAGCGTATTGATTTGCTACAACAACGCTCGAGTTGCCAGATTATGGGCATTTGATTTCGCTAAAACTTTGCGTCGATACGTGCTTTGCATGCCAAGATGCTATGAGCTAAAAGTTGAGATTTAAAAAGGTGTGCACCAAAAGCTACTGTAAAGTTTTCTATATACCTTCACCTTCTACGCGTTGTAGAAAACGAACAGAAGCACATGTGAGCTTGTGATAATAATCTTAGAGTAGCCGGATGATGAGTGCTTTGTTATCGGCATAGATTGTGTCGATTCTCGCCAAGTTTGGAGAGTAAGCAGTGTGACAGTCAGACGGCTTTTTTCAGCTTTACATATATAGATTTCTCCTATGAAGGTATTCCTGCTATTTTTATATACTACCTCAATTTCTCATTAACACGTTCCAGTCATTTCCTAGATTTTGTTGATAATATTTTCTTTAATTACACTTAAAGACGATCGTTAATTTTATTACGCTTGTGTAAGATCTGTAAATAATGTAAGGTTATGCTGCAAAGTTGAGATAGGTCATATGTTATTTGATATAATATATTTAACATAAGCACTAGTTAGTGTAAGTTACTAGATACATAGAATGCCTAACCACTCATACCAGCTAATTAAGCTAAGCGACTGAACAAATGATTTCTAACCAGTGAAAGAACCAGTCAAACCAGTACTTGTAAATTAAATTTTAGCAGTTATGCAAGCTAGAAGGTGTTGTTGTTGAAGTATGTTACTTTGCGTATATGTTAAAGCATTGCCTTGCTCATGCTATATGAAAAATAAATCATTTAAAGCAATACCTTGCTTATTATACATGAGGTGTGTGGCCAAGATGCCAATAAAGCACGAGGTGGTTTTCTAGTCATGTAGCTTCACCATACACTAGGACCTGTAATCAACACAAGTTGCATGAATTATTAGCAGTCTGAAAGCACACAGACTGGTTTAACAAAGTAACTCACACATAGTTTGGCATGGTAGACATTCATTGCATATTTTGGCATGTTTTGGTCACAACCCACAATCGATTCTATTGTGACACATGGTGAAGTATTTCTGTGATATCTCCATTTACATTAAGAAATGAAACAGTAACATTACTTTCTCCCACCCATCATCAAAGCATTTAGGTATGTTTATAAATGCAATCTGGTGGTAGAACCCATGTTGGCTGGGGGTGACTGACCACTCAGCATGGAGCAGGCTATCACCTTCACTGGCTTGGGTGATTAGTCGTACTGGTATGAGCACCGTGGACTATTAGCCTGCACTAGAGCATGTGGGCAACTGTGCTTTATTGCCCACGAAGAGTGCTTTATTGCACTGCAAAAAGTGCTTTACTCATACAATAAAGCACTCTTTGGGCAAGTGTACTTCATGAAATGAAATTTAAAGTACACTCTTTCCTCTCAAGTGTACTTCATGAAATTTAAAGTACACTTTTTCCTTTGATCTTATCTATGCAAAGCTCTATAAATACAATGGTCCTAGAACAATGGCTTGGTGTGAAAAGCATTCATGCAGACCAACACAATTTTCTACAAAGGTGTGCATTTTAATAACGCTGCACCAATGTATGTTGAAATAAATAAAGAATGCACCAATGTATGTTGAAATAAATAAAGAATACAAGTACAATACAATAAAGAGTTTTTGCAAAGACAATGACATCTACATACCTCAACATAGTTGTTTTGGTACATTCAGTGCTACTGGCACTAAATCTTCTCTACATTACTGCAGGAAAGATTTATTACTACTGCCACTAAATCTTCCCTACAGTAATGCAGGAGAGATTTAATGCTTAGGCACTAAATCTTTCCTCAGTAATGTAGGGAAAATTTAGTGTTTGCGGCACTAAATCTTTCCTACATTAATGTAGGAATAATTTTCATTTAGTGACATTTTATCCTATCCCATATCCCACAGGCAGGCAGGCAGGTGGCAGGCAGGCAGGCAGGCAGGCAGGCAGGCAGGCAGGCAGGCAGGCAGGCAGGCAGGCAGGCAGGCAGGCAGGCAGGCAGGCAGGCAGGCAGGCAGGCAGGCAGGCAGGCAGGCAGGCAGGCAGGCAGGCAGGCAGGCAGGCAGGCAGGCAGGCAGGCAGGCAGGCAGGCAGGCAGGCAGGCAGGCAGGCAGGCAGGCAGGCAGGCAGGCAGGCAGGCAGGCAGGCAGGCAGGTAGGCAAAAGTTTCGAGTTTCAGTGATTTAAAAAAAAAACTATATCTGGCCACCTGTAAGTGTTTTCTTCTGTATTTGATGTCAGATGGATTAATACTATCCGTAAAGGTGATTTTCATCATGTAAGACGTTTCTAGGATGATTTTAAAGGCAGCATTTTGGGCAGCGCGTGTCATTTTCAGGGGGAATGCTACTTAAACAGTACTACTGTACTGTTTGATAAAAGGAAAGGCAAAGTGCATAAGTTAGACACTAAATGGTGCCAGAAAAGACACATGCCACCAGTGAGTTTGCTATTGTGGCATGGAATGATGGGGGTAGGTTGGCAAACCAGCTTTGGCAATTAAAAAAAGAATCTGTATCTGGCTGTCTGTGATTGTTTCCTGTTTTTAATCCTGGATTTTAAGATCGATGTACCAAGACTGTTCTGTAAAAGTCTGTGCGTATAAAGTTTCTAGGATGGTTGTTAACTACAGCATTTTAAGTGGCGCCTGTCATATGGGGGGGGATTTGAGTCAGGTAGGGCTTGGAGGCTTTAAGTAGACAATACATTCAACAAATTCTGGTGCTAAATTACATGTACATGCTCATAAGTACCTTAATTTCCCTATAAAACAGGAAGAGTTTCTCTTCAGTTCTAGTGGGTCCACGGAGATTGCATAATTAGCACTTTTACTTTTCTTCCTTAACCGAGCAGCCATCAGAAATACCTATATAAATAGACCATCACAATTGTAAAGAAAAATCATCTACTTCTACATTACGCACATATACTGTGCTTTGCGTGGGAGGATTAAAGCGATGCTGTGTACCGTATCGTCCATACAGTACTTATTAACTGCATAACTATACTGTATGAGTCATACAGAACAGTTATGCAACTAATTGAGCAAATACAGTACAGTTATGCGCTTAATTGGACAAATACAGCATACTTGGGCAAATACAGGTTATGCTGAGATTTATTTAAGGAATGTTACAAAAACAACACATTGTAAATCACTAAAACCAGCCAAAATAATTCTACCAGTTTGTTCTACGGCTAGAAAAATACAGCACTCAGGGGGTGTCTCGAGGCAAATACAGCACTTGGCTTCACCTCGTGCTGTATTAGCTTCTCACCACGCCCCCTTGTGCTGTATTTTCTGTACACACGTGTGGCGGTGCTTTAACTATAACGTACAGTATGCATTCACTCTGGTTTAGAAAAAATTATTTAACCAGCTCACTGCCATAATCACCATAGCGCTATGTTACTTCTGTGAAACGTTTAGTAGCCCTTTTGCTTATTCAATAGCGGTCATGCCCTTATAGTGAACAGGAACAGGGATAACCGGTACCTCGTGCACTATTACATGGCATCACCACTACTTTACTTGATATACGTACTAAGCACTGTACATGATTCTTTGAAGCGAAAATGGTAGAGAAACAGTAAGGAGATGGATTATATGGCATGTGCTACCTTTGTATGTCTTGAATCAGTGGCCTCATGCATATATGGACACTTGTTCAAACACCTAAAAACCAGACTTGGAAATAATCACTTCAACTATCAACAGGTTAGCGATGTTTACTGTGTTATTATAAACAATACTAGTCTGTTGTGAGAGATTTGATGAGTTTTTTTCACTTTAAAGTTACATAATGGTATTAGTGGTTGCATAAAGTGAATTCCCATATATTGTATGGTCATTGGTTTGTAAGTCATAGCAGTTTAGACTGGAGCATCTACAATTTTGATGGTGAGAGGGTTAAAAGTATAAGCTCAGTTTTGAGGGGAACACATACACCTTTATCACTTTTGCTAATTCCGTATAACAGTGCACACTAGTATGCGAAGCATGGTGTATGTGCCCAAGGAAATTTTGACATGTGATAGTGCAAATCTGAGAGTGATTTCAGCAGGCTATCAGAATATTACTAAATTTGACTACTGTAATAGAGTGACTGCTATATTAGAGCATCACAACCAGGATAAGTGTGACCGGATCTGCGAAAACCTGGTATAGCGGTGCAAGTCAGTTTACAGTATAAACCATTGATTGCAATGGGTAAAAATTCCATAAATTTCATCTTGTTCGCCTACTAAAGAAGAGTTCGAAAATTAGATTAACGGATACGTGAGATATGGGTATTTGTTTATGTCATGTTGAAGCGATTGTACACGTTCACTGATTCATCTTTGCATGTAGTGAAGATACATGATGGTGCAAGGTGCAACTCCGTATATCACTGCGTTCTTGTGTAAATTCCTGTAAACCATATACTTGCTGTACAAATCAATCTTTCAGTTGTTGCTACTTTCTACAGTTGTAACTCTGCTGAAACTCGCCAGAGCATACATGTGGTTAAGTAGATTATAAATATTCAATACTAAAGAATTTGAAAAATGCAACAATATGCTGGGTTTTGGCAGATCCAGTCACATATATAGTGTACATACTTTGATGCCAGGAGCTATGGCCACTGCCAAGCTGTAGTTTTCTTCATACATTCGTTACTAGCTTCTAATGCACTTAGCTTTGTTTAGTGTGCATTAGAAGCCAGTAACGAATGATGTGATATTTGCATCAGAGATTATCTGTTTTCCATGACACACAAAAGCACATGCAAAGTAGTGATGTGCGATATATCGAAAAAATATCGATTTCATGATAATTTTGTCGATATTGTTATCGTATCGATTTTCAATACTGCTTTAGCAGATTTCGATATTTATCGAAAAGGTTATATTTTACGATAATTATCGAAATATCGAAGAATATTTCGATAAATTTACAGCATTTAGTGTGTGATTGTGCAATCACGCTAGAAATGAAGGTTGGTTCTGTACTATCTAGCCACTTTAAAAACTTGTCTACCAGTTTTCTAGGCTTATTATTAGTTTTATGCAATAGTTTGTGTGTAAATTGTATTTCAAGCATATTTATAAATATCGGCCACCCACGCATTTACACCACCCACACAATTAAAAATTATCGAAAATCGTATCGAAATTTCGATATTTACCCCAATATCGTATCGATAACATATCGAAATAAAAATCCTGATATCGCACACCACTAATGCAAAGCTAGGTGTTCAGGAGCATGCTCCCCCAGAGAAATTTTTGAAAAAACAGTTGCTCTGAAACGGTATCCGGAGGTCATTTTACATACTGGCAATGGTGTGCTACAGCAGCAAGTAATTCATTTTCATGTCTAATAGCTAGCTGTTACTGTAGCTAAATTTCAGAAATTCTGAAAGTGAAAGCTTACATTTGGAAGTGCTTTTGAAATTGCTCTTGAGAGACATGCATGATCAAATAACCTAATGTAATTCCACGCAGGTGGCACCTTTGAAAAGTACAAGAAAATAAATGGCTTAGAAAAGCCAGTGTAATAAGAACAGTGGCTATATTCCTCTATTAGAATACACTGTATATTGTGATGATTGCTCAGTATCTTGATCTTTTTCCAACTGAAAGTGGTCCAGCCAATGGACTATGGCCTCTGGTCCTGCGTACAGTTCTTTTACACACAAAAACATTAGTCCTGTGTACAAGCCTAAAGTTTATGTGCTTTAAATGTCAACAAGCTTGTGAATGCTTTTGTAGGCCTGAAATGGTAGAGTGTACAGTCTTGTTACAAAATTGGTTACTAGCCTGATAACTTTAACTTAAAAAGGCATGCAGTGTACAGGCCTACTACAGAATCCTAAAAGTGCACACTCCTGGATGCACAAGTCACAGCACTGTAGCAGACGTGTTGGGCTGTAGGTATTTGAGTTTTGTACCTACGCAATGAAATATGACAGCTCTTTGCTATGATATAAAAAAAACAACACTTAATGGGTAGAAGGTAAGTCAATACATACAACTGATCTATGTAGGTGCTCCACTCCTATGTGAGTAATGCAATAACCAGTAGCAACAAAGGTAGCAATAGGAGGGTTCTATACCAAGAAGTTTCATCACTATACCGTAAAGTACTAAACCAACATGCCTGTAATATATAGTATCACAAGCCTGTGAGTCTAGGGATGGGCAGAGTTGCATTTTTGATGAATGGTACAGTATTAGGAAAAACACCTCAGTATCACTATAGTATATTTTACACTCTTGAGTACGTTATATCCCACTTTGTGTTTGCAGTAAAAGCTACAAAGTTTGGTTTGAAGTATGATATCTTAAAAAGGATTTAAAAAAATTGATTGTGAATACTTCCAACACACATATGTCTGTGCTTGTCCACAGTATAAACATGTTGCATGCTTGACTCATGTATGGCCACCACTAAATTAGCAAAACATTTTAAATTCGGTATTCAGTATTTTAGAAAACCACTGAAAGATACCTTTAGAAACTGAATACCTCCCAACCCTATATAGTACCTGTGACTGCCATTAATATTGCACTATCCTGTCACAATCCTATCACCAAACACAAAGTTCATGCTTGCAAGTCTATGATACAGGCCGGCCTAACATATTTAGCGGATTGGTCTCATGGACTGGAATCGCAGACTGGACTCATGGACTGAGCTGGAAACAGCTTTTAAACGGTAATCCGTGCATTATCCATCTCTTGCAACACTGGAGACACCACTATTGAGCTACAAATGCTGGTACTGCTCTTCCTTACATGTCATAAAGGTAGTGCGTGGACTAAGTAATTAGAATACGCTTACAATAAAACATCAACGCTACAATAGCCTTAGCCTCTATCATGCTTTATTACTACTAGTGCACGTACACGAGTATCGTAAGTATATTCTAATTAATTAGTGTACGCACTACCTTTGTGACTTGTAAGGAAGAGCAGTACCAGCAGTTGTAGCTCGATAGTGGTGTCTCCAGTGTTGCAAGAAATGGACAATGCCTGGATTATTATTTAAAGTGTTTCCAGCTCAGTCCGTGAGTCCAGTCCACGAAATATATTAGATCACACAAGCCTGTGACAAGCTTGCTATCATAAAACTGTGTAACAGTCAGAAAGTTTTTGTAAGGAATACCATGTGAAGAAGGCTAAAATAATGCTATACCTTATACATAATTATTAGAGCACATACTTTTTGACCATTACCACGTTCCAGATGTAAATGATAGATAGGATACATTCCATGGTCCAGTCCATGTTTATCCCTAGTAATTCTACACTGTAACATTGTATTCTGTGATACTGGTCTGCAAAGAAAGGAAAGATAGCATGCAATCAAGCGTAAATATCAAACTTACAAAAAGTCAGAAGTAATTGGCATGTGAGATGATTATAACGTAACTGACAAGGCATCAATCATGTGCTTATAACACTTTAGAGGGTTTTTAATTCTAATAAGAGCCTTTCCATAAATACATAAGCATACTGATGTGGCCTGAACTGGCTAAACCTTAGGGGCGGCATAGTAAGACTTTTGGTGATGCAAGTCCCTGATACATAATAATATAGCTAGATAATATAGCAAAGGCATATCTGCCAACAATTCATAATGTTTATTATTAGGGTGACCGTTTTATTAGGGTATCTACATGCCAGCATCTTAGTAGAATACCTCTAAATGCCTATTAGAGTACACCGATCTTGACGAATGCAATTATTGATGTCTGGGTCTAGGCCAGGTTCTGGCTATGCCCCTGCTAAGATGTGAGCCATCAACAGTACATCAGTAAATAAGTGTTATTAATAAATTAAAACGGCCACCAAGTAGTTTAATCCAAACCAGAGCTGTCACAATGGACATAATAGTATGAACCATAACATTAATGACAGAGGAGTTAAGAAGTTACGGTATTCAGATTTCCCTTAGTATTAATAAAATACTGGGGTCCATTATCAAACTCACTTTAGAGCAAACACCTCCAAGTTTCCAATGTTAGGAAGATCTTGCTGAGGTTTAGCAGCCACATCACTTGAGTGGGCCTCCTTTTGCTGTGACTGGGTAGGCTGTTTATTATTATTATTATGTGGCAACAAATCAGGTAATTGCTCTGGACTAGAAGTGGGAGTGAGACCAATAGGTACTATAGGAGCATTGCTATCATCATCACCATCATCCTCATCATTATCACTACTCAGCAACATTGTTGATGATTGCTTATCATCATAATCATCACAATAATCAACACTGGCTGCTATACCTAATTCTGCCAATCGTTTCTGTGTTGTGTTTGATTGCTATTGCAAACACGATGCACTATACATACAGTGTACTTAAATAAGAAAAATGCATCACCTTGTCAGCAACAATTTCAGGCTTAGTAGTAGTATCATTGTGTCTCTCCTTAACCAACAACCCATGATCAGAATCTGAAACAGGTTCCAAAGTGTGTTCTAAAGTATCAGGGTTTTTATCAGGAACTAGTAATTTAGGCTTGCTAGGACTTTGTATATCTGTATCTGTACTTAGGGAGCTACTACTAGACTGCAGCATCTGAGATGAGTTGCTGACTACAAAAACGATCACACAGCATTAACAATATAATGAGTTAGAATAAGTTGATTATGGGCAATGAAACATACTGTGAAGTCGGCTAAAATCACTGCATTGCTACAAGTACATGGCAGACTCTTACTTGTTGATGCCTGCGAGGAAGATGGCCGACTTGAGTTCTTTAACCCTCGTGATGACAGTGGTCTAGTAACACTGGAATTGGCAACTACCATACCTATATTGTAGAAGAATAAGTTGTCACCTACACATACTTCATATATAACAAATTTCTTTTTTCTACGGATTACTAAATCCATAAAACAACAAAAAAATGGGATTTCTGGCAGTTATAAGAACTGCAGTCACATAAGACAAGCACAGTGTTTTCTATACAGTGAGAAAGGGATTTAAGTGTTTTAGGCCACTCCAACTTGATTTCCTGTCCACTGCCCACATGGATTTTTTTATCAAGCAAGAAAAATTTCATTATTCTGCAAACTGACTTATTTTAAGTATCACATGATAATTTTACCCCGAATTCTTTATTAGACACAAGGGAAAGCATGACGCAAGCGAGTGCTGATAAATGCTGCAGGAAAACTGTTCTTAATTAAAAGTTAGTGACGAGGATACAGTCAAGTCTCGCCCACATCGAACAATCCTCATGTTGAACTGAATGGCCACAATTTATGCTGCAGGTGCAGCTGAAGTAGTAGTTAACATGGATTGTCCACTTGTAGCTGTGTAATAGACATGTACAAAACACGTGTAGCTGTCTTCATATGTAGTAGTTAGCATAAGGACGGGGAAACAGGAAATCTAGCTGGAGTGGCCTTATTAGAATAACACACGTGGTTATTGTATTAGGGTGACTGCTCTATTAGAGTATCTTGATCTGGCTGCTGATCTCAGGTGGGCCAGAGAAGTTTTCAACATGATTGATCAATAAGGAGTGTGGTTGCTGTGTCTTAGTTTCTGTGGCCAATTGTTACATGCATATGTGCAGGAAAATTTCTACTGCAGCATTTAATATAAAATGTAGGGATTTTGCCACATAGTTATGTTGTGATGCCATCACTTGCTTCACTACTTATTTATTACTTGGGTGCTTACTTCTGATATTTAATCTAAAATACAATACTGTGTGTATGAATGTATGTACATTATATGTCTGTCTTTTTGTACCCACATGAGTAAAAACAATTATGTTTGTGAGATACGAGTCCGTATATAGCCAGCATTAACTATCCAGGCGGCCAAGCGTTGTGTAAAGGCATTCCCATTTGTACTGGTGTTAAATACAGGTGAACCAAAAACATGGTAAATGCCTTTCCCAATGGGCTACAGGTGAGTATATGGGCAATGTACCACCAGTCCATGAGGTTGCTAAAACAGCAAATTCCTTGGAAGTTGTCTGACTCTTCTACACACATACAAGGTAGTCTTGAGGCTTTAGTCTAACTATAAACTAGTTACAATAGCATACTATAGAACCAAGAGTTACTGAATATTATACATGACTGAATACTAAACAAGGGATAGCTAGTAACTATAATGACTGGGTGCCTGGTTTTTAAAACTAGCAACTTGTTTACTTTGTGAATGTTTGTGACATGTGATGTACATGAGATGTTTCAAATTTAACAGACTACAAGATGCACATAGAAGTCAGTGATCTGTATGCTAGCTAGCTAGCTAGCTATCAAAGAGAAAACGAACGAATATTTCAGCACCTATACTGTGAAGCCTTAATAAAGCATTGTCCATGGGTACTTTGAGATAATAAGTCACTCTCTAAGGTTCCTATGGATAAAAATGCATGAAATTAACAAGGAGAAATATCCTGACTACCTAACAGCTCCTGTAAGCATCCGAGCATAAATTCAATGGCTGCCCAGGGATTTTCTTCTCCTTTCTGCAACTTAGCTACTGCACAAGGAATGGGATTATTTTGTATGCATCATTTTGGCTATAGGCACCATTTGGGCTGTAGGCACAAGCCTACAGACCTTTAGTACACCATGTGTGTTGTCAAATTCTTGTATCTCTGTGTGTACCTAAGCTCATGCTTGTGTGCGTACTATAAAGCATTAATAAATAAATAATTTTTCCATCCCAAAACTGGCAATCAAGTACCTCTCTATCTATTTCAAACCTCAATCCAGACTACGCCTGACTTTGACGTCAAATTAAAATTATGGCTGGTATGTACTTAATTGATTTATTATCCAAGTCACGGGGCAAGCTATCTAGCCTGCTTGACTTTCACATTAGAGAACATGAGTTCACTGAATTAGATTAGATACTTACCAGTGTACATTCTTTGCTGCTTCTTCTTTTGTTCCAGCAAAGCTCTCTAAATAGAATAAATGACAAACAGTGAATCATATCAATAAACATCAAAATTAGTTATATATTCCTAAACTCACACTGATGTTTCTTGGAACACTAAACATTACGTACAGCTAACGCAAAATAGTATATTAACACATTTTCATTACCATGGCGATAAATAAATGAAAACATACTTGTCGATCAAGCTTCTGCTGACGTGACGATTGAAGTCCATCTCCCGATGAGCTAAAATTTCAAAATTTTTACTTTAAAAGCGACGATAGTCACTAAGTAATTATAAAATACGTGCCCATTCCGAAAACAAGAACTACACAGAGTTCCACCAATCCGAATTATCATTATTAACGGTTATTAACACCTCTAGCGATTCCAAAATAGTGTATTAATTCGCACTTCAGCACACGTACACAGGACTTGCAGTTTAACCCAGCAACATTACCGTTAACATTTAGCTCACCTGCTGTACGCTCCCCCACTCGCGTACTTCTCAAACTGCATCACGGTGCCACCTCCAAGACTAGTGCACACAGTTGCGCTTTATTTGGAGTTTTCTCACCATAGTAACGGAATGCAAGGGGGCGGGCGTGTGAGAGTTCAAGGTTCACTTCTTGCGATTGCTGTTATTTTAAGGGGTAGTCACTTCAGTACCGTCTGTTAAAACACTTACGACCGGAATCAAGCGATCAAAGGGCTTTTTTACAATGAATCAAGCGATCAATACGTCCGCAAAAGTGACGATCAAGCACCTTTCAAAGCTAACTTTAGCAACATGATAATTTACTAGTATTTTACGGTAGACTATCAAGAATCAAGGCACTTTTAAAAGTGTAATCAAGCGATCAAGGTGAAATTTCGATGATCAAAATTTCTTGATCCAGGTCGCAAGTGTATCAACTGGCGGTATAGAAGTGACTACCCCTTGTTAGTGTGTAATCATAGATAATAGTATGTGTTCTTATAGGCTCTTTAGCCTTTTACTCTCCCCTGTGAATTTTCACAAATTAATAAAAATCAATCAAATCAATCATATTATGGTGTAAGATGTGTGATCAACTAAATAGAAATTCATTGCAACAAGTTGACCACTAGTGCTCAAACAGTAAACCGCAATTATATTATGCAATAAGGTTGTAGTGTACAGGATTGAAATGCTACATGATAATCAAAAATAGAGTTTACTACTACTACTACTACTACTACTACTACTATCTATCTATCTATTGGTACACTACCTCTAGCAAGTGTAACTCAGTTCTATTGATTTCTTATTGCTGCAATTTCTCACGAATAACTTTCTCCAGTTTGACAGTGTCAGCTGCAAACTTGCGAATTCCCTCAGAAAGTTTGTCTGTAGCCATTTGGTCTTCATTGAGCAGCCATCGAAATTGCTTTTCATCCAAAGAAACCTTTTCTAAATCCAATTGTTTAGCTGTTGTAGTAGATACAATTCATAATAACATGCCAACCATAAATTAAAGTATCTAATAGTTACTTTCTCAAACATAATTATTATATCAAAAATGTATATATTTAGATGTCATACCCTATAGAAGGAGGTTATTTTTGGAACAGAAAATTTCACAGAAGAGGTAAAATCTGAATTTTTAAGGAGTATTTTAAAATCACTAACAGATGCAGTATTCCCACAGTAATGATACTGTTTACCCACTACAATCATTAGTATTAAGCTAAAACTATGCGAGCGAATACAAACTCATGTCAAAATGTTGGATTACATTGAGGGAATTTATTTTCAAAGAATAACAGGACTTGTGAATCTAGTTTTGAAGAGAAGGGTGTCATTGAAATATTTGAATGTCTAAAAATGAAAATTACCTGCTGAACTGTACCAGAGAAACGCATGTCTCCTGACACTTGTAGTTGTAGGCTGGTAGAAGGTTGAACTTACTAGCTTGTAACGAACAATATTACTACTGTAGTTACAGCTGTTAGAATAATGAGTAATATGTAACTTGTTGCTTTTTCCTGTGAGTAATATGTAACTGTAGCGCATTACATTGTGTAGAAGTAACGAGTAATATACAACGAGTTACATTTTTAGACTAATGACCCTAACTCTGTATATATAGTTTGTTAATCAACCTTTTGTTAGAACATAGGTATGAAATACATGTGTAGCTGTCACTCCTGTATTAAAGTATCTCAATCTTGCCACTCACCTATGCAGTAGTGGCTGTGGCACAATTCCTTTTCCCCCTACTGATCTAGATCACCTACCGATCTAGATTGTTGTCGTGGAGTGTTCTGAACTTTTAAGGAGGCGTGGCAAGTGCAGCTTAACAGCTACCTGATGCTACAGTCTGTTAAGAGCCTCAAATATTTTAGTGGCATCTATTATAAATCTGCTCCTTCAAGGAAAGTGTCAATATAGAAAATTAACACCTTGGTATGGTTTCCATGAAGAAGATGATCATTTAATTGAAGATATTGTACTTTGCGTGGGAGGATCAAAGCGATGCCGCGTATCGTATTGTCCATACAGTACTAATCAACTGCATAACTGCACTGTATGAGTCATACAGTACAGTTATGCAGCTAATTGGGCAAATACAGTACAGTTATGTGCTTAATTGGGCAAATACAGCACACTTGGGTAAATACAGTACAGCTATGTGGCGAATATATTTAAGGAATGTTACGTAAACAACACACTGTAAATTGCTAAAACCAGCCAAGCTAATCCTATGAGTTCGTTCTACGGCTAGAAATAGATTATATAAACACTTACTGATCGTCTGATCACGAAACTTTTTAAACACGATACCACTAAGACAGCACGACTGATCATGTGCGTGACATTGTAAATCAATAAAACTAGCCAAACTAATCCTATTAGTCCGTTACTGTATATGACTAGAAATAGATATATGAACACATACTGATATCCATATCACCAAAAATCGTAGCGGTTTGAATACTAGAGAAAATTGCTCCGAGCCAGATGACCAGGAAGTACAATATAACACTTAAAGCACCGCCTTGCTTATGAGTACGAAAAATATAGTACTTGGGGGGTGTCTCGAGGCAAATACAGCACTCTGCTTTGCCTCGAGCTGTATTAGCCTCTCGACACCCCCCCTCGTACTGTATTTTCTGTACACACGCGTGGCAGTGCTTTAACTCTAACATATTGTACTTTGCGTGGGAGGATCAAAGCGATGCCACGTATCGTATTGTCCATACAGTACTAATCAACTGAATAACTGTACTACAGTTATGCAGCTAATTGGGCAAATACAGTACAGTTATGTGGAGAACTTATTTACGGAATGTTACGTAAACAACACACTGTAAATCATTAAAACCAGCCAAACTAATCCTATGAGTTTGGTTTACGGCTAGGAATAGATTGTATAGACACTTTCTGATCGCCTGATCATGAAGCTTTTTACACATGACTCTACTAAGACAGCATGATTGATCACGTGCGTGACATTGTAAATCGCTAAATTTAGCCAAACTAATCCTATTAGTCTACGACTAGAAATGGATCAGTTAAACACTTACTGATACCCTGATCACCACAAGTCGCAGCGGTTTGAGTACTAGAGAAAATTGCTCCAAGCCAGATGACCAGGAAGTACAATATAACACTTAAAGCACCGCCTATGCTTCTGTGTATGAAAATTACAGCACTTGGGGGGTGTCTCAAGGCAAATACAGCTCGAGGAGAAACCAAGTGCTGTATTAGCCTTTTGACACGCCCGATCGTGCCATACACATGCGCGGCGGTGCTTTAACTCTAACATAAAAAGGAATAGCAAAGCACAGAAGGCAGATATTCGTCAGAAAAGAAGGCAGATATTTATCGGACTACAAAAGGCACATCCCACGCTGGCTGGCAGGCAGGCAGGCAGGCAGGCAGGCAGGCAGGCAGGCAGGCAGGCAGGCAGGCAGGCAGGCAGGCAGGCAGGCAGGCAGGCAGGCAGGCAGGCAGGCGAAATGTCGAGTTATGGTAATTAAAGTAATATCCGGATGCCAGTTAGCGTTTTCTTGTTTTAAATGCTGCTGAATGGTGTAAGATTATTTCGTAAAGGTGATTTTCGTTGCATGTGATATTTCCGTGAAATTACATAAGATATGTTTATTAACAATACATTCACTTTTGTACATACATTATCTAAATAATATAATATATACAAGTACACAGAAAATTTGAAAGTTTCAAGTAGAGTAGGGACCCATAGCACATCGATAAAAAAAAAGCTGGATTAGTGCATGATATTAAATCACAGTAAAATAATAAGTAATAGTTGTATCATGTACCCGAGTGATTTGCCTGATATGTACATCCAAGCTTGAGGGCCGTTAGGCCCGACAGTGTGGGTGTACATATCAGGCAAATCACGAGGGCACATGATACAACAGATATGTACCATGTCATGCAGGCTAAGAGCCTGCTGGCGATTAATCACCCAAACCAATACAAGACCGACCACTGAATTTATTATAATTATAGACTAACTAGTGAAATTCGATTATGGGACAGCAACAACTAACGTTGTGACTACGTTTGTTAACATAAATGGGCAAATCCTATGGATATCACGTAAACACTCAATTTAGCGATTTACAAGTGTTTCAAAGTTGCTACATCACTTAAACACTGTTTACACAGTTTTCTAAACATCCAGAGGGGTAAGCTGCGCTGTAGAGTGGTTACCTCGTGATATACAAAGAGTGGGCGTGGTACGTAATCAAACACGCGGACAAGCGCTTGTAAATTACCCATGCCACTAGTTCTCACCTTGAACCTTCGTTTGTCAACTCTTAGGGTGGTAAGGGAGTCGAATTGCCTCCGTCTGAGTGCTGTAGGATGGAAAATCGGCTTCATGGATTTCATCACATGAGCAATAATAACTCCCACAATCGAATGCTGCCAGGATTCTTTTAAAAACAAACCAACATTACCTCATCAGATATCAAGGCCACAGTTTAACTAAAATAAACCATGGCCAGCCATGGTTTAACTTAAATGTACCATGGCAAGCCAGGGTTTATGAGATATGTACCCTGAAATTTGCCTTTGAAGTTAGGTGGCTTCATGGTACATGAAGTGTTATATCCCTACTATGCATTTTTATTATGGTACCTTGAGCACAGTAGGGATATAATTCTTATTGTTCACGGTGTTTCAATATCGTGCACTACTCCAACTTGTTTCAGTACTTTATATCGATGTGCTATGGTCCAGACATGGGGCCAAGTACATGAGTACTTATACTTAAGTACACTTAAGTACAGATTTGAAAGTACTTGTACTTTACTTAAATACTTCCTTAATTTCCCGGTGTACTTGTACTTATACTCAAGTACTTTGCTAAGTACTTGATTGTACTTGAGTACTTAAGTACTTGTAAGTACTGCAAACATTGTGCATAGTTTTTACACAGTGGGTACTTAACAAAATTGCATGAAGGTGCATTGTACAATTCTTCTAGTGCCTTCCCTAACCTTACTATGTATCATGTAGCCACGATTAATGATGTCATAGAATTCTGGCAAATAAAAACAATGCTGCTGCTGCTTAAGTTAGTGTATTTTAAATGTTTAAGAGAGTGAATAGTTGACAAAAACCTGAAAGTACCAACCCCACTAGGTACACTTACATACTACAATACACTGAATACAGTATATATTTTGCTACAGTAAAATGTACTTGTACTTTACTTGAGTACTTCCAGCATGTACTTGTACTTTACTTAAGTACTCTCTTGATTGTCGCCAGAGTACTTGTACTTATACTTGGAAAATTCAAAAGTACTTGTACTTTACTTAAGTACTTTCAAATGTACTTGGCCCCATGTCTGCAGTATGGTCCCTACTCTAGTTGAAAATTCCAAATTTTTCTGTGTACTTGTTTGTTAACTTTTTTCTGTAAATATTATTATTATGACTGGTGAACCCACAAATACCGTATCTGAAATGGCGCTGCGCACCCTAATTATATCAATTATCGTCTGAAAAGTGAAGTATCCATTAGGGCTGGGATGAAGCTTCGAATGTTTCGTGGTTTCAAAGGTTAAGTAAAGTTTGAATTATAAAAGTATCCTTCGAAGCTTCGTAATGCACTCATAGCCTATGAAAGAATTACAAATAAACGTCGTTATCTTCAGCACTTGTGCTGTAAAGCATGAATAAATCTTCAGCACTTGTGCTGTAAAGCATGAATAAATAAACTAGTGTCCATTTGGTTCTACTTCGGGTACTTAGAGATAATGAGTTACTCTCTAGAATTCCTATGGATATAATTACATGAAAATAACAAGGAGAAAGCATCCTGACCACCCGGTAGACTCCTGTAAGCGTTCGAGCGTAAATCGGATGGCTGCAGGTTCGAGGCTACCTAGGTCCAGTCATGGATTTTTTCTCCTTTCTCCAACTTTTCAAACACACCTTAAGTAGTTAAAGTCTAAGTAGCTAAGGTCTTTGAGCGGGCTGTAGGACCAGGTGCCCTACAGACCTTCAGCACTTGTGCTGTAAAGCATGAATAAAAAAAAAATAAAAAAAATAAAAATCTTTATTTCAGCTGCTTATTCGTCTTGCGTGATCAATGTTCGTCTGTTCGCGATCAATTTTCGTGTGTCACGCCCACTTTAAAACCATTGCAGTTCAGCTTGCTACCATAGTTGCAGCCTTAAAACACCTTATAAAGTGATAGATAATGCATTGGAAAACGTACTTTTAGCCAATACTTGGTGTTTACCTATGCATGATTGCAGTACTGAACATGCCCATTTGCAATCAATCGATCACGTTATTCAGTACTGCTGCTATGCACATTCCAAATGCTTACAAACTTATTAAATAAGTTTAGAAAGATAAAACTTAAGACGGATGTGCATAAATACAAGAAAACCTGTAACTTGAAAGCTAACACCGAAGCTTCGAATGTTCAAACATTTTATTAGCAAATATTCGAAGGTGAATTTCAATATTCATCCCAGCCCTAGTATCCATTATGCTTCGTTGTCAGCTATATTCAACTCATTACACAGCATTTTGGATCTAGAACTGTTCGAAAAGCACCTCTGCAACCCATGCATACCAAAAGAAATGGTGCTGTGCACCCAAGTTATATCAATTATCGTCTGAAAAGTGAAATATCCATTACACTTTGTTGTCGGCTGTGTTCAACCCATATGAATCGAGAACTGCTTGAAAAGCACCTCTGCAACCAAAACACCCACTATGAAAAATACAGACAATTTCCATTATGAAGGGAAGCCATAACATGCTATCTCCAAAACGACACTTTTCGCTGTCAGCAAAGATGAATGGGACACAAAGGAGGACACGGGTAAGTCCATGAAGAATGCATTGCACATACCGCGGTATGCCAAAAGGCACTTCTCGGGCTTAAGCAATGTCGAACAGTGAAAAAATCAAGCCCGTAGCCTTAGCCATTATCGAGTTATGCTTGTCTGAAGGCATCAGACAGTCAGGCAGTAGAAAATTCCATTAAATAAATTATTTTAAAATTCTGTAGCAACTTGTTGAAAGCATTTCGGCTTGATCTGAAAGATTGTTTTGGGCCTAACCAATACTGTCTCATCGTCGTCAGGGGTGATGTTATTTCGTGGACCACGCCTACTCCTTTGTGGTCCCTACTACACAGTACTATTACATTGTATAAATAATATATACACACATGTAATATACAGACATACTTTTGTACATACATACATATTATATATGGTACGAGTGAGTACGATGTTACTGTACGTTTGAGCGGTACCATACCTTTCTCAGCATCCAACTGTTTAGTAACTTGCTCAGAAGAGTCCTTCAGTTTGTCCAACAGTGCTGGACTATAACATTCATAATAAAGTAAACAATTTATATAATAACAGACTTACGAGATAGTAAGATTATCACAACCAGCAAGTGCAAGAATCTGTCCTGTGTTACGAAATGATGCTCCCATCACAATAGTCTTGTAGTCAAACTTCTTATAATAGTTGAATATTCTGGTCACTGATTTGACTCCTGTAAATTTCAAAAAAAAAAGAAAAAAAAAAAGTTGATATTGAGCTACTACCACAAACCAAGTGCCTATCCCTTGCATCAAGTATTAAATTAATGGACTTTATCCACAATGACGTCATAAGCACAAGATAGCCACATTATTGGTACAGGTGCTTATGGAGCAATTGTTTTGATCGATCATAGGGAAGGAGATATTGACCTCTAAGCAACAGGTATAGTTACAAAACAATTCAATATATGATTTATATTGCATGCTGGAAAAACATTTGCTTGTTTCTAATGGGTTTTTGTTACTTTATACTCATACCTGTTGGCTACTGGTCACTATATTGCTTCACGAGTGAAATATGATCGATCAAAACAATTTCTTCATAGGTGCCTATACACAAGTCCCCAAATAATGCAGCCATCTTGTGCTCATGACGTCATTGTGGATAAAGTCCATAGAGATTATTATTTTAAATTATTTGTTTTGGATAATGAATGATTATTTATTGTAATTCCACACATATATGTATTTTGTAATTCAATAATTATTTTGTAATTCACTTACCACACCTTATTGTTACTAAGGAAGTGTATCAAACCACTTTAAACCACAAACAAGGCTAAGAACTATCTTTTTAACAGTTTCAAGTTTGTCCATGAAATTTCTTAATTTCCTTGACAAAGTCTTAAGTCTTGTCTTTATCTTCCTTCGCATATGAGAGGGAAACGCCCCTTTTACTTAAAAGAATAATTTCTGGCCCACACTGTCTTTTTTTTGTTCAGCTTATTAGGTAACCTGATCACATTGCATTCAAGAACCAGTTTCATGTATGTTGAGGTGCTCAGAGTACAGCTAACCTGTATGAAATGTATTGCAATGCATTCACACTAATTATTTTAAACATAAAAGTTACTTTGCTGCATAAGTGCAGGTGTGGATGGACATAATAACAAATAAACATACACAAACACATGCAAAAAGCAAAGTAAAACATCTGGCAATCGTGCAAAACACAACTATTTCCACCCAGTGAACCAGCACTGAGATTCCTTTAGTCTTGCGTACTCCTGAGCAGGTATAACCCGCAGGAGGTATCACGGAGAGAGGCCATGGAACCCTACTGTACAGTAAGTTCCAAAACAACTGAAACACCGTTAAGCAAGACAAGGACAGTTGGGCATTTGCTTCCCAAATTAATGCCAGGCCACAAGGTCCCCATTACACAGCTAGGTACTGGTAAAGTTTCTTGCTTAAGAGAACACCAACTTGGCATAACCGGGTGGAATCCCTTTGATTACCAGGCCAATGCTCTATCTACTTGAGTATCATGTATGCATGCACCCATGCATGAACGACCACATGTATGTATGCACGGATGTACGGACACACCCATGCATGAACGTACACACACACACACACGCACGCACGCACACAAAAGGAAGAAATCTCAGAAAATCAGGTGCACGACAACAGTATTTAAAAAACAAACTGAGGCCTTTTGCATATTAGGCATTCAGCTACATATTATTCATGATTGTTGTTACAATCCCAACTAACACTACTAAACAGGAGAGTATATTTTTCATTTTTATGCTACTACTTTTATCAAGAGTAAATTATTTACTCTCTCTTTATGATACACAACACAAAGAGACATATTAGACAGACTGGCCTACATAGTACATACACAAAAACATCTGGTTTTACACAAAAGGGCCTATGACAACTATTAGACAGATTTATGGGGCAAGCATGACTGGGATATTTTACACAATACACACTCATTTCAGTACATGTGAACTTACAGCTGTGGTTAGGCATTAATGACTTTAACACGAAGCAAGATTCAAGCTTTGTCAAGGTAATGATTAGAGTATCCCTTGTCAGACTCCCAGTATCAGGCACAAGAAAGCTGGCATACCACCATAGACGTAGCAAAATATATTTACTGCCGTCTGTGAGTTATGTACTTTCTTTGATGTGGTATGTATTGCTCACCAGTCACAATTATGTTACACAAAAAGTAAACAACAATTACAAGGAAAAATGGAAAAAAGAAGAAATAAGGGAGAAGTCATCTAGATACATGTATACCTATGAAGCTGTAGATATACAGTACTGTACTAGTGGACATTTAATCCTAGTTCAGTCATGGCTATTAGTATACAGTAGATGCAAGTGTAGACAACCTTCCTAGTGCCACTATCTTTTATTTCTATATCCCTAACCAAACTTAAAATTCCTATTTTTTTTGTGCTTGTCTACATACAGGCAATTCATTCTAATGTTCTTAAATTAAAATATCCATACTGCATTTCATTTCCATGACTCCCACCATATTATGGCATTGGGATGACAAAAGCACATGATATCATTATACAGCATGAAACAAACTTTACCAGGGTCATCCAAAGGTTCAAAAGTCTTCTGGTCAGTATTCTTCACATACCAGTCAAAGATACGACCAACAAATGGGGAAATCAGTGTCACTCCTGCCTCAGCACATGCCACAGCCTACATTTGAACCATATTTCTCATGATCACACACACACACACACACACACACACACACACACACACACACACACACACACTATAGGGAGTGTAAAAAGAGGTACAGTAACCACCCTACGTACTTGTGCAAAGTTAAATAACAACGTCAGGTTGCAATGGATACCACAACTGCTCTCCAGTTCCCTAAAAAAGTAATAGTAAATTATAAAGTTATTATACAGTGTACAGCACTGCAGAGATAATTAAACTGGTCACATTTGTCCAGCTAATTAATATAACTACCCACGGGAATGATTCACGGAAGAAAACATTTGCGAAAGATCTACTATTTCCTCATTCACGAGAAAACATTCATGATTTATTGCATAAAGTAATTTAATTGGGTGTGTGCCTTCAATGGATTAATTAATCATGGATAGGGACGCTCGACTATATGGTTCAACACTGACATGTTGCGTACTATGCATACTAGTAGCTATGCATGATCACTGCTTCGCTGGACAATTAGGCATTCATGATAATGATGATAGGTACGCCTAGCCTTGCATGGGGGTGGCACTAAAAGCAAGGCTAAGACACACAATTCCGGCACAGTGAATTGCTGGGCTGCAATTATATTTGCCCCATTTCTCTTGCATGAGAGTAGCACTGATTTTTTCAGTCACTGAAGTTTGCATCTGTGTTTGAATTCAAATCACATGGTCTTGCGCCTCACCGGCTGTCACGCATATATAGCAGTTTAGAGAGTAGCAAGGCGAGTTGCTACCCGCTTGTGCACTTGTTAGACGAATACTGCATCAACTGATCTATGAAAATTTTTTTTTACCTGTAGGAATTTTTTTGCAAGAAAACATTCGCGAATACATCTAAAATCGCGAAATTTGCAAATGTTTTCTTCCGTGAATCATTCCTGTTCTTTAAATGTTATTTTCAACTGTACAAACAAGTGCACTGGGCTTTTGTACATAGTGCCAGTGTGAACATATCCAACCCAACCCAAAATAGCGTATCTGGGCCTCTGGGCATGACACTGATACAGCACTGTAGGTGCAAACATCTTAGAGGGTGTAAGGGCTATGCACCATGTGAAAGTTTCACCCTACATCATAGTAGTACTGTATATTAGGGATCATGAAGGTTTGGGTTTTCTGGCCAAAAATATCACCCTAAAACAAGCTTCACAATACTATGATGTAAGGTGAAAGACTACAATACTAGACGCTCTCATGCTATGCTGATATCTATGAGGGATTTTCCCTCTTGCTAGTACTAGGTTCATATTATCAATGACTGGGATAGCCCGTTTAACACAATACATCCAATTCTACAGAAATCCTTTTACATGAAACTAACAAACCTACTATTACACACCAATGACACTATGCTATGATGTAGACAATGAAATAATCAAGCACATAGTACAAACCTTCCAGCTTGAATACCCTCCCAAGTAGAGCTAAGTTTAATAAGCACTCTATCTTTACTGACGTCTGCTTTTTCATATAATTCAATAAACCTCTTTGCTTTAGCAATAGATGCCTCTTTGTCAAAGGAAAGCCTGGAAAAGGTCAATGGAATCAACAAGTCACTACAGTAAGTACAGCATACCTAGCATCAACTTCAGTTGATACACGGCCAGGAACAATCTTCAAAATCTCTACTCCAAAGTTGACATACTTAAAAAAAAAAGGAATGCCTTTGACTAGTCAAATTTCAGTATCTGTATATAGTAGTTATAGCTACACCAACAAATATCTGTACATGTGAGCAGTTTTAGTTAAACCATATGTATACTGTATACAGTACAGGGTGTGCTGTGCATCCCCACTAGTCAGACAGCTCAAGTTTACTTACTCTAATAGTACACACACCCCTATAATGGTTTAGTGGCTGTAATCTAATTGATGGTGCTGATAGTTCCCATTTAATAGCACTTTCAAAATAAAGTTCTGTTAATCCAGAAGCTGCATGGCTACCATTAATAAAGTCTAAACATGGTGCAGCCACTTATAGGATTGCTAAGCAAAATAGCCAAGCTGAAAATAGGGTGTACCATAACCCTTACACCTGCACAGAACTGTTTACATATTACAGGCATACGTACATGGCAATATTAAAAGAGGTATACACTATACAGCATATTTTGACTCCTTCCTAAGACTACACATTGATCAAAAGTTTGTTCCCTGGACTACTCTTTAGACCATCAAGCTATGGATATCTTCTTATAAAGGGTTTGCTTACACGGCATGTTTTGGCCTTACAGTTTAGTGTTAGGATAAAACCCTAGGTACCATTTAATCCCTATTACATTACCAGTAGAATACTGCGCATTGTGTAGCCACAGGAAGTATGCTTTGTAAGTTACAGTGCTTTGTTTAAGGCACGCGTGTTTTTTAAGTTTAGATCCAGTTACAAATTAACCCTGTAGAGAGCTCAGCTACAACAGATCACCTTGTAGAGAGTTCAGCTACAAACAAATCACCAGAGAATCCTGTAGAGAGTACAGCTGTAGCAAATCACCCTGTAGAGAGTTCAGCTACATTTCAAGTCATCCAGTAGAGAGATCAGCTGCAAACAAGTTATCCTGTAGGGTAATTGGCATGTAATAATATATAATATATATAATTTGTATATAATATATATAATTTGTATAATTAGAGATAAATCAAAAATAGTTAAAGTATTTAAAATATGCTTTAAATATTTTTCTTCTTCCTGTGGTAAAGAAAAAAAGATAGGTTAAAAAGCCTCAAAGCTGGTCTACGGCCGGCTTTGAGGGTATACAAATACAAAGAGAAGTGATATCTAATCCAAACCAAGTGGCACCAAATTCACTACAATTGTCGTTATTAAAATTTTTACCATTAACCTACCATCACAGCCATTTCTTGGCTGCCATCTTGGATTTCACATCTTTTTTCAACTAGCCTTTTTGGGGGCCGCACTCTTTTTTTACAGCTTGGCTGTTTTGGATTAGATAAGTATATACGCGGCAATATTACAACATATATACAGTGTGCTTTGATAAGAGTTTTAAGTACACTGTAGTCTGTTGCTGAACCACATGTGACTATTGTCTGTCTGCAATAACTCTGCATAGCCTTAATTACTGAAGATACATGGTGTCAGAAGTTGTATTCACTGACAATGACTGTTCCTTTACAACCTTCAGTTTTACCAAGGATCGAAAGTAGATTTGAACAATATCAAATACTGAATTGTCAGAGAAAAGGAATGAATGCCAAGCCAGAACACTTCTTTACTGTTTTGGCCCTGACACACATGATATCCTGACTATCACTTATATCTCAGACAAAAATGAGAAAAGTATATCCACCAAAGTTCTAGAGAGGTTTGACAAAAATTTTAAAGTGAGGTACAATGTCTTATTCAAAAGGCTCCCTTCGATCAATGATATGTGAAGCTAGCCTACAACCAATCCGATTACTCCAACTGTTGGAGGTGTAGTGTAAAAATTATGATTTCTGTTGCATTCTAGCCATTGGTGTGCTACCGCGAATTGACACTTTAAACTGCCAAATGGAGGACAAAGATACCGTACAGTAATTTCATGATATGACAATCAAGCTTGCCAGTAGCCTTGGCCATTATTGAGTTGCACTTACCTGCAGGCATCAGTAAGTGATTAAGTTAGAAATTAGATATTTCTACTAAATAAAAAGCAACTTTTTGGAAGCGCACACTGAAGGCTTCTAACCAATATTACCAAGGGACCATGAAGGTAACAGTTTTCTAGTCATTTAGTGTAAACCTTTATGATTCCTACTACACTGTATGTGGTACTGTACTGTACTCTGTGTGTGTATGCATGCAGTGCCAGAAATAAAAATTCGTCATTGACTGGTCAAAGGTCCTAGCAAGATTAAATTTGGTAAGCCGTTTCCAGATTTGATTGGCCATCTTGTGTCCTGGGAACAGTAAGTGGTATGTAGCTGATGTGCTTCTGAGGACAGCATCACAGGATATTATACTATTGGACACCATGAGCAATCCTTCACAGGTCACCAGCATATGGAACACCTAGAAACACTTCTAACTCCACCACATACATTTTAGGAGCCCATTTTCATATGGACTCCTATTAAATTTGTTAATCAAAAATTGTGTGCATTAACTAACTTATTATATGACTAGCTACCTTACAGCATGATGACTAAGATAAAGCACGTGAGCTACGAATATCTATCAGGTTAAATGCCACAGCTTTGGCAATAGCCACACCTCATCTTTAGAAGAAACGTGCTCCAGTACATAGATTAAACGTACTAACCACCACATAACAATGATTCAGCTACAGCAACAACCACTACCATCCTTTACGTTATCCATGCCGAGCCGGCTTACCCTTGGCCATGATTGTGGTGTGATTCATTGTCCGATATTGCTGGTTTCCACTGTTTTACTTCAAGATTACTCACTCAGTATATCCCTGATGTCAGTAACGCGGAAGGGGGCATCACTCCTGGCTAATGTGGCTCAACTGGATCCCGCCAAAAACTAGACACAAGTCACTTTAAATTCCTTCACTCAGTAGACTTGAATATCCTCAAATGTACATAGTCTAAATGCTTCCACTCTTCCAAAGTCTTCACAAAACAACTTAAGTTTAAATCCACCAACGTGTGCACCAAAATATTAGAAGGAGTCTCATGTCGTCTTTGGTCACGTGGTAACATCCTATGGGTTCCCCATCATTGCCGGGACATTGAGCAGCTGTGAGGTACGCTATCAGTTTGATGTGACATCTGTTATAGCTTGCTTGATTTTTAATTTATGAGCTTTTACCAACTGTCTTGCTGCTTGTTGGACGTTTGACTGAACAAGCCTCCAAAAAGTCGGTCAAAACGTGATTTAAAATGGCCGATGGCCAACTGTTATTTCTGGCACTGTGCATGCATGTGTACGTGTATACTATAAATTTAAAACTGCAAAAGCTTGCTCTATATAGTACATACAATACGCATTGAGCTGAGCCCTCAAAAACATTTAACAACTCAAGCATGGAATTACACAAGTTGTTGAAACTTGGCTCATTTACAGTATTGCTCAATCAGCTAAAAATCTTTTCATTTAAATGTCTGACACAACATTTATGACCAATCAAAAATTTTTATCATGGGAAAGCCATCAGTTCACCATCTGTTATGTCCCTTTCCTGAACTCTAAACTAGGGCTGAGCGATACTACCGTTTTAGCGATATATCGCGATATTTTAAAAGTATCGATATCACGATATTTTGTTATTAACTATCGTGATACCATGTCTGTACATTACTGTCATTAAAAATTCATTTGCTATGCGGTACTAGGCCAAGAATCCTTGTAAGTGATAAAGTCTACCCACCTGGTTTCCCCTGCAGAGAGGTGTGAACACCACAACATAACCTCAAAGCATGTGTTACAATAACTGTTACTGTAAACAAGAATGATAGTGGCTAGTTTACTATCACCTATAAGGACTTCCTGCAGGAATGCTGAACAATACAGTATGTAGCAGCAGCTATGATTAACTTATTCATAAGTATCGTGAACTATTCAGTATCGTGAATAGTGGCTTCAGTATCATGAATAGTGGCTTCAGTATCGATCGTGATACTAAAATGGCAGTATCGCTCAGCACTACTCTAAACCCACATGATTAAAAAAAATAAAAATAGGCTTTTTAATGCAGATAACTCTACATGGGTAAACTGTACCCACAGCTCCTGGTACTTTTGACCCTACTAATCACACCGTTGGCTGAAATGCTATTCCTTTTCATGAAAAAAAAATCCACTTTTCTTTTTTTAGCTGTTTTCTCAGGGCTCAGCATACTATAATTGTGCATAACAGTTATCAAATACCAGTTTATCAATAGCAGCTGTAACTTGCTCATCCAAATTACTACAGAACAATAGAACACAAGACAGTAAATAAACGCAACACATACAAAACCAAGTAAACAAATTTAATGGTCAATTAATAAAACAGGCAGCTGACAAGCTGCATGATGTACAGCAATCAAACTAATGTGCAAAGTACAAGTAAGGGGGACTAACTAAACTACTACTAGAGATCCTTCACATTACTAGATGAATAAAAAATTGGAAATTTTAAAATGGGAATAGGGATTGCTGAAAAAAGCCACCAAACAAGAAGGGATCGCTGGGGTGATAATGTAAACCACAAATCCCTATTTTGACTTTCTGTCATAAACCTTTAGTTACATGCTCCAGTCATTTTGAAATGAGTCAAAATAGGGATTTGTGGTTACATTACCACCCCAGCGATCCCTTCTTGTTCGGTGGCTTTTTCAGCGATTCCTATTCCCATTTTAAAATTTCCAATTTTTTATTCATCTAGTTTGTGTACTTTTTTATTAATCCAGTAATGGATTATGGATTTCTTTTGACAATGAAGACTGTTGTGAATAGTGTAATTTTGCATTCTGCATAGTAATGCTTTCAACGTTTCAGTACATACATGAAACTGATCAAATTGCAATCTGCAAACAGAATGAGAGTCTCCCAATATGAGCAATAATTCACATTATACTGGTGCCTTTAATAGCTGTCAATTTAGTGCAAGGGTTGTTGTTATACACTTGACTGCATTATTAGAGTATTTAAGTGACTGCTCTATTAGAGTATTTAATGCACCTATCAATGTAATCCCCGACTACCACTAATACGGGGGAAGGTGGGATTTGCATCACAGAAAATTACTATTCCCCACCTACTGGGGAAGTACTGGCGATGCAAACCCCGACCAAATCTCGACCTGCAAATCCCGGGAACTGGAGCTTGGTGGGGATTTGCATGGTCGTGTGGCTTTGGTCTAGTGATAAGTTAGTTCGAGTGGATTCTGATATGAACGTAGTAGCTAGCACCCGAGACACTACTTCCTAAACTGAATCATACACCTTTGCTGCCTGAGTGAATTTCTATAGCAAAGACAAATCCCCAATATGTCGGGGAAATTTAGCAATTAACTCCATCATCCCCGACCTTTCCCCACCCTCAGCCCATATCAGTGGTAGTCGGGCATTACATTGATAGGCGCATTATATGGATAACTCACTACGTACAATAATCACGGAGTGAAAAACCACCTTGCAACAAAGTCTTCAGCACAGATCAAGCTTCCTGGCCTATACTGAGTTTAATAAAGACAGACTCTATTAGCCACAAGCAGTGCACACCAAAAAACCTAACCATGAGTGCAATCTTGTATGGCTTCTCGTGCATAATGGCATTTTGGCAAGAAGAAATGGCCCAGTTTGGGCTATTTCCATCCGAAAACGAGAATATACTAATTTTGCATTCTGCATAGTAATGCTATTAACATTTCAGTACACACATGAAACTGATCAAATTGCAATGTGGATACAGATTGAGAGTCTCCTAATATGAGCTACAATTTACATTACTGATACCTTTAATAGCTGTCAAATATTGTTGTTATACACTTGACTGCATTATTAGAGTATTTACGTGACTGCTCTATTAGAGTATTTAATCTGGATAACCCGCCCAAGTACAATAATCACGGAACGAAAAAAACCACCTTGCAACAAAGTCTTCAGCACAGATTAAGCTTCCTGGCCTATACTGAGTTTAATAAAGACAGATTCTATTAGCCACAAACTCTGAGTGTGAGCTTGTATGGCTTCTCATGCGTAATGGGGTTTGGGCTGTTTCCATCTGAAAACAAAATCAAAAATAGGTCATGGACATGAGGAAGGACTCAGTAAGCACGGCTATATAGTTTTTAGCACGAAAAAGTGGATAACTTTTGCTGTACATGAATGAAACATAATAATATTATGAATAATATGAATAATGACTAGACATATTAAAAATAAGAAATAGGGATCGCTGATAAAAGCCACGAAACAAGAAGGGATTGCTGGGGTGGTAATGTAAACCACAAATCCCTATTTTGACTTTATGGAGCATTTATAGAGAGAATAGGGATATGTGGTTTACATTACCACCCCAGCGATCCCTTCTTATTTCGTGGCTTTTTTCAGCGATCCCTATTTCTTATTTTAAATTTTTAATATGTCTAGTTTGTGTATTTTTTCCCAAATCCATTTATGGATTATAAGTTAATTGGCACAATAGTGTAGTAAGCTAACAGATTCCTCAGTTTAAAAGGTTAAGGGTGCTAGCGGGTTTTTGAAGCCATTCAAGGGACAACCCACATAACCACATACGGCTGTTACATCATAATTGGCATACTCAAAGTATCCGTGTTAGGCGGCTGTGTTTTGCGCCAAAGGAATTGGCCAAGAAACAGCCTGTTTCGTTTGAAAACCATCACGAAAATGATCGTCTGGGTGTCCAAGAGTGAAAATAGAGTGAATTAGCCTGAAAGTTACTGCTAGTTTTGAAGATACGTGCGAACACAAGCCGAGACACAAGCTGATTTGTAGCCAACACACGTTCTTCCTGCGTTTTCTCGAGTGATAGTGTACGCTGGTAAGTTATATTTGTATTGTACACCTGTTCTTAGGTAGTGACGATGTTCCAGCTGGATTTATCACACATAACAAGACACTGACGGTGTGTTACGAGGCGTTACCTATCGAAGAGCAGGCTTGGCGACTCCACAAGCAACAGGAAGGTGTCCCAGTGTGTAAAGAAAAGGAACAAGAGCTTTTCTTTTGTTTAGAACTTCATTTATAACTGGTTATTTGATAAAGTTGGCATTTGTGGTTTATTGGAATTTGTAGTAATAACTGGTCGGCGTGCGCATGTTCTACACTGCATTGTAAAAGGCGATATTCTGGAATACACGATAGTCGGATCTCTACCAAACTTTTGGTGGACCATCAGTGATAAATTTGTAAACTTTTAGCGCATGGAATTATAATTGTTGTGATCCAGCACGGAGTTACAAGGCCCGGAAGTCGAAGTTCGCTCGCGGGCACTCACTCTTTGTTTTATAACTCAAGAAAGAAGAAGTGCAAAGACAAATCCCTGCGCTAAGTTTCCACAAGTTTGTTGAAGAACCTTCACAGCGAATTTGATGCCTGTGCAAGCAGCCAGTATCTCGGAATAAGAAAAATGTATGGGTTGACTTTGAGGGACTATAGCGCGTGAATGAAACAAGGTACAATCTTATACTTTGGTCTCTGTATAGTAGAAAGTTAGGTCAATCTTCGAAGCAGTAGTTTAGATTTCTGTAGCTTCCTTTTTGCCTGTATCAAAGGTAAAAACAACAGCATTTGTGTGGCTTCAAAAAGGCGCTAGCACCCTTAACTCAATAACTAGATATCTTAACGCATTATTAATTTTGTATTTATAGAGAGTCAAAATAGGGATTTGTGGTTTACATTACCATCTCAGCGAAATTTTTAATATGTCTATTTTGTGTACTTTATTCCAAATCCATTTACGGATTATAAGTTAATTGACACATTAGTGTAGTAAACTAACAGAGATCCCTTGGTTTAAAAGGCTAACTCATTAGATATCTTAATGCAATATTAATTATGATAAAGACTGTATTTTCATCCTGATTCATTTGTACACACACAAAATATAAAGCAGGATACCTAGTCTATACTCAGTGTTTGAGCCATCATCGTCACACTTGGTGCCATCGCTGAAACACACTGCTACCTACCTGTTAGAAGAATTACTGATTGTGCACCTATCATACAGGAGACAGTGTTGATGGCAGCACAGGAGACTTGAAGAAGAACAAGATGTCTTAGGTGTTTATTCTAACGGAAGGACAAGAATGAAACTCTATATATGATACAAGTTATAAGAATGGTAACTGTTAGTGTTATAATTCCTGTAGAGTCCAATTTTTTTTTCCATAAATTTTCACGTGATATAACGATGCATACATCAAGCACGTGCATTATAGGTGTAGAGTTGTCTAGCAGAATAGGTAGTGAAGAGATAGCTATGCATTATAGCTGTAGTGCTATTATTGTAGCGATGATGCTTTACAACACCTTTGTATAAATGAACGTATGAACAGGGCTGAATACAGTAGCAACATTGTGAGTTGGTATTAATCAAGCTAAATAGGAGATGGCTAGGCTTGGCTGTAAAGTCTTCCTATGCCGGTGTCTGCATGTACAAATCACAATGTCACTAATCGTGGCCAGTGGCGTAGCTAGTCTTACATGATATGGCAGTCATTACCCATACATGCAGGAGTACTTTAAACTGGCATATTGAGTTCCAATTGCCAGGACTTAGACTGGGCTCTAGCCCTGAAAAGCCTAGGTGTAGCCTGCTAGCAACAGTGTGTCACAAAGTGGAACACCATAGGTATGGTCAGCAAAGTCTGGTTAGCATGCATGTGGCCATAGCTAAATGTTTGCGACTGTCAATGTCACTAGCTGATTGGAGAATGTGCTAGAAAAAGTACACAGTAGTTAGTTACAGTGACATAAGCACAGTAGCACACAATCGTTCCATATGTAATAAGGCTCAATAATATTATACCTATGTAACACTGACATATACTAACTCAGGATATTTATAACTGACATGAACTGTAGCCGATCATATCACTTTATTGTACGCATGCGTGTTACCACTTGTTACCAGCGTTAGTTACCATGAAATAAAGTTAGTTGTGCCGTTATTGCTCTGTTGACAAGTGCCGTTAATAGCAGCCCACGCTGCAACATTGGAGGTCCTACCGAACCCTGAACTAATTTTAACGTGGTAACTCAAAGAAAGTCTAATTTGTGAGCTAATTTGGCTATGGCCGAGGGAGGCAACTACTCCGAACCGCACTCAGGAGCTGTGGAAATAGTGGAGGACGTTGGAACCATGTTTCCGACAGGGAAAACTTATCCCTTGAACTCTAAGAGGATAGTTGCTGACCAAATATTTGAATTAGCTACACTACTGGACTTACCGAGTGGAGCTTCGGGGACAGAAACCCGCCAACTAATTGAAGGAAGACTGTTAGAGTTGGGACACGAGCCCAGGAACGTGCAAGTCATTGTTCAGCTGGATGATGAAGGCAAGAAAAGTCAGGTTCCCGGCCACTTTCACCAGTAAGCGTTATTTCTTCTTGCCATGAATCATTCATTGATAATAATGTATTTTCATGTTCCACACACCACACTCGGTCTCCAGTTAATAATGGAGACGACGCGCTCGAGTTACGCAATGCACTACGCGAAGCGCGTCGAACCAATGAACAACTCGAAGAGAAACTTTGCCAACAGTCCACGCTTATAGACAAGTTAGTTGAACAACTGGACCAAGTTAAAGAAACTAACGAAAGAATACAATTAAAACTTTCTGAATTACAAACGCCTAATTCTCATGTGAGGAATTTAGAAGACGCGCATAAGGCAGAGTCAAGTAAGTCGAAGCGTCTGTGGATACAGAAGTGTGAACAGTTGCTCGCACATGAATCAGAAGTGGTAGAGAAGGAGTTGGAAATCGCTCGACTATGTTCCATGGTAGAAGAACTTACCTGTGGAGATAAGAGGCACGAGGAAAGGGGACCTACTGATGAGAGAGTGAGTGGCCATGACCACTGCCCCAGTAGAACTTCCACTGCGCAATCGAATACCCAATCACATGATGTCAATAGAGGGCGACATGGCAAGGCACCGCCCATCGAGTACTTCACTGGGGAAAACCCTGAGGTAACTTTAGATGAATGGCTACCCTCCTTACAGCGAGCGTCGAATTGAAATGGATGGACTTCAGAAGAAACTTTAATTCAGTTGGCAGGGCATCTCAAGGGTCAAGCTCTTCAAGAGTGGAATTTGTTAGAGGACAGTGACAAAGTAGGCTGGCAAGAGGCAGCAAAGGTCCTACAGAGCAGACTAGAACATGGCAATCGTACCATGGCAGCCCAAGAGTTTCGGCACTTGCGTCAAGGCACAACAGAAAATGTCAGTGAGTTTATAAGACGGCTGGAACGTACTTTTCGTGTTGCACATGGCAAGGGAATGATGGCAACAGAAAGTAGGGAAGCACTGCTACATGGTCAAATGCAGGAAGGCTTGCTACTTAAGTTAATGGAGAGCCCAGCAGTATCCGGAGCCCTAGACTACAAGAGTCTATGTCTTGCAGCCCAAAATGAAGAGAAACGGCTATCCGAACTAAGCAGAAGGTATCAATACCAGAGAGGGGACGATACTTACCTTAGTTCACAACAGAAGAAAGGTTTTCAGAATGAGAGAGCTTCACATAGGCAAGTCTATGACAAGAAGCAGACTCAGCAAGCAGGTACACAGAAGAGTAAAGGAGTATAGCAAACTCATGACTACTCTCCTAAGTGTTGTAATTGTGGTAAAGCCGGTCACCTTGCCAAGAACTGCAAGGCACCAAGATCAGAGAGTAGTGGACAGTCTGACAGGAAGACTTATGATTCTAACAAGAAGAATTCACATTCGTGGCAGGTTGGTGCACAAGAACCAACTACTACAGAAGAGAGTACTTCCCAAGTAGAAGTTACTGACTTACTTGAATCAGACTCTTCTAGTGACTCAGATGGTGTAAATGCAGTACATGTTGGTACAGGTCCACAGTGTGTCAAGGTAGCAATACAAGGTGTACCCATGTATGGTGTAGTTGACACTGGAGCAGACATTACTATAATCGGTGGCAGATTATTCAAGTTAGTGGCTACAAAGGCCAGACTTAAGAAGAGGAACTTTCACAAGCCTGATACAGTTCCACGTAACTATGATGGCAAAGTGTTTACTCTTGATGGTAAGATGGATCTGAAAATTTCATTTCAGGGCAAGGACATGAATACTCCAGTATACATTAAGATGGATGCCAAAGACCAGTTGTTACTCTTCGAAGTTGCATGCCGGCAACTCGGCATTGTTCAATATCATCCCAATGTGGAAGTGTGGAGAGGAGGTCATAAGGCACAGAGCACAAACCGTCAATCGTCAGTAGTTGTTCCAATGGTAAGAGTCAAACTTGTACAAGTTACTCGATGTCTTCCTCAGCAGACAGCTTTGGCTAGGGTACAGGTAGAGAATGTACTGAGTGAACAACCTGTGTTACTAGAGACTATTTCAGAACTGAGACTGTACTGGAATTAGACTCTGCTGTTATTGTACCAGAGATGAAGATGGTTATGCTTACATTACTATAACAAACAATGGTGGTTACACAGTCAAGTTGGATGCTGACACTGAGGTAGGACATGTTGAATAATTCGAGCCACACAAGGATGGCAAGTGGAAGAAGTCAGCAGTTCAAGTGATGGCTGTTCAGATTGTTAGTGTTCCAGAGAGCTTATGGAATTACTATCACACAGTATTGTGGGATCGGGCACAGATGATCAGCAGAAGGTGCGTAATTTGTTGTTAGAACACCATGAAGCATTTGCTCTTAGTGAGACAGAACAGGGTAGAACTGATCTTGTACACTTTAAGATTGACATTGGTGATGCCATTCCCAAGAAGCAGCCAGTACGCAGAGTACCATTTGCTGTACGCAATGAAGTTCAACACCAGCTCAAACTGATGGAAGAGATGGGTGTTGTTCAACCATCTATTAGTCCTTGGGCCAGTCCCATTGTGTTAGTCAGGAAGAAAGACGGAACCCTTAGATTCTGTGTAGACTATCGTGCACTGAACTCTGTGACAAAGAAGGATACATTTCCTCTTCCTAGAATTGACGATTTACTGGATCAATTAGGACAGTCTTGTTACTTCTCAACCTTAGATCTAGCCTCAGGTTACTGGCAGATTGAAGTACACCCTGATTCTCAAGAAAAGACGGCCTTTATTACACACAGGGATTGTATGAGTTCCGAGTTATGCCATTCGGGCTGTGTAATGCACCTTCAGCATTTCAGCGTTTGATGGAACGAGTACTAGCGGGATTGAATCCTGAGGATGACCCCTCATTTGTTGCTGTTTACCTGGATGATGTGTTAATATTTTCACGTACTCTGGATGAACACCTCACTCATTTACAACTAGTACTGGATAGAATCATTGAGGCAGGATTGAAGCCGAAGCCATCCAAGTGTAAGTTTGTCCAGCAAGAAGTCATGTACCTTGGTCATGTCATTACTCCAGCTGGAATTGAAGCCTAACACAGAGAGTTTCTGCTGTGAAGGACTACCCAACACCACAGAACATTAAGGAACTTAGACAGTTTCTGGGCTTGGCTTCTTATTACCATAGATTTATAAGACAGTTTGCCAAGATAGCTCAACCTTTGCATGCTCTGACACGTAAGAATGTAGACTTTGTTTGGACAACAGAATGTCAAGCTGCTTTTGATGAGTTAAGAGAGAAGCTGATCAGTGCACCAGTATTAGTGTACCCAGATTTTGATCATAGTTTCATACTGGAAACAGATGCTAGTGTCAGGGGCCTAGGAGCAGTGTTGTCTCAGATCAAGGAGGATGGACAGACACATCCCATAGCTTTTGCAAGCAGAGCATTGTCAGCACCAGAGAAGAACTACAGCATCACAGACCTGGAAACCCTAGCTGTTGTCTGGGCAGTAAGTCACTTTCATGCTTATTTGTATGGTCATGATGTTGAAGTTAGAACTGACCACAGTGCAGTCAAGGCTGTCTTGGGCACCTCCAGTCCCAGTGGAAACATGTTCGCTGGTGGACAAAAGTTTATAGTAGTGGGGTGGGAACAGTTATTATTACCCACAGAGCTGGTAAAGAGAACTCTAATGCTGATGCATTATCTAGGAACCCAAGCAATCCCTCCCCTCCTGAAGGAATAGGAGAAGGAGAAATGCAGATCTCAGTAGTGAGAAATAGGTCTACAGCTGAGTCAACCAACACGGGTATAGCTGATCTGTTGTCACAAGGACCTCAGAGTGATCAATTAACTGATTTTGCAAGTGAACAATGTAGAGATCCTGATGTTGTGAAGATCATAAACTTTTTGGAGGATGGTATACTACCATCAGATGATCGACAAGCCAAGAAGCTTGCACTTCAAGGTAATCAGTTTGTACTTGTTGACAATATTTTGTATTGTATAGATCCTAAGAACAATGGGAAGAAGTGAGCAGTGGTCCCCAAACAACTTCAGAAAGGTATTCTGGAGGAGAACCACAGGGTGGAATGGCAGGTCATTGTGTCGTGAGTCATTTGTATGCTGCACTCAGTCGTTCATGGTGGTGGGAAGGAATGTACACTAATGTGTACAAGTACTGTCGTGGTTGCCCACAGTGTGCAATAGCTACAGGGGGAGGAAGGAAGTCCAAGCCACTACTACATCCTATCCCTGTTCAGAGACCCTTCCAGATTATTGGGGTAGATGCTCTAGAATTACCCAAGACTGAGAGTGGGAACAAGTTTGCAATAGTCTTCCAAGATTTCCTGACTAAGTGGCCCATGGTCTACACAGCCCCAGATCAGAAGGCAATTCGAATTGCTCGTCTCCTAGCTGATGAAATTGTGCCCTTGTTTGGTGTCCCAGAGGCACTCCTGTCAGATCGTGGCACCAACTTGTTGTCTTACCTGATGAAAGACGTTTGCAGTTTCTTAGACATCAAGAAGCTCAATACAACAGCACACCACCCACAATGTGACGGGATGGTCGAGAGATTTAACTGTACTTTAATAGCCATCCTTAAGAAGCATGTTGAGAAGTTGGTATGCAATGGGACAAACATATTCCCGGAATTTTGTGGGCTTACCGTAATACGCCTCATCAGTCTACAGGAGAGAAACCTTCGTATCTGTTATTTGGGTTTGATTGCAGATCACCCACAGAGGCATCACTGTTACCAACCTCACCCAATGGTGAAGTTGACATTACTGACTACCGAAGAGAATTAACTTTGTCATTGAAGCATGCTCAAGAACTAGCAGCAGTATCAATACAGAAAGCTCAGACAAAATACAAGGAACAGTATGACAAGTCTGCAGCATCTACACCATTTACAGTTGGGGATATGGTGCTGGTACACTTTCCTCAAGAAGAATCTGGACCTAAAAGAGAATTGTCTCGGCCTTGGCATGGACCATACAGGGTTATTTCAAAGAATGATCTGGAGGTTGAGGTAGTCAAGGTTTACTTCTCACAGGAAGATAAAATTCTTAAGATTTCACCAGTCTAGAGTTAAGAAAAGTTCTCCACATTTCCCAAGTGGATACTAGTGGTATGGGAATAAGAGGCAAGGTCCAGGTCGCCCTCCCAAGGAGCTAGAAGATAAAAATAAATGTACATACCAGAACAAATCAAAACGGTCGAGACGACCTTAAGTTGAGGAGGGAGTGATGTAATAAGGCTCAATAATATTATACCTATGTAACACTGACATATACTAACTCAGGATATTTATAACTGACATGAACTGTAGCCAATCATATCACTTTATTGTACGCATGCGTGTATATTCGTTGGTTACCACTTATATAGACATGAAATAAAGTTAGTTGTGCCGTCATTGCTCTGTTGACAAGTGCTGTTAATAGTAGCCCACGCTGCAACACATATAAGACTGTCGGGCTTCACACCCTGTAAGTTGTTTGCATGGATACCATATGGGAGGGTTGTTGGTGATATGTGGTTAGACCACAAAATATTTTTTAAGTGGTAGGGTTGTAATAAACACCCCACCCAACCGTTTTTTGCATGTGAAAAGCAGCCATGATATCAGCGCTACCATTATCTTCCACCTATAATGGACAAACATTGCACTCACTGTGATGGCTAGGAAGAAGAATAAACTGGATGCTTTGCATGCGTGCTTGAACGGCTTCTCGTAGCGAAGATGGGCAGCTCACTAGAGACCCTATTATGGCGATCTTGTAAGGTAAAAGAGTGCTGCACAACTTCAATCTGCCATTTATTAACTATAGTCGAACAATACCATCCCTGAGAATGAGATACCACAATTGATACTTTTAGAGTTACAACATAAACGTAATTTTACGAAAATATGCAAGAATTTGGCCAAGAGTCAAGCACAGATTTTAGCATAAGTCAAGGGTCAAGGCTTATTTTTCGACTTTGACCGAGGACGAAGATCGGAGTACAGGGTATATAGGAGTGCCACCCCCTTGTCATGCAGTGAACAACCAGCTGATGACCAGTTGGGATACCAACTGATGAGCTCGTAAATAACCAACTGGAACAACAAGGTAATGAGTAATGTAATACTTGTATGGTAGTTGTATTATACATCTTCATCCTTCATCTGGCTTGCTAGCAGCTGGAATTATTTTCACTCGGCTTAATTACTACTCTACTGTGAGTCTGTAATAGCTAAACAAGAAGGTGATGCAGTGCTGCATATACAACAATGTGTAACTATCTCCTGTATGTTGTCCATGGCTGTATGCATAATATTATAGACTGTGATCACTGTGCCAATGCCACACTGCTGATATACTGGCACATCACCAGTGGCCTCTAGTTACAACAGAGTCTGTTGTGCCATATTGGTTTGATTGAGATCAATTGCCAATTGTGCCTTCACCATGTCCCTTGGTCTGCATAGCCTCACTTTACTGCTGAGTTATCTTCAGAGACAAGTCACACCTACAATATATAGCTACTTTCAATATAGCTAACTTAACTTGGTTTTTGTGTAGGTTGTGTTTTAGTAATGTGGTTTTCTGATGCCAATTAAACTCCCTTGCCTGTGTACGTATGCATATGTATCATTTCCACTGGTACACACTGTCACACACTGCTCTGAGTGCTGCCTATGGCACTGTTTATACTTGCCCAATGGGTAGGTTGCAACGTTGGTGTATGTACTTGGTTGTATGTGACGCGGTTCTAGTAATAAGACTAATAATAATATGAACAATTCGCGTAAAATTCGCAATTTTTGAATGTTTCCAAATTTCCTCTAGAACATTTTTACTGCTATATCACCATTTGTCTGAGTTCAGTGTTTGATAATAAGCCATCTGAGTGTTGTTTTATGCTCGAGTCTGCTTTCTAAGGCTGGTTTTAGGTGACTGCTCTATTAGGATTTTCAAAAATTCTTCTGCGATCCCTACTATGAACCCACTATCATGGTTCATGATGAAGATGAACAAAACAGCAAATTTCAGTTTTGTCCCAAAACACACATACTGTTACCGTTTCCTTTTCACTTGAAACTTACTAGTGGACCAATACTCATTGCAAATAACCACCAGAGGGTGGTTTTGAGTTGGAGGATGCTTTCCAAGGTGGTTTTTAGGCATGCGTTCTATTAGAGTTTTTGCAAAAAACATGGGCGATCCCTATTATGAACCCACTATCGTGGTTCATGATACAGTATGCACATACAGTGTTATGTAGTGTAATGTGCACTGTGCAGGGGCAAGGTAAAAGGGTAAAATCAAGTTTGACTCTTACCAATCCACAACTTGCTACTACAGTCATACACTGGGTTCTTTTTGAGGGCACTTTTTTTTTGCACATCATCTAAGGAGGGAGCTGATTTAGAATTATTTGCAATAAGTACCCATGAAATTTCCCATCTTGAAATTTACAGTTTGATCAAATGACATTGGTCAGTAATAACTGACCGACCAATGTCATTTTGATTAAACTGCAAATTGTAAGATGGGAAATTTCATGGGTAGCAGCCAATCCATGAAAAATTTCCCCCTTGGAAAAATCTTGCTATACAGTACATATATAGTGCTAACCCCACAAAGTCAACAATACAAAGAGCGAACACTAGTAAACAGCCCTCTAGTAAATAATTCTCTGGTGGGTCTTTGAAAGGAATATACTAGAAATGAAAAGGGAACGGTATCTATAATAGTTTCTTGTCACCACCTGTGTCGCCATTTTCCTAGTTGCAACAATGATTTCTGGTACCATTGCTGGCTGAACACAGACATTAAAACAAGAAGACTAAGAAAATTGTAATTTGAGTCATGTGAGCTATAGTATCTACAGTAAATTACTAAAAAAAATTGAAATCCACCTGCCTGCTTTGCTATTTTGAATAAACACTTGTACGAGAAACTAATAATACGGGTCTTATTATATTATTTTTAGTGTTGCACCGAAAATCGGTTGAATTATTGATAACTAATTTTACAAGTATCGATATCAATTACGAAGCAGAAATAATTTGCCAATTAACCAAAACCCACAATCAATAATCACTAATGATGACAATTTATTTATTGAAACTTCATAGCATAAAAGCTGAAGGTCTACAGGACTCAATGGTCCTGTAGCCTGAAAAATGCATACGGTGTGTGCATGAGTGAATTACAAGTAAATCATTAATCAGAGTTAATTGTGCTAAAAGCATGGAAGCTAGTTGAAATTGGAATGGCTGAACATCAATAACAGGCAATGAACAGGTGAAAGAAAAACAGTGAATTCAGCAGTAAGTGGTACAAAATTTATTGCTGTAACTGTTTTATAACTGTTTAGGCTTGTTTGATTGCGAAAGTGTGGCTACAAGGCTATAGCAGGCTGTGTACATTGGTTGGCCGGCCATGCAATTAGTCAATCACTCTTCACAAAGGGTCTGGAATCCCACCAAAAACAATGTTTGATAAGCTGGCTATAACTACTTGGCTTTCTGAGGGTTAGTGGCAAAACTGTAGCAAACATAGTAAAAATCGGCCACCCATGCAATCGATAACAGTGATTACATTATCATTACATATGGTATTTACACTTAGGTAACCTTCTGCTCCTCCTTCCCTGTTCTGAAGAATATTGGTTAATATTGGCATATAGGTAACAAAAATAGGAATTGGTATCGGCAAATGTGCAAAAATTTATATCAGTGCAACGCTACTGTAATTATTTCACAGACATAACTAATTTTAGAAGCAGAGTCTTGAAATAAAGTCACAATACTAGTTGAATGGACCAGTGTGCTTGTCTGTGGATTTACTTTTAATTTTGTTTTCAAACAGCCCTGTGTGTGCAAGCATGGATGTATTTGTGTCTTTGTAGTATGTGCACAAGTGCGTTATGTGTGTACACTTGTGTGTGTTGCATTACGACACAAAAGTGGAGTAAAGAGAAAAGGATGGGTAATGTGTCTGAGGTACGTTTTTAACTCATGCAATCAGAGGAGGTTGTTTCATCAAAACCTCAAAAAATTCCTCTTCATGAATATATGGCTTTTGCCAGCTCCAGAAAATAATCCGGTGCTTGACTTTGCAGTCGCATACTGAACAGTACTGACACACATGTATCTAACCTCCTCTGGTGTTACTCTCAAGTGCCAGACGGTGTGTTTGGGGACTGTAAGTAAATCACCTGGTCACTGTTCTTCACAATCCATGACCTATACCACAGCTGGAGTGTTGACAGGGCCAATCAGAGATTACTCTGCACTCTGTGTTGCAAATCAATTATTCACATTCTTTGCACAGTAAAATGGTTGAATGTTTTTTTTGTTGTTGTTGCAAAGTTTGAAAATACAATGGAATTGGGCTCTTGACTTCCTTAATACAGAGATTGGTTAATCTGGTTCACTATGGATTTATTAATATTATCACCTTTAGTACAAGTACTGTAATTTATTGTATTTCATGGAAAAAGTGTGTAACAGTGACCAGACGCTTTTTCTGCTGCCCACACGAAACGTCCAGCAGGTGAGGTGTAATGATTTATTTGTGATTTGTTTACGTAGAGTCTTATTTTGTTCTTTGATTGATTGTAATGCTCAGGTAGTCAAGAATGGCAAAGTTGTGTTTGTTTCTGATGACTCTCCCAGAGCAGCTGGAAACTCACAGTAATTGAAAATGTAACAAGACATGATGGATTATCAGAGTTAACATTTGACATCTGAGTGAGTAGTTGCAGCACCAACAGACCTGATAGCAGACTAGACTGAATAACCACAAGTCACAGAGGTGGTGGAATGTCAATGATTATACAGTTGCGATGTTCACATTCATCTGACATGTGGTAATAGCCTGGCTAGTTGTTGTATAGGGAATATAAACAGTGCTATGTATCCATGGTGATCTTGATGACAGTCTAACCACACTGCTACATGGAAATGGGTCCATATCCTTCATTGTTGAGATCAAGGAAGACACTTCATTGACTTTAAATTCAGTTTACAGTCTGGCGTACATAATAGGTTTTATTGCACCTACTAGTGTCCAGGGAGGGAAACACCCATACAAGTAGGCTAAAGTGAAAAGTTCTGTGTTACTGTACACGTAATCAAATGCTAAATGAGGTGTAATCATCAATGCTGAATTCAAAGGCTGTTAAAATAGATATACTCTAATAGAACAGTAATTACGTATCTTCTGTTGAATATTAATTGATCTCATACTCAACGATATTTGTGGTTCTACACAGGTAAACCAGGGAGATGTGAGAAGGATACCCACATCCTTTTCTTTTCATGTTTAAGCTAAACAATGCAGACTACAGCTTTTCAGTACAGCATGTATATGCTTTTGTTGGAGGAAGTGGAGGGGATCTGCCATTAGAAAGATAGCACGAGAAAGTTGTTAATCTTTGCCGCTTTAGTACAGTGGCTAAGCAAAAAATCGTTCACTTTTTTGATAAAAGCACCAAGCTTGGTAATGTTTACTTGATCCATCCTATTTCTTGAATCATATACTATTTCATACTACACAGTTAGGAAGTTTAAGTTCGATTAGGGATCATAGTAGAGAAACAAGGGAGGTCATCTACATCTGCATACTGTATTTGACCGGTTAATAGCCGCGGCTCGTATAATACAGTAGCTGCTCCACAGCCTAGAATTATTGTCATAAGAGCCGCCCTCGGATAAGAACCGCGGCTTGTATTTGAACATACTGTTGCAAGTGTTGACTAGACACGTTTGAAGCAGAAACCAGGCAAAGGAATTGTTGGAAATAGCATTTTTGAGAGAAGTTAAAATGAATGACAGTATTGACAGATGATTAAACAAGGTCAGTGACTTGTGAATCCATATAAAAGCCACGGGTTGCTGCCACAAAAGCTTATAGTAGCTGCCCTCAGATAGTTGCATAGTAACTGCAAGGTTTTGCTTGCTGAAAGTTATAGTAGCCGTGACTATTAACCGGTCAAATACAGTATATACTAGTGAACATCGATATAGTAGGGATTGAATGTTCACTAGTACTGTATATGTAGGCGACCCTTGTTTCTCTACTTATTTTTTCTATGATGTGCTACAAATGAAGAACAGTAGGAGGAGCGCTTCTGCAATCAATCCAGTTGCCATGAAAAATACGGACAATTTTGTGTGCCCCAACTATCAATTACTGACTTAAAAGTGAAGTGGCCATTACGCTGTACTTCACCCCATTATACAGCATTACAAATAAAGAACAGTACCAGAAGTGCCTTTGCAAAATACGGATGACTTCTGTTTACAAATGTAGAGAAAACATGCATTGCACTACCATGAATCAACACAGTCAGCAAAAAGAAATGGGACACAAAGGAGGGCAAAGGTAAGTCCATGATGTACTGTGGTATGCCAAAAGGTACGTCTTGGGATGAAGCGACATCAAATTTTGAAAAAATCATGCCGTTATGAGTTATACTTGCCTAAAGGCATCAGGCAGGCAAGGGGGTCATATTGAGGGTACTTTGGGCTTGGTTGTACTTAACCAATACTGCTAAGGCACCAGGATGGTATTATGAAGTTGGTTTTGTGTGATCTTTTAGCCAGAAAGACCCAAAGCTCTGTGATCAGTACTACTGTACTGTATGATATGGTGTCATCAAAATTACCAATCATATCATGCTCCAAGAAACTGACAAATGAAACCAATAAAATGTATTAAGGGAAGCCATAAAGGTACTCAATAGTACAGTAAATGTGATGAGACTTTGCACCTTCATAGACAAGCAAGGGATTTCTAAAAGCTTATTAAGGAGGTGTTCATCTAAGTCATTAGCTTGCAATGCTAAGATGCAGCCATAGAAATATATTATTTCTATTGGATTGTGCCTGTACCTTTTACATTGGTTCCATTAGACATATTTTACATTTTGAAATATGTTCTGATAGCATCTGTAAATTTAAATAAAAATGATTTGAATGCACTTGTATGGTTTCTTGGATAGCTAGATATGGGCTTATAACCTAGTTTAGAAGTTTTCAAAGGTGATGATTTTGGCGTGGCACTGTATCTCAATATACCTTATTCAACTTGCTCAGAAAATTTGGTGCTTTTATCACAAAGTGAACAATTTCATCAAAATTAGCTGCTCTATTACTTAATTATCATTCTTCACAATGCTTCAAGATGCCCATTCTTGTGACCAAAAAAGAAGAAGTCAGGTGCCATGAGACTAGGAAAGACATTTGACTTCACTTTTAAATTCCGTCATGCATGCTGGCTAAATAGACAAGGTTTAAAATAATGGAGCTACGTACACCAAACAGTAAGGTAGTACCGTTTAAGTAGGGATAGCCCACAAAATTTTGTAATTCCGCCTTTGAAAATCATCCTAGAGACATCTTACAGGTATGTGACTAAAATCACCTTTTCTTCTTCATCTAACGAAACCATATCAAGGTATTAATTTTCTGTATCAACACTTTCTTTTAGCAGCATACAGGGTGTATTTAGATGCCACAGAATTATTCCAGAAGTGCTTCAGTCCCGGCACTACTATAAGAGGTATACTAGCTAGATATCTGCAACTTTGCGATTGGGATCCCATTCACAATAAGTTTGCGACCACACATATCAAATAAAGATCTACGTGGACTAATAGTGATAGAGTACGGAGACCACACCTCTTAACAATCTAGCTTAACAGTAAACAAGATCACGGACCTCACCCCTTAATGGTCTAGCTACTGTAGCTGCACACCCCTTGAGATACTCTAATACAACTGTCGCTCTAATACAACAATCATGTATGATATTCTAATAGAGCAGTCACAAGTTACACTGTAGCTAGTTGTGCTAACTAAAACTAGTATTTTGAAAAAAATAAAAAGAAGTAGGGATCTGTGCAATAAAACATTGTGAATCATGAGATGAATGATGGTGCTTGGTGGGAAAGTCCCTACTTTGGCACATTAGCTATAACAATTATTTTGTTCAACGCCAAGGTAGGGACTTCCCACCGAGCTATGTTGTAATATCATCATTCATCTCTTCTTTCACTTGCCTACTTCATTTTTAAATTAACGATTTTTAAAAATACTATACTATAGACTGTAAATCTTTGTGGTAACTTTCTAGGTGACTTTAAAGAATGATTATAATTACTAACTGTATTACGGGAAAGCACATCACAGATAATTTCCGTTTATGCTTCCATTGCTAATTCCTTATTATAAGTCTAGTATTTATGATTAAACTGAATAGTAGATTACTGTATCATATAAGGAAGGTGATTAATGAATTGGTATATACAGTTGTAGGTTGCAGGAGTGCATGTTGGTGCTTTATATCTGAACCAAAACAGTCAATCTGTAAAAAAAAAGGGCGCAGCCCTCCAAAAAAAGCACGGTGAAAAGTTAGTAAATAAAAAAGAAGATGCTAATACCAATCATTTTTAATGATGGTTTTTCACCCTGGCCTTTGCTTCACTTCCTTTTAACTTGCTTTTTCTTTATTACAGGAATTGTCAAAAACTGCTATAATATGTAAATTTGAAACTGAATAATCAAACTATTATCATGTAGCTTTAGGGTGACTTGTTATTGTACAGGTTGTTTAGCATATATAGCTGAACTATCTACAATGAGATCAACAGGTGATTATACTACAAGGCTGAATGCTCTACAGGGTGACTTGTTTGTTAGCTGAAGTGACTCTCTATATGGTGACTTGATAAGCCTTGATTGAAAAGGAAGAAAAAATACGAAAACATAAGGACAAACTTTGAAGGCGCATGTCTCAGTGATGGCTGGGCAGATTTGACTTAAATTTGGAATGGGAAGTGTCCTAACCTAAAGAAGCTTCCACAGCAAAAATGTTTTTAAAAATTATTTTTTAAAGCTTTACAGCACAAGTGCTGAAGGTCTGTAGGACACCTGGTCCTACAGCCTGTCTCAAGTTGTTACAGAAAGTGTGTTTGAAAAGGTGGAGAAAGGAGAAAAAATCCATGACTGGAGTGGTTGAATACCGTTCAAGCACTATCAAGCTACGGATACTTGAAAACAGCATTTTCTTGGTTCTGTAAAACAAGACTGCCACACACTGCGCACTGGCGGTACTTGGCCACACAACACACTACTGTGTTCCATGATATAGCCTGTTTTAATATTTTGTAGTACTTTAATAGAGTACACGGTTTTTTAGAGCATTTCTAATACGACACACATAGACTGTTCTAGAACAAGCACTGATAGATCTATGTGATTTAAGTTCTATCATTCTAGTGTACAAACTAGAAATTTCATAGAAATTAAGCAGCTGACAGTAGTGGCAGAGTGGTAAAGGGTTTGGGCATATAGGTGTGGAGGTTCAATCCTGGAGAAAAAAATTCCGACAGCACACACATTCTTCTTGGTGACTGTTCTGTTAAGATTATCTCCATCATGATTGTTTGGTTATTGCTTTATATCTCTGCTTTGGATAATACTCTCAGTGCTTTCAAACAACAAAAGGTTTGCACTACAATAGTTACTTTATGTACAGATCAATTTTTAAGTTATTCCATAAGTGGATTACCCTGTGGGAGTGACAACAATGCCTTTTGCAATTTCAAAATTGAGCATAACTTCCTTCCTTGTTCTTAACTTATCTGTACGAAAATTGGACCACAAATGTGCCACATTATGCTCATAGTACTCTCCAATTTGAAGTCAATCAATTAAAACACATAACAGTTATTGCGATTCTTTTAAAAAAGAAAAAGAATTAAGAGTACGTAAGAAGAAACGTAGAAAGAAAATTTGAAGGTGCATATCTCAGTGATGGCTGGATGAATTCAACTGAAATTTGGAATAGGCAATGCTCTACCCTGATGGACTTTCCATAGCATAACTGGGTAATTTCTGTTTATTTCTAGTGTTGCACTGATATTTGGTTGAACTGATATTAGCTTATTTTGCAAATATCGGTATCAGTAACGAAGCAGAAACAATTAGCTGATTACCTGAAACCCACAATCAAGATGCAAAGAAACATGTGACAGTAAAGAAAGTGGTCAATACAGTGGTCAGTGGTAAAACATTTATTTATTGTAATCATTTTATAATTGTTTAGGCTTGTTTGTCTATATTAAAGATATGGTTGCAAGGCTATAGTAGCGGCTGTGTGTGTGTGTGTTTTATTTATTTATTAAGACTTTACAGCACAAGTGCTGAAGGTCTGTAGGACTCCTGGTCCTACAGCCTGTTTAAAGTTGTTACAGAAAGTATGCATGAAAAAGGTGGAGAAAGGAGAAAAAATCTATGATTGGACCTGGGCAGCTTTGAACCTGCAACCATCTGATTAACGCTCGAATATATATTAATCAGCCACCCATGCAATAAGTAAATATCACTTCGCAAAGGGTCTGGAATCAATACTATCAGAGAAGCTGGCTTAGTGAACTACTTGGGTTCCTTTTCCATGAAAGGGATTAGTGGCAAAGCTGTAGCAGAACTTGTAGACTTGGCTTCCCACACATTACCATTACAAATGCAATGTACGCACAAACTTTAGGTGATCTTGCAGCCCTTTGAAAGAATTGAAGAATATCGGTTATAATATTGGCATATTAGCAACAGGAACGGGAAAATAATCAGAATTGGTATCAGTAAATGTGAAGGAATTATGCATAATAATTGGTAAAACATAAATTGTCTTGGTGCTACAGTGTATAGGGGATTCCACGAATTTACTAGAAGCTGCTTATTAACCCACAACACTGTTTTTCAGTATACTTAACTAAGTAAAAAGACTAACTAAAGTGTATGTATAGGGGATTCCATTAATTTACTAGAAACCTGCATATATATATATTAAAAATTTTCATGGTTGAGGAGACTGGGCGTCCAAAAATTTCTGTGAATATTTCAGAAATTGTTTAAGAATAATTGGGGTGGTTAGTAGTGAAATTAAAGAGTACTTGTTGAACAAGTTGATGTTGTGCTACTTCTAAAAACCAGGCTAGCTAACTCATCTGGAATTAACTATAGACAGTATATGCTACTATGAATTAACCATCTATGTATTACTATTTTACAATAGGGTAGTTTTGGGTTGTGCAATAATATTATTAGATAATTCTCTCGTATTTCGTAATTCATGATTTTTCGTAATTCATTCAATTACGTTGCTATGCACTGCTAAGGGAAGTGTTTGTTAAACAAACCGCCTTTACCAACATATTACGCACAGAAGTATCTTCTAAACTGTTTTATAGTGTGACTAACGTGTTTTTTCCCGCAAATTCTCTCGACAAAGCCTCAAAGCTGCTCTTCATTTTTGTTCGTGTACGTAAGGGATACGCCCCCATTCAACTCGAAGTGTTAGGCTATTCCTGGTAGTGTACGAGGCCTGCACTGTTGTTTTTCAATTGCTAAACGCCTGAAAACCTCAAGGGGAAGGTAGTCTGAGGAAAGTCGCCACACCTGTATTTCAGTCCGTCAAAAAGAAACCACCTCAGAGCAAAGTTCACCTGTGCAGAAGTTTAATACAGACTTCATTTCGCTTTTACTTCTTACGTAAAAGCTGCTTTTACCATTATTTAATGATTTTGCTCACGTGGGTGCGTACAGACAAACATAGGTAGATAGGTACACACACACACACTTTTACGAAAACAATTTCAGTAAACCAGGTGCGCCCACTTAAAATTTTTGAAGGAAAGTTGATAAGAGGGTACGCTAAAATAACCTTAATTTGCGAGAAACCTTGGTTCGAAAGGCGTGATTTGTTCTGTAAGTTGCAGTTTCACAGCTACAATCTGGAAATTCTTTACACAGTACCCCTATGAATCTGTCAACAATATACACCCTGTATGTGTGTTTCAGCCCATTAGCATTGCTCACTTTTGAGATGCTATGAACAACTAACTCCCCATAACCAATCCTGGTTAAAGTATGGGGCGTAGCGTTAACATCTCGAAATGTTAATGGGCCAAGCATACACACATATGTATTGTTGACAGGTTCATAGGGGTACTGTGTAAGGAATTTCCAAATTGTAGCTGTGAAACTATGACTTGCAGAACAAATCATGGCTTTCAAACCAAGGTTTCTCGCGAATTAAGGCTATTTTAGCGTACCTTCTTATTAGCTTTCTTTCAAGATTTTTCGACAAGTACTCTTTAATTTCACTACTAACCACCCCAAAACTTTCAACTATTCTTAAAACCTTCTATAAAGATGGTTTCTAAAATATTTGTGGAAAATTTGGGATGCCCAGTCTGCTTAAGCTGGAAATTTTTTTTTCACCCTACTTGATTGAATGCATCGCATACTCACTAGGGCAACTCCTGCACCATAGGGAAGGTACAAGTACCAGTGCTAGTTATATATAAACTAGTGCAAAACAAATGAATACTCCGAAGTATATTCGCTTAAGCGCATGACTTGCTTTATCAGTATACTCACAGAAATTTTATACTCTTGTTTACACTGCAGCGCTTACTCTTAATGTCACTAATCATTAAATACTGCCATAACACTACTTGCAATGGTAAAACACAAAAACATCATGTACACTAGTGGTTTGCAAAACATCATAAGCGACAATGTTTTAATTTAAGGCAGTACAATACACATGGACTGCTGCTTAGGATTCATTTATATATTATACAGCAGCTTGAAATAAATCTCTTATATGCTGTGTGTACCTTGATGTTTCCTTTGCAAATTTGATTGCATCATCAACCAAATTCTGATATTCTGGCATTTGAGCAGCAGTACACAACAGAGATGGATTTGTAGTTGCATCAGTTGGTTTGAATTGGCCAATAGCTAAATGTACAAGAGACCACAAGTTATACATGTAAAAGCAATCTAATGTGTATAATTTACATTTAATGTCTCCAGTGTCTGCTACTACTGTAGTGTATTGCTTCAATTGCTCCAAAGAATTAGCCATTTTGTTGTAGATTCAGAATACACAAAATGTACCTAGAATAGAGAAGTATCTACAAACATCATCAACTTTACAGCAGAAACCTTTATACTCACACATGTGGCCATTCAGTTGCTTCAGTGTCATATACATGTATATGAAGGGTTCTAACTCAAGGTTGCATTGGACAACATAAATTTAGCACAGCTAAGACAAATCATGACAACTAAACATGCAACTAAGCAACACTATAGGCTGTGTAAAACAGTTGTGACACACACACATGAATCAGTCTCATCAGTGATTCTAAACTCCAGAAATTCATGCAGAAATAGGAAACTACGAGTCTTGCCAGTGATTTAAACTCCAGAAAGGCTGAAGTTTTGTGGTAATGACATAAGGTAATAATAACTTGGCCTAGTGCTAGAGATATCAGTTGTTTTGCTGTTGGATTTAAAAAGTTCTGAAACTTGCTTGTGGTGAAGTGCTTGAAATTTTGTTGCAGAACTGAAGACTCCAGCCTATAGAGTCATGTGACATCACAGGTGCAGCATTCAATTGAAATGTGTGACAAAAATGTGCAGCATTTGTATAGCCAGGTGCTGGAAAAATTGTGTCCTTTTTTTGTACAGCAACTAACATTTTGGTGCCGATAATTGTCTGTTACCTGATAATCATCTATTATCAGGTATTAACATACTAAGTAGTGGAGCATAGCCAGTCTGCTTTATGGCAACATGGTGAAAGAAAATACCATTTGTTCAACCACACATTGGTCTACTTGTGAGTTGGTATTGCTAAGATAAACTTCATAATTGCATCAGGAAAAATTCTTTTAACACAGTGGATAAACTGAATAGGCATCTGGCTTCGTGAGCATGCCAGCAGAAACAGAATTTTATCATAATCTTAGAAACCAGACCAGCTATGCTCTCGACATTCCAGTATGTCAATACCTTGTGATAGGTGAATGCAACACTATACAGTCGTCATACTTGCACTGTTGAAGCAGATTAGAGCATGCAAGCATTGTGGCAACGGATTCTTACCACACGTTTCGCTAAGTATGTCTAATGCAATTAATCCTACGCTATAGGGAATATCCTGACATTATCATACAGTACGGCAGTACTGTATATTAGGGATCATACAGTTTTGGGCTTTCTTTCCCAAAAATATCATCCTAAAACCAGCCTCAAATTTCCTCCATAATAGCTTGGCAGTATTGGTTAGGCATAGCCAAGACCAAAAATGCCTTCAGAGTGACCCCAAACCCTTCCAACAAGTTTCTACGGAATTTAAAAAATTTTCATTTAACAGAATTTTATTCTGACTAACTAACTAACTGATGCCTTCAGCCAAGCATAACTTGACAGTGGGTAAGGCTACAGGCTTGATTTTTTCACTGTTTGACGTTGCTTTGTCCCGAGACGTGCCTTTTGCCAACCGCAGTACATACAATGCACTATGCACATATCATGGACTTACCTTTGTCTTCCTTTGTGTTACAGTTCTTTTTGCTGACAACGTAAAGTGTCGATTTGCGCTAGCGCGAAATGGCTTCCCTCTGGCTGTGTCATGCTTTTCGCCCGCATTTTCTGTAGCAACTGGATTCACTGCAAAGAAGTTTCTTGTACTGCTCTTCATTTGTAACGCTGTGTAACGAGCGGAGCATAGCTACAAACAAAGCATAATGGCCACCTCACTTTTCAGTGCGTAATTGATTATTGGGGCGCGCATTTAGACGTAAAATTATTTATGGAATGCCTGGTGCCACTCGTTTTTTTTTTTTATAATGTGGTACATGTGGATTCAGTAGTCATAATTGTGTTAACAAACAAGTAGAAGGAAAAATTAGGGATCAAAGAACAAAAAAGCAGGGAAACAAGGACACAACTAAAAAGTTGTGAAACAAGGGAGGTTGCCTATACTTGCAGATATACTAGTGGACATCTAATCCCTACCCTTGAGTCTATATTAGGGATTAGATGTCCACTAGTATATCTGCAGGCATAGGCAACCTCACTTGTTTGACAACTTTCAGCTGTTCTCTTGTTTCCCTGCTTTTTTCCTTCTTTGATCCCTAATCCAGCTTAAAATTCCTAATTTCCCTTCTACTTGTTATAAAAGGCATTTACAGTAATTGGCTTTTTGACTGGAGCCCTTCATACTTATTCATCCACAATAATAATGGTTTCTCTCTTTAGTATCAGCAGCATTTTCCCCTTCTTTATATTAATATTTTGCCTATTGCTTATCAACCCCAACACAGAATGGCATAAGTGCTAGACAAAACTGAAAATAGACAATGCACAGTTAAGTACTAGATAGAACAGTCAAGGTGAACCTCTGCTAGGCGCAGCTCAGCAGAGGTAGAGATCTAACAGTTCTACTGCCCCGGATAACCAAGATGGTAAAACAAAGTACACAGAAAGACATGGAGGATCACATATCACATCAAAGATAGAGTCTTGGTATAAGGTGTGCCATACTTCTTGGAGAGTAAATCAGCTAAACGACTGTAGAATATACAGTTGCTTCCCTACCAAATATAGAAAAAAGGGGGGTAAATGTTCCAAACCATATCATCATATTTCACATTTTTTCCAACTAGTGCCTTCGGAAGTGATGCAGGTTGAGTCCTAAGGTAGCTTGGTGTGTTGGGGGTGAAAAACCCTTATATAAAAGAATGCATTCTGGCATCTACCCTAGAACTCAATTGCACAAATATCTACACTGCAACTATCCAGCCATCAAGTTCATTATCTGCTATATAAAGCTGAAAAGCTGTCTGTCTGTCTGTCCGTGATCCAGCTAACTCCCAAACCGTAGCACCAATTCACCCTGGATTTTGCTGTAATCACCAATAAGCTGAAGCTGGCACCAATGAGTTAATAGATAGAAATTTCTAGCATGTTCTGTTTGCTGCACAGTGCTGAAAACTCGCCATTACTGCAAGTCCAACAGGTTTTTCGAGCATAGCTACGTACTTCCCACTACAAGGAATGGCGATTGTTATGTTGATCTATATTATAATGAGCACCCTTGGTGGTAGTTATGTGGTGATTTCTATCGCTAGGATTTCATTATGGAATAGAAGTCTTCGATGTTTTCTGACAAGTGCCACGCCCAAATTTCATCAGTAATTAACTTCAAATTCTACAAGCCTACTCTCTACCCCAAATTGTGTATCAATGGTGGAAATCATGCCTATAACTAATGAACTAACTTACAATCCAGCATGATAGCAAGCAGACAGGAAAATTGAAGTAGAATATAAAATGAATTTACAGAAACACAGTAACCTTCAAATCCTGTTGCTATGTCAATAGTAATAATGTCAGATGCATGTGACGTGTTAAACTATTCTGCGCTATTAAGGAAAATCAGTTTCTGTGCTTCTAGAATGATAAATAGCTGGCAGGAGCTCATTCATGCCTTTGGTGCTTATAAGCTCCTGCAGCAAGGTAGCTACAATGAGGCAACAGTAATGTTCGTTTTACAACATCCATGCTAAACAGCACAAACTTGCGACACTGAAGAGGCTTGATATCTTTGGCCACCTGGAATATGAACTCTGGAGCCTGGAGAAGGATAAGAACAGAACAGGCCAGAACTGTATGGGATAGGAATACAGCTTTGAGTGAGCCAAAGACAAACAGAACCAAATTGAAAATTGACAAGCCCCTACCTACTGGGAGTGATCAAGACTGAGAGTGGTCAAGGCTACGAGTGGCTGAGGGGAACTGAATTACGTATGCTAGACTTCCAAGAGAATTACAGCTGTACGATGGAATTTCAAAGTCAATAGTTTGCACATAAACACAGCAGAATAAGAACTCTGGAGAAGGGAAGGAATAGCACAGTGTAGAACTGAAGGAGATAGAAGCACAGCTTTGAGTAAGCCGGCCAAAGGTAAAAGAATCCATTGACAAGTAGCTACAAGGAGCGAGAGACTAGGAGTGAGAGGTACTGGAACTGACTCACTCCATATGCTGTAACTCCCAAGAGAATTGCAGCTGGCATGGTGGAAGTTCAACACCAATAGTTTGCACACGGGCACAGTATCAGTAGGTATTTGCAGGCCAACCTTTAGTCTAGCTTTAATATCCTGATTCACATGATCATCTGACTACTTTAATTCTTCAATGTGTATTCAACTGATCAATCACAACTAACTCCATACATGTATGTTACATATGTACACTTGCAGTTTGATTTATTATTTTTACAAATACAGATGCATGTGTGCGTGTTAATGTAAAAGGGTATACGTAGACTTGAATATCTGCTGTATCTCCAGTTGGTGAGCTAAATGGATCAGATATGGACACTAGATAGTCTCACGTTGCCGACCCTATTTCACTGCACGATGCCTATCGATTGGAAATTATAAGTGCCTGCTCCAAAAGCAGGAACTTATAATTTCCAATCGATAAGTGCTGTGCACAGAAATAGGATCTGGCGCAATGTGAGACTAGACACTAGAGTGTATTTTGCTTTTACAGAAATGCATGTGTGGTGAAATACAATAATCATCACCTGCATGAGAAGCGCACAATATTATATCAATCACATAGTCCAACCTGCAGGTACCGCAGTTAGTAGTGAATAAACTTCCATGACGGCAAACCATAGCATGATCTACACTGATGGAGGTGCCACAAACACAGTGACTGGAGACTGCCATCCAAATCTAAGATTTAAACTATCACCGCAGTAGCAGCAGTGTGTAACAATACTATTAACACAACATGCCACACGTGTACCTAATTAATCAGGGTTACAACAGCAAACGGGACTGCCTATTGAATGCGGGTCTAAATAGTTCAGGATAATTTTCCTACATCGCACATAACACTTAGACAAATGTATGATGCGAATCAGATAACTATTTCATGCTCCTATTCCCTACAGTTTGGTCAGTAGCCTGCAGGGCTTTCTTCTTAAGGTCCCTGCCCAGGGGTTGGCTGTGCGTATATGCCAAGGGGGTGTCACTCAGGCTCTTGCTGTAGGTAGATCTGCGACCGCGGTCAAACTCTAAGTCAACGGTCAAGGCCACAAAATAGCTCTTACAGTGGGTCAAAAGGGTCAAGACGATACAGAAGGTTTGAAACCCACAATCGAAAACTATACGTAGCTATTATCAAGTTTACGGAATTATACGTAACTTACAAGAAGTCAGTAAGGATCTCCAAGATGTTTTAAAGCTCCAACAGGCATTTCGCCGTAATTATAATGATTTTTCTCTCACAGCTGCTGGTAGCACGCACTAAGAAAATATTATACTAGGTTACAAGCGCAGGTGCGTATAGGAAAATAGAGAAATAAGTGGAGGTCAAAAGTTCGACAAGAAACGCTCAAGTCACAGGTCAAAGACGATAAACGCTGCAAGTCAAGGGTCAAGGTGAAATTTTCCCCGGTCAAGACTTTAACCGCGGTCGCAGATCTACCTACAGCGTAAGCCGACGTGACACCCCCTTGTATGCTGGTGGTCCGTGCTGGTGGTCCATGCGGTGATTTGTAGGTTTGTGTAGGCTGTGTCTTTTACAAATTAAATTAGGTTTAACTTCTAGCTAGAGATCGGGGAGGATGGGAGTGCCATTAGGGCCGGAATTAAAAGATATATATATTTTAAAAATTAGATAACTACCGAACGGTGTCTTCTGATCCAGTGCTGCTGTGCATACCCCGCTGATACAGTCTCGCGTGGCCAGATCACTTTTTTCTCTTTTGTCATCGGGCCTACCGATGACAAGAGAAAAAAACGGTCTGGCCCAAGTGGTCTGGCCACGCGTGAATAGCCGATACAAACTCACTACGCCAACAAACGCTTTTAAATGACCCAAACAAACACTCTATATAAAAGCAAAGATATATAAACATACCAGTAAACGACGCAGAAGTAGATATACTTTCAGTTGACAACCCGTCCAGTTACAGGATATGCAATCAGTTTTTTTGACCTCTACGAGTCTACGTAAAACTTCGTGTGTCACTATAAACTTAATACGGTCGATTAAAGCGCGCGCGCTCGCTGACTCACGAGAGAGGCTTCGTTGCCATGTGTACGTGGATATTATAGAGTATTCTCTGGTACTACTAACGTTATCAGCGAGCTGAGAATACAGTTAATGTGTGAGTTTGCTTTGCAATTTGTGTGTTTATGTTTGTGTTTCTAGGTTAGGTACAAGCTCAGTCAGCTTAACTACTATCCAAACAAGCTATGCAACAACAGCCATTTTTCAAGATGTCAGGCAATGCGCATTATTTCTCGCTAGAGAGATTTAACTCTCATTTTGGACAAGAACCCAAGTCTGCAGTTCAAAGACAGAACACACAAAGTAATTTCTTCAAGCAACCAGCAATGGCTAAAGTTCAAGGCAAGTATTTTGTTTGACTCGACTGTCTTGTATAATAACAATAATTGTGTAGAAATGGGAAGTGAGGCAGAACAGCAGCAACAACAGCATTCATTTGAGTTATCAGGAGATGAAAAGATGTCAGGACTGTATTCACGGATTCATCAAGAAGCCGAAAAACTTCAAAAGTGGAAGACAGCAGTTGTAACAGAACTTAAAGAAAAGGTTAGGCGACTAGTACAACTGCTTGTATAATAATAATAATAATAATCCTAAGTACTAAAGATAATAAGAAATGAGGTTAAAATTACATCATTAATAAATAGATAATTTAAGTTTGAGAAAACTACAAGGCCTACGAACTTGTACTAACTGGCTGAGACGGATGCGGGAGTGTCTCCAAATACTGGTCGTCTCAGCTACCAGGTTCTCTTGCTGGAATGTTTGACGAAAGCCACTTGACTTCTATCACCATGCACCATGAGACGGGAAAGATTCTATATAATGCACACATACAGCTCACGTGTACAACCGCAATTGAAAATACCTATAGCCTAACCTAGTACAATAGGATAAAACATAAACTTGCTATATAAGAGTCAGTCAGTCTTCATTCTCGACATCCTCCGGGCGGCGGCGTAGCATTTCAGTCCATTCACTTAACTGCCTCCTTGCTCTTAAGGCTGCTCCCCTGGGATGTCTGTGAGAGATCTGGTTATTCTGTTGTGCTGGCAGCTCAGGTTCTTGCTCAAGTGTTTCCACGTCTGTTGGAGAATGTGTCACTTCCAAGGGATATAGACGTGCAATTGGACGATTAGTGCGTCCACTTGTCGTGCGCAATGTCACTGATCTGATAAATCCATCCTTCCTCTTCACAACTTCTTCAACCACTCCAAGTCTCCACTGGTTTCTAGGACAATCATCATGTATTTGCACCACATCGCCTGTCTTGACTGTTTGTTCTGTGGTGCCTGTTGTGCGGTGCACTTCTCGTAACGAAGTCAGATATTCCTTCTTCCATCGTGATTGAAAGTGCTGTAATAGCAGGCCTTGTCGGTCTATCTTACTTCTCAACTGGTCTGCAGAGTGGTAATCAGGGTCAGATATCTCTTCATCTGTAACATTTGGATGTGGTAGAGGAACAATTCGGCGCCCACACAACAAATGAGAGGGTGTTAATGGCTCAAGGTCTCCAGTGGCAGATGAGAGGTGTGTTAGAGGTCGATCATTGAGCACTGCTTCGACTTCAACAATGGTGGTTTGGAGGACAGTGAGTGTGATAAAGGCACGGCCTAAGGTCTTCTTCAGAGACATCTTCACCATTCCAACCAGCCTCTCCCAAAAGCCCCCATACCAGGGAGCTCTTTTGGGAATGAATTGCCATGTTGTGCCCTTGTGCATAAGAGCAGACTTCAGTGTAGGTGACTGGAACAATTCATGTAACTCCTTTGCTGCTGATGTATAAGTTGAAGCATTGTCTGATATGATCAGACGGGGCAATGACCTGCGGGCAGCAAACCTTCGGAAAGCCTGTAGAAAGGTTTCTTCTGTAAGGTCAGTTACAACTTCAAGGTGCACAGCCCGGGTACTAGCACAGGTGAACAAGCACACATACACCTTATACTCACCGACCATTCCTTCCCTCTTCACGTACATTGCTCCCGTAAAATCAACTCCAGTCACACTGAAGGGAGGGCCATCTTGTACTCTGGCCTGTGGCAGCGGTGGTGGATCAGGGACAGGGAATGGTTTTCCAGCAACTCTACGACAGATCACACACTTCCGAAGCAACCTCGCCACTACTCTCCGTGCTGCAGGAATCCAGAAACGTTGCCTCAGAGCAGTCACTGTAGTATCTGTGCCCCCATGTAGTTGAGTGGCATGAGTAGCATACACAATCAAGGCGGTTAGTCTGTGATTGGGGGGGAGAAGATAGGGGAACTTGGTGTTGTGGTGAACTGGAGCATTATGTATCCTCCCACCACAACGGAGGAAATTGTCAGAGTCTAAAAACAACCTGAGCTGTCTGACAAGTGGGAGACGTCTACTGGATGTCCGTCCCCTGTGTAAAGAGTGGATTTCCTTCAGGTAAGTTGAATGTTGGCAACTTTGGATCCACACATTCTGGGCATTACTTAGTTCACTGGCAGTGATCGGTCCTACAGGCTTGGATCCATGTGATTTGATACACTCAATAAATCGCAACACGTATGCAGTGATGTACAACAGTTTAGATAGAGTACCATACCTCTCTATGTCAATGACGGCTGCCACAGTAGGGTGCTGATCACCTTTGGTTGTTTCTTCAACTGGGTCCGGTGATTGCAACTCAGCATCTGTAACAGTAAGTTGAACATTTAGTATGTCAGTAGCACTCCATGTTGGCCTTAATTCTTCATGAACAATCCACTCTGGTCCATGTGTCCACATAGTTGAGGCTTGTAAAGCTGAGAACGAAATGCCTCTAGTTAACAAGTCCGCAGGATTGTCTGCAGATGGACAGTAACCCCACCATTGGACAGGGCAAGCTTTAGTGATTGCTGACACACGATTGGAAACAAACTGCTTCAGTTTCTTATCACTGTTGAGCCAATGAAGTACGATTTGGCTGTCACACCACATATGGACTGAGTTGATCCTGTGACGAATTGACGAACTGATCCAAGTAAACATCTGAGCTGCAGTAGTGGCACCCATCAGTTCTAGTCTAGGAAGTGTGAGTTGTTTCAGGGGGGCCACTCTGGATTTCGAGATCACAAATGATGTTTCACTGCCTTGACGAAAGTATGCCACTGCTCCATAAGCCTTAGTGCTTGCGTCACAGAATACGTGTAGTTCAATTGGAGCATCTGTACTTAATCCATCCTTAAAGTAACACCTAGGAAAGGAGATTGCGTGTAGTTGTCAGAGATCATCTAGAAGGCTCTGCCATTGTTGTTGGCTCTCTGCCGGGAGTGGACTGTCCCATGATAACTTGTTCTGCCATAGATGTTGTTGCAGTAATTTGGCACTAATCATAACTGGGGACGCAAAACCCAATGGGTCAAAAATCATGGAGGATTGCTGCAACACTTTGCGCTTTGTGGCTGGAGAATTGTCAAGTGGTAAGGCCTTCTGAGAGAGTGATAAATTGTCATTGGCAGTGTCCCACACAAGTCCAAGTGTGTTTATCTGTTTGCCACTATCCATAACTTGATCCTTCTCTGCTGCAGTAGTCAATTGTGCACTGTTAGATGCCCAGCTTCTTAAATTAAAGTTGGCGTCAGATAGTGCCTTTCTGGCCTCAGTGTAGTACACAATGGACTCTTCTTCAGTAGAACACCCTGACAGAATATTGTCCACATACAAATTCTGAAGAAGATCCTTGGATGTTGTCGAACTACAATGTGTGAGATGACAATGAAGGGCAGCATACAGCATAATTGGCGAGCTGGCCGATCCAAACAGGACAACTTTGAATCGGTATGTTTGAAGTGGGCTATTGGGATCATCAGGACAGCAGGGCCAGAGGAAACGAGTATAGTCACGGTCCTTGGTGTGCAACTGAACATGTAGGAATGCCTTTTCAATGTCAGCACTAATACCAAACTTGTGGCAACGGAATCGGATGAGGATAGCTGGTAGTTCTTGTAGAAAGGGAGGCCCAGTTTCTAGACAGTCATTGAGACCTGCCAAATGCTTGGCTTCACGGCTGCTGCAGTCATACACGATCCTGAGCGGTGTTGTTGCTGAATCCTTGTGCACACCGTGATGTGGTATGTAATGGCATGGCTTGGCTAATTCTGAGATTGGTACCTGCTCAATGAATCCACGTCTCAGTTGTTCCTCTATTATGCTGTGGTAAACTTTAAGCATGCCAGTAGTGTTGCTTAGTTTACGAGTAAGGGACCTCACACGTCGTTCACAAGTGGACTTGTTTGTAGGTAGCACGGGGTGGCTGGATTTCCATGGAAAGCTCACAATGTATGTACCATCACTCTGCCGACTTACTGAGTTGTGAAGGTACTCCTGTAGGAAGTCAAATGATTCCTTACTCAGCCCAAAGTGTGTGCTTTCTACTGGGGTGATACCACTTGAGTCGAACAGTGATGCTGAACTAAGATGAAATACACTGGATGCTATAGAGCTGGTGTAGTTGTATAGTGGTCCTGAAAGTAAGTACCCAATCTTAGTCTGAACAGCAGTAGGACCTGGTCCTCGAACTATGGCTTCCTGCACAATGGACCAGTAAGCATCGGCTCCTATAAGCATTGAGATGTTGATTGCATCACTGTCTGAGATTGCATGGTTAAGGTGTAGCCCCTTCAAATATGGCAGTTGCTTAATATAGGAAAAGGGAAGGTTACGGAGTGGCTGAGCGATTCTCGAAGTGACAAGAACATTGATAGGAATCTGAATGCCTTCTGTAGTTTCTAGGTAGATTGTAGCAACAGGAAGAATCTGGTTGGAAACCTCTGATGCTCCAAATGCAGCAATTGTAACTGATTCTCTTCTTTGAACATTAAGGTGCAGAGAGTTGGCGAGAGTTTGTGTGATAAATGAGCGTTGTGCTCCCTCGTCTAGTAATATATTTGCTTGTGCAGAAAAGTTGTTAGCTCTCACTGTAGCAACAGCTGTCTTCAGAAAGCATACCTTAGTTGGCTGAGGATGTGATATCGTGGAATTTATCAAATTCTGTGCAGTTTGAGTGGGGGGAGTACATTGCTGTTCTGAAGTTGGTCTCTGTGTGTTAGGAGGATTCTGTTGGTGATGTGTCCCTCGACACAAGCTGGTATGATGTCGCTCCTTGCAGTGTTTGCAGCGGCCCTTCGACTGACATTGACCAACTCTGTGGTGACCAAGGCAATTAAAACAAAGCTTATCACGCTTGACAATGTCCATGCGTTTAGACTGGTCTGGGATAGTGTCACACTGTGTAGCTGGGTGTGGTCCCTTGCAAAATACACACTTAAGCTTCCTAGGTTCAGGTTTGCTCATGGCTCCTGTGTGAAATGAAGCTGTGGAGTGGTGTTCGTCTGACTGAGATGGAGAAACTAGGGCACCAGCTTCAAGGACTCTTATCTCTGTGGCAATTGATTTCCTTAGCTTGTCAAAGGTCCACTCTAGGCTGCTGTGCTCTCTGGCCAGGTTTTTTCTCACATCAGCAGGAAGTCTCCCTAGTACCATAGGAACTAACAGGGCCCCATAACTCGTTGTTGATTGACCCAAGGCTGACAGACCACGAACATGATTTTCAATGGCATCATGGAAGGCCCTCAAACCAGTTATGTTGTGACTAGCACGTGGCAAGTTCATCAGTGAATGCATATGGGCATTAATGATTCTCTGTTGATCACCAAACCTGTCCTTCAACAGATCTAAGGATTGCTGGTAATTAACACTGGTCAAGGGAAAGCCAGCAATTGCCCTTGCAGCTTCACCTTCAAGGTGTGCCTTCAGATAGTTCAGTTTCTGAACATTAGTCAACACATTGTTGGAGTGCACAGCAGAATCAAAGGAGTCCCAAAATGTCTGCCACTTCAATGGGTCGCCTCCAAATGTGGGTAATGTTAGCTTGGGGAGGCGGCTGACATTCTGGGACATACCAGCAAAGGTGTTAACATACCCCTGAGCCTGAGCGAGATTTGCTCCTTCGTTGGATTCAGTTCGCTGCTGTTGTTGAGGGGTGTCAGTCACAGATGCATCTTCATTTGATGGTTGAACAATGGCTGAATGACTTGCTGATTGATCACTAACTGTATGGCTTGATGGCTGATCACTGATAGTGTGATTTGATGGCTGATCACTGACGGTGTGATTGGATGGTCGGTCACTAACCGAATGACTTGACAATTGATCACTGATTGAGTTACTGGATGGTGGGATCATGACACTCTGCGGTTGAAAGGGTAGAGCTTGAATATTGAGTGGCTTTGGTCTGGCCAACACTGCTTTGACTAATGTAATTTTCTCAGCCACATTGAACATTATTTCCTCGGAATCCAAAATTTCTGATTCAAGTGCTTCTGGATCCTCAATTGTAGCAACAATTTTTGTGTCAAGTTCCGCAATGGTACATTTCTTGGCTTCGAGTTGCTCTAACGATGTTTGAAGGGTGGCAATGTTTCTCTCATCAGGAGCATCGTTGCTCTCCAGAATGGCGTCAATCTTCCCAAAAACTCGAGTGAGGTGAGCGCGATGAGCCCTTCGTGACGCTCGGAGGTGTGAAACTTCCATCGTCATAATTTGCTTTCGGTAACTGAAATAAAACCAACAAGAACAGAATCAAGATAATGAGTCGCTTGCCTTACTGGGTACCGTTCTCCTTTGCCACGGTACCACGACTTTTAAGCGGCGGGTTAGAAAGTGTAAGGCTAACGACTTGCGACTGCGTCACAGCACCAATGAGACGGATGCGGGAGTGTCTCCAAATACCGGTCGTCTCAGCTACCAGGTTCTCTTGCTGGAATGTTTGACGAAAGCCACTTGACTTCTATCACCATGCACTACGAGGCGGGAAAGATTCTATATAATGCACACATACAGCTCACGTGTACAACCGCAATTGAAAATACCTATAGCCTAACCTAGTACAATAAGATAAAACATAAACTTGCTATATAAGAGTCAGTCAGTCTTCATTCTCGACACTGGCAGTGAACAAAGGCATGAATGTATAATAATTGGGAGTTTTCGTGCCAGTGATTGAAACGGTGCAGCAATTCTATTTAACGTCAATCAAGCACATGATTTACATTCCAATCAGTGCTAATCTAGAGAGTAGTCAAAGCGACGAGCCATCATTGACATAGAAATGTTAGTGTCAATTAGTTTCACTGGTGTATGCTTCTTGGCTATTTGCAGTTTTGCAGGTGACTGAGGTGGCTTAACGGCACTGCCAGTGTTTTGCCTGCTTGTCAGGCATTGGAGAGAGGACGCTAGCAAGATAATGTTGAAAGAAGGGTGAGAGTAAGTCTGTTGCATTGTATAGTACTGTACAATCAAGATACTCTAATGGAGCAGTCAGTCACTTAACTATAATAAAAGTCTAGCTCTCTACTAGTCCTATCCTGTTTACAAAAGCTAAGCTTTGTGTGTCCAGCTTGCAAACTTGGGCACAGATTGATATACTCTAATAGAGCAGTTGCTTACCTTAATATAGTAGGCATGCAGTTTCATACTGGTAATAACAATCTATACATTAATTCTCGAACATCCACACACATGTTTTTGAGTACTGATCTTGGTAAGATTTCAATCGCATTGTTACCATTGTAATCTACGATTGAAGGCGGATCTGTCTATCCGGGTTTGGTGTCGATTCGCTAAACTAAGGAAATACCCCTTTATGCTGCCATTGCTAACAGAAGAAGCTACAAATTCTCTGAAACTCACTGGACCTTCATAGCATGTTGACAGCCATCTGAGTGTGCCTTTGTTAGATTGTACCCATGAGGATTAGTAAATTCAAGGCCATAAAATTTTCAAACACGAACTCCTAGATTTTCCCCCTAATCGTTTCAAACTTGTTAGATGTACCTCCCGTCCAAATCAATGTGTCATAAGGTGGTTTTAGTGCCTATATGTACTGGCTAACCTTAGTGTGGGAACAATTCTCTTAATAATCATCATTTTAAGTTTACGGAATAGGTTCACGGTATTCTGGCAGTCACACCCATCTGTACAAAAGGGAGAGTTTTGAAGTACAGTATGTATAAGTTGAGCTGGATCCTGAAAAACAGCTAAAAGTGGATTTTTTCCCCAAGAGAGTTAACATTTCAGCCAACCAGATGATTAGTGGTGACAGCAAAGGTGTCAACAACAAACATGTACGGTTTGGCTCCATTACAAAGTCTACATTTTATGGCTTCCCCATAGGAAATGTATGGAGAAAATTTTGTTTGGCCGTGAATATTTTGTCAGACATTTGAATGAAAAGATTTTGAAATGTTTTTAGCGGGTCAAGCAGTGCTACAAATTAGCCAAATTTCAAGATTGTGTGTAGTTGCATCATTAAGTTATTAGATGTTTTTGAGGATCCAGCTCAATGCATACATACAGTACTGCCCAGAGGTAACGTTACAATCCCTCGCAAGTGCTCAAATCCAGGACACAACGCACGACTGGAATACATCACGTACGAAGGCATGCAGTTACTGGAGTAGCCACCGTAGGAAGCTCGCTTGTTGCAGCTACACTTGGTGAGTTAGCTAGCGCACACATGCCAAAGGAACTCACGGTTCAACAATGGGCTACATGAGTGTCAACTGCTCACGAGTGTAACGTTACCTTGGGCGGTACTGTACTATAGGTGTGTCAAGATTTTTACTTTCCACTACTTACTGTATTACCAGCAAGGAAAGCTACAAAGAAAAAGACAAGATTCTGCAATACACGTCTCTGCCTGACACCGCTCTGAACAATGAAGAATCGAAGATTACGCTCAATTACTCTAATAGAATGCACATCTACCTTACCAGGCGATGAATTGTGGATGAGATCATGAAGTTGCCATTACGATTTTCGATGTCGAGAGTAGAGGTGTACCGATATAAGAAAACTAAACCGATCCGATACCGATACGATATGGATTAATCATTTTGATACCGATACGATACCGATACGATACCGATACGATATACCGATATAACTAAGTGTAGCTATTTATATTTGAGGAACCACATATGCCATGTTCAACTTTATTTTAGTTACTGAAGACAATTTTAAGATTATTAGCTATGCTTGGTTACCCATGGTGGTGTGGCCTCTATTGACAGCTCAGACTATAAGGCATGCTCTTAGTTCATCTTTTTGCTGTTTTCCCAGGCCCACCACTATGGGTGTTTGCTGTATGATTGGTAAGCTTTGTAACAACAAAACAGTAATTATCCATACACTTAGATGGCTTCGTGTAGCATACTGCTTTTAGAAAAGGAAGACAACTACTGTTTCCCACCCTTGTTAGCTAAATAATAGGCTTTATAATGTGGCTTGATCATTGGACAGTGTCCTCAAGATAGTTCAATTGTATATCGGTGTATCGTATCAGTTTTTAGCAGCAATATCGGCTCCCACTGATATAGTAGAAATGCCTATATCGGCCACCGATACGATATGTATCGGTATATCGGTACACCTCTAGTTGAGAGATACATTTTCATTCCCTGATTAATGCTACAGAGACAGCTGAAACTTCCACTTCTATGACTAGAAGCTCTATTCTGTTTAACTACCCAGGTAGTAGAATGTATATCTACCCTAACAGAACACACACACACACACACACACACACACACACACACACACACACACACACACACACACACACACACACACACACACACACACACACACACACACACACACACACACACACACACACACACACACACACACACACACACACACACACACACACGACTTCTAAATGAGAAACCACTGTTTGTATGAAGGATTCTCTTGGGTTATGCTGATACCTTTTTTCTGAAAGCAACTATCACAAACAACTACATTATATAAATGTTTAGCTTCTTTCTACAGCCAATTAATTTGAATATTATATATATGCAACAACAACAGTACCATAAACAAACGAAACTCCAATTCAGTTACTCGAACAGAACACACACTGATAACAACATCTAAAATGGTCAATATCAACTACTGTATGTGAAACACACAAGTTGAATTCAATCATTGGTGATGGAAACTGATCATGCCTTTGAATCAGCTTGCCACGGCAAGCCTCATATCACTATGTTAGTCCATATGCATGCAACACCATTGTCCAAATTTTAAAGAACCCGTAACTTTATGAATGGATGCATCTTGTTACGCCACCTTCATGAGGACTCTGTAGATGTTAAGGCATGTGTATGTGGCATTTAAAAGAGTCTGTAACTGGAACACATGCATCGTGATATGCCATCTTCATGAGTACTGCACAGATGCTCAAGCAGAGCAGAAATTCCAGGCTAACTGACATTATCAAAGCTATGACATCAGTCACTCTTTGTTTATGTGCCAGGTCACCAATGTGTGACATTATAGATGTTAGTGTGCAACACCCCTTTGAAGAAACTATGCATGCACATTAGTAGCTATGCCAAAAATCATGTTTATGTAATGATGTGATTACTCTTCTATTAATTGTAATGTTCAAATGTAAGTGTATTCACACAATAGCGCATAAGAATCGTCTTAGTATCAAGCTCATGTTGGATGGATACAACTGGTAATATTCATATTGCTGTATCATTAAGTATGGTAGTACTTAATAAGTAGGGATCGGTAAGAAATCATATGGCTTTGTAAATTTTTGCGCTCTGAAAAGCAGCCTTGCAGTACGTGTTTTCCAAAAATAACCACCTGGAATGCATTAGTACAGCTGTAATGATGCTGTACCTTGGTTAAACGTAGTGAAAAGTTGACTGTTACAATGTACAGTGAATTTTAAAAATTTCTAAATTTACCTGCATTTCATCTGCCTGACTGCCATAAGACCCGGTAGTGCTAGGTGTATGCTGTAAGACCCGGTAACGCTAGGTGTACGGCTCCAGAAATTTTAGACAGCCAAGGTAATGACGGCAGATTCACAAATCTGTTGTTTCGATTACGTTTTGTCCACTGCACAATGCTGTTCGTGTTCATCATTCAATGACCTTCCTTCTTCCCAAAAGATAATTGGTAGTTATTGTGCACGTTACTGCCTTAACACGTGATTTTTGTACATGATTTTAATGAAGTGTCACATGTGTGCCCTCATAAGATGGGCGTAGTAGTCAAGAAATCGCTATCTCTAGTTGTTTTATGGTCTTACCAGTTTAGTTTTTGGCGAGGTAGCTAATCATTCCTTTAAATGGAACAAAGGAAAAGGCTACAACCAAAATCACAATTTGGAAAACAAAGAGAAGATAGCTGAGAAAAAAGAAGGAAAAGCAAGGCTGGTATAATAGTATAGCGGCACAACCAAAAAAATGTGAACTTTTTCATAAAGCCATGAAACTTTCCACATAAATAGTAGTCCTCAATACATGTAGATATAGTGCCATCGCTGATTTGACCTTTGGTGACCTTTATGGCCATTTTTGTACAGAAAATTGATCATTTTTGTCTTTAACTCCCTGAGGCAGTAATTAACTTCTTAAAACATGGTACCAAACAAAAGATCTTGCTGATAGAAACAACTTGGTTTTTATTTGAAATCAGTAGGTGATTTCATTCTTAAGTTATGAGTATTTTTATTAGCTGCAAAATTTGATAAATGTATGCATAAATATCTGCCCACAGGTATAGTATAGTGGCGTAGCCCCCAAAATTGGCAATATTGTGCACTTTTTCATAAAACCATGTAACTTTCCACATAAATAGTACTCCCCATGACATGCATTTTTAGATATAGTGCCATCGCTGAGTTGACCTTTGGTGATCTTTACGGCCATTTTTGTACAGAAAATTGATCATGTTTGTCTTTAACTCCCTGAGGCAGTAATTAACTTGTTAAAACATGGTACCAAAACAAAGATCTTGCTGATAGAAACAACTTGGTTTTTATTTGAAGTCAATAGGTTAATTCATTACAAAGTTATGATCATTTGTACTAGCTGCAAAATCTTATAAATTTATGCATAATTATCTGCCCACAGGTAATTCACACCTCAAGGGCAGGTAAATTTATCAAATTTTGCAGCTAGTAAAAATGCTCATAACTTTGTAATGAAATCACCTATTGACTTCAAATAAAAACCAAGTTGTTTCTATCAACAAGATCTTTTGTTTGGTACCATGTTTTAACAAGTTAATTACTGCCTCAGGGAGTTAAAGACAAAAATTATCAATTTTCTGTACAAAAATGGCCGTAAAGGTCACCAAAGGTCAAATCAGCCATGGCACTATATCTAAAAATACACCTATTGAGGACTACTATTTATGTGGAAAGTTTCATGGCTTTATGAAAAAGTGCACATTATTGCCAATTTTTGGGGGCTACGCCGCTATACTATAAGTACTATACGGCTACTATGGCAGTGGCTGTAGCAGGTTTGCTAATTGAAAAGTATCGATACACTCTAATAGAACAGACAGGCAATAAAATACTCTAGTAGAACAGTCATCAAATAAACAACTGATTTCTGTCTGAAGACACTCTCAGATGCAATCTCAGAGTGGCTATTTGAATTTTGTCCCAGATGGAGGCAATCCAGACCCCTAAAAAGCATGCTTAGTAAACAAGTGTTTTGCATAGAGCTTTAGTAGTACCAAGAGTCCATAACAAAAAGGACTCTTGGTATAGAGGACTCTTAAAAAAGAGGAGTCCATAATAAAGAGGACTCTTTATTATAGATTCTTGGTAGTACCCTATTTATAGTATGTTCACGTTGAGCTGAATCCTCAAAAACATTTAATAACTCACGGATGCAATTACACACGGCCTTGAAATTTGGCTCATTTGTAGTACTGCTTGACCCGCTAAAAATATTGCAAAATCTTGTTGTTCAAACGTTTGACATAATATTTATGGCCAATCAAAATTTTCACAATACATTTCCTATGGGGAAGCCATATAACTACAGTGTCCATTACAGCCCTTTCCAAACTTGTAATGGAGCCAAACTGTACGTGTCTGTTGTTGACACCTTTGCTGTTACCAATAATCATCTGGTTGGCTGAAATGTTAACTCTCAATTTTTAGCTGTTTTTCAGGATTCAGCTCAACGTGATCATACTATAGTAGTAACCTGACTCTAGCCATTACTTTGTCTGACCGGGTCATTCCGTACCAAATCAACCAAAAAAAATCCACACCCCTTCCGATTTTTTTGAAAATTGGCACCCATGTTGGGTCCATAGAGAAACTATATCAGACAAAAATTTGGCTCATTTCGATTACTCACCTCTGAGATATGACCGGACAAATGTTGTCAACTTTTGAAACTATAATTTACATTGCATTATTTAAATTACCATAACTTTGTGTGTGTTCAACGTAGAGCCTTGCAATTTGATTTACTGAAATGCTTATTAAATTACCTTTCAGATGATATATAATTCATTAGAATTAAACAAAAGGAAAGGTCAAACCACATTAAAGAGCTAATTTTCTTTGATCTTTATTTATTCAAAAACGGATATTTCAATTAATTAAATTTTTTGTGTCCTTATAGTTGTAACATATGTCTTTATCTACTGTGAGTTTGAAGTTGGGATGAGCTTTACATCATGAGTTATGTGTGCTATATCATTATGTATCATTTAATTAACAGTCTGTGTAAAATAGAAACATTTTATATAAACAGTAAATTATTTAATTGCTAGCACTTCTGTGTGAATTACTCAGTTGAACTGTTACACTTCTTCCATGCCTTAAACTTGTCAGTAGCATACTTACTCTCTTGTTTTGTGATGGTGTATGTACGACCTGTGACAGTTCTAGGATCAACTTTTGTTAGAATATTTTTTTGAGGAACAGACAAAACATGTTGCGTCAAAGGGTAGCTAAAAGCATGAGATGGACCATGAGGGTTCAGTAAAGTTACTAATATTTTCCCGGTCTCTTCTTCTTCCACTCGAAGTACACAGCCAACCCACCAATGGCCACTCTCTACCACAGTGATGAATCCATTGATTTCTTCTAATGATAACTCTGTTGTTTCAGATAATGTAACCTTCTGCTCTTTCTGGGTATCAGAGTTTGAATATACCTTTGTAGATACAGTGGTTTTAGAAATAGGAATGAAACAGTGAAGCTTTTGTGTGCCTGGGATGGTTCTGGACTTCTGAAATCTACCTTGTAATAAAGTTTCTACTCTTGAGTAATCGTCAGTTGTACAATAGGAGAAAACTACATTTGAGATATTTTCAGAAGCCCATTCAAACAATTGCCTAGGTGTCATTATTTGATGATCATATGGTCGCTGAAGGCTGGCTCTTGCAGCCAGCCTTTTGACTGTGCCTCCTATACCATCACAAGGACCTTTGCCATGAGAAGTTGCAAAGAAATGCCATTCAGCATCAATCCCAAAGTCAGCTTTGTGGTGACATAAATTTAAAAATTTTTTACGATTTTTATATTGTGCAGCTGCTCCATCAGAAAAATAAAGAATTTTTTGAGGAACAAATTTTGTCAATAAAAATTCTATAAGACATTTTTGAAATACATAAACAGCAACTGTGTCGTGGTGAAGACAGTCTGATATAATAACATAAGTTAGCTGTTGTAACTTGCCTGATTCCATGTAGTAGACCATGAAAGGGTGAACAGTTGCTTGAGAATTGTTCCAGTGAAAACCTTGGGCTTCGTCTTGTAGCACAAAAGAATAATTTTCAGAAAAATCTGCTATTACTTGGAATACACCTGCCTGTAAATAAGATTTTACTTCCATCTGAAACAAAGACTGCTGCTTGGCAACAAAAGAATGAGTTAGAAGGAGTTTTAACTGTTCGCAAAATAATTCAACAAATTCATCAGCGGTTTTAGTGATGGTTTCAAGCGTTGATCTGTCTGTTGAAACCCACTGTTTGTATTGGACATAGTCAATCATATTGCAGGCCCGTAGCCAGGAATTTTGAAAGGGGGGTTCTTTTTGACCAAAAGTGGACCTTTACTTGCATGATGATTAATAAAGGTACTGAGACTGGGTGTGCGAAGCACACCCAATCTAGGGGGGTCTGGGGGCATGCCCCCCCAGAAAATTTTTTGAAAACAGATACTAAAAGGTTGAATTTAGTGGCATTTCAGTCAATAAAAATAACAATTTTTTTAGGTAAGCTGAAGACCAGCTGTATGAATGATATCTGGAAAAATATCTCTACTGCTACTGTAATTATACCATCTGCACATGCATGTGTCTAAATATAATATATTGGAATGTCACAATGAATAAGAATGGGAAAGATTGAGCACTCTGCCATGATCAACAGGGGCAGTGTAGCAGAACAAAGGGTGTCTTAAACAATGAAATTTACACATTGCATGGAGTTGAAGCATGGATGCTATTCGTGGGCTCTGCATGGAGGGGCTTGTCCACCAAAATCTTATATTTTAATGAAAGCTCGGTTTAGACAATCTACATGTAAATTAAGTAGCTTTTAAAAGAAAATGTAATTGTGACTGTTCTATTAGAGTGATTGTTCTATTAGAGTGGTTGACTGCTCTATTAGAGTATCTCGATCTTGCATTGCATTTAATGCAAGCACTGAATGAGTTACTCGGAGCACTTATTTTAGCTTCTTATTATAGTGGTATCTAGTAAACTGTAGCTAATGGACTTTTGCTCCTGAAAATTTGGACTTGTATACTAAAATTGTGGACCTTTTTGCTAAAATTGTGGACCTTTTACTGAAATTGTGGACCTTTTTTCCAAGAGGGCGGTTCTTCAGAACCCCCCGAACCCCCCCTGGCTACGGGCCTGCATATTGTCATCAATTAATTCATATAAATGCTCCTTCAAGCCTGAAAGTCCAGGGCATGAGTTACAAGCCTGAAAGTAACAATCTGGCTGAGGTGGATTACAAATGATTTTTGCAAGACAGTGGCTGTATTCTTTAAGTGGAACCTCATCTTCAGCAGAAATTTCAGGAATCTTTCCACCAATCATCATCAGTTTAATATTTTGGTGAATGGTACAAACACATACAGCATGTGTCCCACTTGCCCCTGCCAAAACACAGTGTTTTGGACGAAGTTCAGCAAATTTTGAGAAACCTATTTTTTCCAATGGATGCTTTTCCTTAAATTGCTGATATACTTCCTTTAAATTGTTCAGAATTAATCTCTTTTGAACATGAACTCGCCTATCTCCATGTTTGATAGATACAAAATCTTTTTTACCTGGCATTATTCGACTAATTTCATCTGATTCATAAAAATCTTCTACAACAGAAATAGTTACTAGTGGTAATGTGCAGCCATGTTTTGGATTTGGAGATGACAAAATACCCTGTTCTTTAACGAGGTCTTTTACTTTACGTGCCATGTAATTGCTTACTGCAAATTCTTCTTGGATCTGTTTTCTACTCCAACTTTTGGGCAACATAGTGAGAATTCGTACTTGCTGACTTCTATCTGTGGTTTCAATAAACTTTTCTTTTAACTGCTGAATAATTTCTAAGCCATCATCAATTTTAGGCATTGTGCTATTGGAAGGCAACATAGCTTTTGCAGCAGCATCTTTAATTTTGCTTAGCTTTTGTTTTGAATAACTCTTGTGCACTAATTTCTTTTTAACAACTGGAGTTTCCCCAATAGCTTGTAAACATTCATTTAGTGATTCTAAGTTAGTTTGCTGGCTACTATAGCTACTATCTGGATCATCAAAGGAACTGTCAAGTATATTTGGCACTACTGTTAGTTCCTTTCTACAGCTATCACAAATTTTACCTCGCAGCGTCAGAGTTGGGATCTTTTCAATCATCCATGGTTGAACTGGTCTTAGGGTTTTCTTCTTAGAGAAATGTCCCACTTTGTTAAATGGGTTACAGCATGTATTTGTCCATGTTCCTTGCTCCATGTAACTCGCAAATCAAATAATCACTTAGATAGCATGCTAACTCCAAATACTGAATATTAGAAGCTTTAAATTCTATTAATATACTACCCTGCTTATTACATCATATCTTTTTTCAAAAGGATAAGGCTGACCCACTAGTCTTTAATGCCCACTTTTAAGTTTTTGGGATTCAAAATTGTCTACAAGTGCAATTAGTAGCAGACTTATTTAAACACCTGATTGTCTGCTCATGATTATGCCCTGTGTTGGTGTTTGTTTATTTTTCAGCCAATTAACATTAAATTAATTTTATCCTGACTCCAACAATTGATCCAAATTTGCTTTATGTTAAAGTGTACAAAGGGAGCTACACAATCATGACCTATTCACAGAATCCAAAGCTTATCATCAGAGGAGGATGGAAACAATCTAGGCACTACTTGAAAATATTACCTTAATTGCACAGTTTTGTTGGCAGTATCACGTGAACATCAATAGTCCCAATACAAAACTAGCAAATGCTAGATATTTCAGTTGTGCATCGTGTAAGGATTAAGACTACGCACTTTGTTTTCAGTAAAAGCACTTAGTTTTCAAAGTAAAACTGATGGAGCAATATTTCGTGCGTAGAGATTCTAGAACTAGCCAGGTATTTGTATTCTAAACCAGACAATGATTCCAAACTTTGTTACATCATCCACACATTTTAGGTCATCCAGAAACCTATGGTTTTGCATAATTCATTTTAATGGCGCTTAAACCACTTCCACCCTCCTCTGGGTTAACATCACATATGTAAACATTTGTTTTGGCTTGCCACTGCTATTAGCACTATATACAAAGTTAGCTAGGTTCGTTATTTCTTTGGATGAATGCATTATAGTGAAATACTGATAGGAGATGTGCAAAAGTACACAAGTAACTTATATTATAATTATGTAACTCATGAAGTAAAGCTCATCCCAACTTCAAACTCACAGTAGATAAAGACATATGTTACAGCTATAAGGACACAAAAAAATTAATTAATTGAAATATCCGTTTTTGAATAAATAAAGATCAAAGAAAATTAGCTCTTTAATGTGGTTTGACGTTTCCTTTAGTTTAATTCTAATGAATTATATATCATCTGAAAGGTAATTTAATAAGCATTTCAGTAAATCAAACTGCAAGGCCATACATTAATCACACACAAAGTTATGGTAATTTAAATAATGCGATGTAAATTATAGTTTCAAAAGTTGACAACATTTGTCCGGTCATATCTCAGAGGTGAGTAAATGAGCCAAATTTTTGTCTGATATAGTTTCTCTATGGACCCAACATGGGTGCCAATTTTCAAAAAAATTGGAAGGGGTGTGGATTTTTTTTGGTTGATTTGACATGGAATGACCCGACCTGCAAATTGCAGCTTCCACCAGCCCTGCTAAAAATCCAGAAGAATTAGAAGGGCATGAACTCTATTCTTGTGTTCAAATGTAGTGAAAGGATGTGATTGTGTACAGAATAGTTAGCTAGCTAGAAATAAAAAGTTAACAAACTAGTTATTAAAAAATTAAACATTTAAAACAATATGCATGCTATAAAGTAAGGAAACATTTACAAGCTTACAGCTGAAATGGGAATGATCCATGCAGTAAATAGTGAAACAAGTCAAACGACTACTTGCTAAAATGAGAAGCATTTTAATCCATACTTTTGGCTAATTTGATATGGCTAGTCTCATTTCAAGATGTTAGCCAAAAGTAGGCATTCAAATGTGACCGGATCTGCGACCCAACCTAATGGTGCATTTTTCAAATTCTTTATTATTGAATATTTATAATCTACTTAGGCAAGGGTATGCTGTGGCCAAGTTTCAGTCTTGTTTGCCAACACCTTTTGGAGTTACAGCCCTACAAAGTAGCAATAACAGAAAGATCGATTTGTGCAGCAAGTCTTGGGAAAATACATTACAGATGCTACAAAAATGGCTGTAACTTACAAACGTAACGAATTACAGAATTGCAACTTACACTGTCATGTTTGCCATGAACAAGGGGTCCATTACTGGGTAAGTTTTTCCTTCCATCACCTTTCTTCATTACTTACAGAGGCAAAATCAGTGAAGAAAGATCGATCAGCGTTTCCTTCATTGGCTTTGTAGCAAGGCAGCCTAGTGATCATGTCTCCATACAGTGGCTTCTTGCTCTTGTTGGTATTCCTTTCCGCTACTTTGTTTATGCCTGTTATGTAAGTAATGGATTGAAGTGTAGGCATGTGTGAGGATACTATAGGAATCTTTGTATAAAGGCAACCTTGGTTTGTGGCCTGTGGCTGCTTTATAGAGATATGATATTGAGTTAGGTAGCCACCTCTGTAAGGCCAAATATTTCTAGCCTGAAGGTAACCGCTTTAGACAGGTTCCACTGTATTTAAATTATTATTTAAGTAGGGATCTAAGCAATAAAAAGTAGTGGAACAAGAAGTGAATGATCATATTACGGCATAGCTCTATGAGGAAATCCCTACATTGCCATGTTATAACAAATATTTTATTCAATGAAATTTTCTCATTGAGCTATACTATACTGCTGCCTTGTTTCACTATTTATCATTTAGATCCCTTAACCCTTTCCTACCGAAGTTATTTCGTAAAACCGCAGAAAAACCTCAGGAAATGAAATTTTATGGCTTGTGTGATCTTTGCGCAATATGTGAGGACCCCACCCATTAATTAACACGGAACGCTATATACCATATGAAAGTCATCTTTCCCTTCTACCCAAACATCTAAAAACCTTACAACAAAACATATAACTCACGCGCTTTGAAGTGAAGAAAGGCGCATTGTTATTCTTCACCATAGCAGCGAAAGATGGACGCCGCCATCTTGTTATAACCCGGTTAAATCATACTGTATATTTTTAGAATCCTTATCACGTGAGGAGTAGTTTTATTCTTAGTAGAACACACCATGATGCTCAGCTAGAGCGAAAGTTATTGAAATTTAAACAGGTATAATTGTTTTTGATGTGTGTTTGTGTGTTTATAAGTATTGATAGTTCCCCATACTTGTTCTTATCGCTTCGCGTTAAACTTTATTAGAAACGCCTGGGCCTACTCAAAAAACTGGTGGTTATTTCAACTTCATAGCCCTTAGGACGAAAGAGTTATGGGTCCATTTATAAAGGGCACCCGTAACATGCATTTTTTGGCAATATATTAGCCATTCGGTAATAAAGGGTTAACCCTTAAACCCATAGAGAACTTTTGGGGAATGCATGTTTACACAATATGGGCATGCATGCATGGTGACACTAGGTGGGATAATATAAGTTTTACAGCTAGCCTACAAATACACATCGATTAAAAGTTTATTCACTGGGCTAAGTACTTTGAGAAGGTTCAATGAATACTGTAATTACAGTAGCTTACTTGTTATGGAGAGATGAACAGTGGCGAGTCGCGTCTCCATGTTTCAAAATTCTTGCCACATGTTTAATTTTGATTGTGGTTTTACTCATGTGAGTCATATATGTATGGCCTGATAGAAAATTTAATGGCAAATTGAACGGAAGTTGTTGCAAGGTGATAGGGGCAACCACCATCGAGTTATTGATCATTTTACAAAGGTATGTAAAGGGTTTGCGTGTTTCCTTACCGAAAAGTTATTTTCACGGCTAGTTTTGGCCTCACCATTTAGCGTTTGGTTAAAACCCTAGGTATCATTTTAATCCTTGTTATATCACAAGTAGAATGACATAAATTGCATAGCCATAGGATGGATGCTTCAAAAGTTACAGCACTTTGTGCAAAGAATGCATATTTATTAAGTTTAAATCCAGTTTTCTGGAGCTTAAGGGTTTGTTCAGTTTTTATTTATAGCTATACACTTGTGATTCTTCTATTAGGATGACTGCTGTATTAGAGTATCTCAAATCAGCCTGCCATATAGATTGTTAAGAGGTATTATCTCCTTGCTCAACTGTTATTAATCAACTAGGATCGTTAATGGGTGTGGTCTCAAATAGTGATGTGCGATATGGTTTTTTATTTATATTGCATATTGCGACTATTGCATACAAAATTATCACGATTACGATAATTATCACGATAATTAACATTGTTGCATTCATGTAAGTATATTGATGAATACTGGACACACAAGTTTGAATTACATAGTACAAAATTGTAAACTTGAAAAAAAAACCACCTTGCTGCTACAAAGTATTAATCACGACAATTGTACCAATGGTTGTACAGCAGACACTGTTACAAAGCATAGAAACTGTGTGTAAGAACAATACAGAAAAAGTATTCGCTAAATCATAAAAAATACTAGAGGTATAGTGATAGGGAAATTTTGAACCGATCTGATATAAACCGATATACTGAGTCTGAACACCGATACCGATCCGATATACCGATATAACTAAGTGTAGCTATTTATATTTGAGGAACCACATATGCCATGTTCAACTTTATTTTAACTATACTGAAGACAGTCTTAAGATTATTGGCTATGCTTGGTTACCCATGGTGGTGTGGCCTCCATTGATAGTTCAGACTATAAGGCACCCACAAATATTTTAATACATACCCCTGCCAAGATTAGTCTAGATTAGTCCAGATTAGTCCAGATTACTCCGCATTTTAATTGATTGTAGAGATGGCTGTTTGTTTTATGCTGTTCTCTTGGTTCATCTTGAGAGTAAGGATGTTGCCAGCTGTTTAAAATATCTCCTCTGATCTCACGCTGGATGCAGGTAGGGACCACATTCTTTGGACTTGTGCTGACAGATTAGGGTAAGATGCACTCCTTACCTTCCACCACTCTAGAGGGTCACACTCAAGGTCCAGGGTTTCCTCATGACTATACCACAATAACTCGGTCTCAACCTTTTCTCTGTTAGTAAGTGATTGTCCTGTTGGTATGTCATTGTCATCATCGTTAAACAGTATGTTGAGTGCAATTTTTTTTCTTAGGTGGCTGAGCACCAGTGGATTCGCAGGACTGATGATGCTCCACTTCACTGCAGGACTGATGAGGCTCCACTTCACTGACCTCACATGACAAAGACTCGTCTGATGCTGCAAGTAACATCTTCACTTTCATTCTTTCAATTGTATCTCTTCTTTCATCATCAGACAGAAAATTAAGTTGCTTAAATCTAGGGTCAAGAAATGCCGCTTCTTGCAACAGTTTAGCAGTGTCTCCTACATAACGCTCCTTTAGGTCTGACTGAATTGCCACCTTAATCTGCTTTAAATTCTTGCTGTCATCTTCTTTCCTATCAAGGTTTGAGCAAAACTTGTGAATAAGAGGAGAGACAATGCTTATAGTGCCATAGGATGACCCACTTAGCACTGTAGTAGCAAGAGTAAAAGGCTTCAATATGACCATCAACTCTTCAATCACACTCCATTCTGCTCCATCAGGAAGTAAACTACGTATGTACAACCCTGTCTTGACTATCCAGCAATATAGCACAAAGTGCTTGTTGCTGCTCTACTACCCTTTCCTGCATAGCAAATGTTGAACTCCATCTTGTTTCACATTGCTGTACAAGAGCATGCTCAGCTACTCCTAACAACTTCTGTTTCTGTCGCAAAGCATATGTGGCTTTAGTTGACTTGTAGAAATGTTCCACAAGTTTACAAACACGCCCCAAAACACGGGAGACAAACCCAAGCTGTAGTCTTCTATTAATGCTCAGCTGGAGGGTATGCCCAATGCATCCAAAGTGAGTGAACTCCAAACTATCCACAGCATTCTTAACATTTCTAGCATTATCAGTGGTGATTCCAATAACTTTGGTGTCCAATTTCCATTCAGCTATAATAGCCGACAGCTCATCAGCTATATTGTCGGTAGTGTGAGCACTGGTAACCTCACGAGTAGCAAGACAAAAACTCTTCATCTCCCAGTCATCACTGACAATATGAGCAGTCACGGCCATGTAGGAGCGGCTATGGCACCCAGTCCACATATCTGTAGTCAGTGAATAGCAGCTAGCATTACTTAATGTATCTGTCACAGAGGCCTTAACGGTTTTGTACTTGGCAGGTAATAGTACTCGAGTAGAGTGGGCACGAGAGAAAGGCTTGTATCTTGGATCCAGTGTCTGTAGTAGTGCTGTTCCAGTATACTTTTACTAATACTTACTTTGGGGAAAGTATGGCGCTTTTTCTGTTAGTATTACTTACTAATACTATACCACATGTTGATTTACTAAATAGATACTCAATACTTTAGTAAAGGGATGGTTAGATACTAAATACTTACTCTTTGCTTATAATTAGATTTGGTTAGTATTTTCATAAGTGACTGATTCGTTTATTCAGTATTTCAGCTGAGTTCTTACATTATTTATAGCATATAAACTTTTGAAGATTTCTTTACAAAGCCACCACAAGTAGGCAAGCCTTAAAAGTGTTCCTTGTGCTTAGGCTCAAATAATCACTTTACTCATGTTGTTTGGTCTGTCATTAGTATAGAGTATATTAATTGCTTAGTTCGCTTTGGTATCTGGAATAGACGCTTTGCAAAACCACGCCTTCTTTTTAAAAACCATAGTAACCGAGCTGCCGCCATTTTCATTGGGGCCAGTGTTCATAGTGGCGTATGGCATATTCCTTTATACTGCTTTGCAGCACCGCTGTTTAGTTCCTTTTGGAAAAGGAGAAGTGTGTTTTCGGGAAATGATGAAGTGTTGGGTGAACTGAGCTTGGAAATCGACACCCAGCCGCTGCTTTTGGAGAATTGAAAATCTGGCCGTGGTGAAGAAAGTCGTTTTGATTAAAAGTTTCACTCTCCGTAAGTTTGTTAACAGACAGAAGTAATGAAAACTTTTTGTGAGTTGTAATATACAACTCACAAATACTGTCTTCTGTTATTCAATGTGTTGAGACTGAGTCCCACCCCCATGACTTACGCTTGCCACTAGTACTAGCCAGCTACTGTGAGAATATTGGAATGATTACTCTGTAGTACTTGCTGGAAAAGCCAGGAGCAGAATACATTAAGTTCAACATTAAGAGACTATCCAGAAAAGAGGAAGGGCTACATGTTAAGTTATATATTCAAAGTGAAGTGTAAAGCTGTTAGTGTATAGTGTGGTGAGTGTACATACCCCTCTTGCTCTCACTTATCTGAAGATAGCATGCTGTATCTGACAGAGACAAGACGTAGTGTGGTACATCAGTAGACACTAGTACATGAGGATATGAGTTTTAGTTGTGTCATTATGCATATGGCTATCTCTGTACACTCACAAGAGTACTAGCTATGTTACACACAGTATATGAAAAGGAATGGATGATTAACAACTACTTTATGTGTTATAGGAACAATTGATAATTCCACAGCCACGGCAGCTACATGAAATTAGGATGGCATATTGGATGGTGCTGTTGTTTGCAATCACTGCTTGTGGTGCTGACACGTATCTTTGTAGATCCCCAGATACTGCTTTCAAACAGCTTACAAGCTGATAACCCAAACTGTATACATAATTATATACAAACTTTTCAGATATTAATTTGATTTTTCGTTCAAAAGATGTATGCATATACCGGCACGTGGAACAGAGGTCTTGGTGAGCCACATTGCTTGCATGGCAATGGCTTCTCTTGTTTCTGCAATTTAAAATACTCAATGTGTATGGCACACACCTTGCAGAGCAGTACTTTTATGTATTCATTCACCTACTGAGGATACCGTCTTCAAGTATGTGGAACTGAGGTCTTGGTGAGCCACATTGCTTGCATGGCAATACCCTCTCATTTCTACAATTGAAAATTCACACTCCTTGCAGAGCAGTGAGTGCTTTTATGTATTCACTCATCTACTGAAGATACCGTCTAACTATTCTTCAGTGATGTCTGCAGCAGCTGAGAACACAGTATATACCAGCACTGTCGGCTTGTACTGACTAGCTTAGTAGTCGCGTTTTGCGCCCTGTTCAACCCTGTGACCAGCTGCATCTAATCAGAAACACTAATTTTAAAGTTCTGAACACTCCCATAGTCTGAACATTGTTCAACAATATTGCTCTGCTTGAGGTGCTGTCAACATCGAATTTCAATGCTGCGCAATCACAACTATTCGTACCGGCCCCAATGAAAATGCCGGCCGGTTGGTTACCATAGTTTTTAAAAAGTGGGCGTGGTTTTGCAAAGCGTCTATTGTTGGAGTTCATTGTAACTGTTTGGGATTTGGGAGTCATTAAATAATCACATGCCAGTATAACCATTGAAGAGCATAGAATGGATCCATTAGATTACTGGGTTGGGAAACTGAGGCATTTTCCAGTATTTGCTCCTTAATGGCCTGATATTTTAGCAGTACCAGCCTCAACGAACACATTTTTTCAACTGGTGAGGATGCTACTAGTGGAAAGAGAAACAGAAAAATATTTAAACAGAAATATTTATTCGAAGAAATCTGTAGATTGCGCCGGCAGATTCAGACTAATTGTTACTAACTGGCTAGATATAATTATGTTATGTACTAACTACTTATTATAACTTTTGGTAACCTATACTTTACCAAATCAAGTTTTGGTAGTAAATACTTTAAAATACTTACTTTTAAAATTTACATACCAAAAGTAATACTAGTACTTTACTATTGTTGAAAGTCAAGGTTAAATACTATTACCAGATTTCTTAATACTGGAACAACACTAGTCTGTAGTAGTCGAAGAAACGGAACACTGTCAACTGTTGTAAGTGGTTCCATGTATTTGCACACATACTCCATCACCGACTCCTCACATTACTTAAAACGCTGGCTTCCTCGAGTGCAAAGACCTTTCACAAAATAATCCATTGTTTGTTCTTTTTTCTTTGACTTTGGTGTTGATGGAGACGGAGTTGACTTAGCAAGAAGTGAGTGCTCTTCATCGTGACTATGCTTAAGGTGGTGAGTTAAGTTCGTCGTATTTCCCGAGTACAGTAAAGTCTGCAAGCAAACCTTGCATACCACTTCTCTTCTGTTCAAAAAATGGTTCCAGTTCCATCAGTTCTAAATCCAAAATAGCGCCACACTTTGCTCTTGCCACTGGGGAGCAGAATTAAGTTAGACGCCATTTTTCCATTGTTCATGAAACGCGATTAGGGCGCATGCACATGCAGTACCATATCGCGATATAAGCTGTTGGTTAATTGTCATCACGATATTTAAAATATATTGATATAATCGATTAATCGATTTTATCACACATCGCTTGTCTCAAACCTATCAGGCATCTACCAGGTGTCCAGTACCTTCTACACTAGCATAAGCGCTTCAAATATTTTTATGGCATCTAAATGTTCAAGGAAAAGCATTGATATGGAAAATTGACACGTGGATGTAGTTTTGTTGCATGAAGGGGACAACAACCAGCCTGACTGAAAACAAAAGGAAAGACAAGACACAGAGGGAGACGACTGGTTGAAGACATAAGGAAAGACAAGACATGGCACATACTTGTTGGAACTCTAATAAGTACATCCCACAGTTGAGTTTGTTATTGTGGCGTAAAATAGTGGCTGTACGCTGCTTTGTTTGGCCTCCAGCCTTGCGACTATGGTCTGGCTGGCAGGCAAGGAGTTTTTTTTTTAATTCACCTGTGCACGCAACAAGCTTTATAATTTATGCAGGAACAACGAAACCCTGTTTACAATTTTGAACAACATGGTTTGTTATTGCCACAAAGGGACAAATGTGGCAGCAGTGGCTATACTAAGTGAACACTAGCAAAGCTGTAAAACTAGACAGCAGTATAAAAGGCAAGGTGTAACAGCTGTACCGATAGACTAGCTATAGTTATGAATCTAGCTAGCTATACTGTAACAAATGCATTGAGAAACTGGCTCATTATCAGCACAGCTACAGTTGGGCTTTTTAGCTAGCAAGTATATACATAGGTAGAATTTTCAGTTATAACTCTAGTGCTGGTATGCCTGATGGAGGCACTGTCCTATTCATTTAACCCAACAATAAAACTACTAATTAAATCACTGACATGAAATCCCACATGTTAGCGCAAACCTAATTTTAGAATAGAATGCAATATAAAATATTTACAAAAAATTGTAAATTCTTTGAGTGCTTGTTCACAGTGAAGGAAGGTCTAATGGCAATCTTGATAGCATTGTGATCCCTAAAGCAAGAAGAGTTTGTTTTGTGTAAGTCACCCCAGGGAGATGGATAATATGAGCATTAGTCTGTCTTGCATTGGAAGAGCAGCTCACTATCATTTTCTCATGTTTTTGCTTTCACCCTGGTTGTAGAAAGGGACAAAAATTTCCAAGCAATGTATCTGTTCAGGGAGAACCTGATGGCAGAAGTTGCAGACGGCATTCGTAAGTTGACGATCATTTAATTAAGTGCCTGTAATTTGTTTTCCATATCATAAGTACGATAGTACTGTACAGTAGGGACCACAAAGGAGTAGGTGTGGCCCACAAAATAACATCACCCAAAAACAGCCTCAATTTTCCCTGATGACAATGAGGTAGTATTGGTTAGGTAAAACTAAGCCCAAACAAGCTTTCAGATCGACCCGAAACACTTTCAACAAGTTGTTATGGAATTTTTAAAAAATCATTTAACCGAATTTTCTAGTGACTGACTGATTGAGTAAGTAACTGATTCCTCCAGACAAGCATAACTTATAACGGCTAAGGCTACGGGCTTGATTTTTTCACTGTTTGATGTTGCTTCAGCCAGAGAGGTGCCTTTTGGCATACACCGCAGTACGTACAATGCATTCTTCATGGACTTACCAGTGTCCTCCTTTGTGTCCCATTCATCTTTGCTGACAGCGAAAAGTGTCAATTTGGTGGTAGCACGTGATGGCTTCCCTTCGTAATGGAAATCGCCTGTATTTTCATAGTAGCTATTTTGTTAATAGAGGTGCTTTTCGAATGGTTCTTGATTCGTACTGCTGTGTAACGAGTTGACCATAGCCAACAACGAAGCGTAGTGGATACTTCACTTTTCTTCTCTGACGATAATGGATATAACTGGGACGTGTGGCACCATTTCTTTCGGTATACAGGGATTGCAGAGGTAGTTTTCGAGCAGTTCTTGTTTCAAAATGTTGTGTAACGGGTTGAACAAAGCTGACAATGAAGTGTAATGGATACTTCACTTTTCAGACGATAATTAACATAGCTGGGGTGTGCGGCGTCATTCCGAATGCGGTATGCGTGAGTTCACCAGTCATAATAATTATTACAAAAAAAGGTCAACAAACAAGTACACCAAAAAATTTGGAATTTTCAACTAGAGTAGGGACCATAGCACATCGATAAAAAGTACTGAAACAAGTTGAAGTAGTCCATTATATTAAATCACAGTAAAACAATGAAAAATGTTATATCCGTGCATTTCTGTTACGGTATCTTGAGCACAGTAGGGATATAACACTTCTTATTGTTTTACTGTGATTTAATATCATGGACTACTCCAACTTATTTCAGTACTTTTTATCGATGTGCTATGGTCCCTACTCTAGTTGAAAATTCCAAATTTTTTGGTGTACTTGCTGTCACTGATTTTTCTGTTGTCACCACTTTTGTATAATGCAAAGTTCTTGGCTTCTAGAGCTGAAATTTTGGTTGACCATTCTTTGGCTATCTAGAAAATATAATAAAATTTCAAAAAATTGCGTGGGGTTCTTGCAAATCTGGTCACATATTCATCACTTTGAAGTGCATAGCAGCGATCACTCAAGCCTCTAAAATGAAATTTATAAACCTCACCTCAGTTGTCTAAGTGTATTAAACTGTGTCAACAAATTATTCATGCTGCTTTCTGATTAATAGATGACCACTGAAGCAGGGACCGAGAACAGTACTTTGAAGTGTGTGTGTGTGTGTGGGGGGGGGGGGGGCAAGGTGACTGTCAGCAGTTAGGAATCACTTAAAATCACTAAATGTGAAGCATGTCAATACCAGGGGGCCTGTAGTGGGCATGCCCTCTTCCCTACATGAAAAATTTTAATGCTTGAGATTTAATCTGGTACCATATGATAGGAAATTGTGACGAAAGAAAAAATTGACAAACCAGTTACATTCGTCAAATTTTAATTCATCAATAAGTGCCTCAAAAGTCAGCATTTAGATTTGTGATTTCTTGCTTTTTGTCAAATTTTTAATTCATTATTGTGAATTTGTCAAATTTTCCTATTTTCAATATTTCCTGTCGTATGGTAGTAAAGTATAGGATATTCCTTATGGCAATGACTATACTGTACAAGAAAGCGTTTGAGATAGACTCATGCACTTGATTTTGTATATACATCTGAATGAATGTTCTATTACAGTAGTTAGTGTATTAGAGTATCTTGATCTCGTGTACTCCCAATACCATTTCAGATATAGTATTCCACTCATGAATACCTCTCTATTACATCAAGACAATTAAAGAAAGTACTGTCAGTTAGATAAATAGTAAAAAGAGGTGCAATAGTATCAGGGGCGGATATGGGGGGGTGGAAGGGGGCTCTTGACCCCCCTCCAAAAATTTAAGTATACTAAGATCGAGATACTCTAATAGAGCAGTCACCCTAATAAAGCAGTCACAGTATAAGAGCAGTGTAGTGAGCTATTAAAGGATTTTTTTTGTACTTTAATAGCGATAAATGTGTAGCTGGTGAGGTGTGTGGGCAGCTATTGTCAGCTGGCTGTGACCTTCACCTTACCAAACCGGACAATGTAGTGCCTCAGTTCATTTTGACCCCCTTTTCCATAAGTCTGGATCTGCCCCTGAATAGTTGTTGACTTTGGGCAATGGAAATAGCAAGGGGCAGTGCCTCTCCACTCACTATGTAGCAAAGCCTATATCGAATTTAGTATTTGAATAGTTTGAATGGTACAATGAGCAAGAATATTTATGTTATTTAGTATTTAATTGTAATTATCGTGGTACAGTAATAATTTAGCATACAATACAATTACACTTTCACTACCTAATTAATTAGATATGGACATTAATTACAAGTAAAATCGAAAAAAGCTTCCTAAAATCCATCACATATACCAAAATTATTGCTAAAGGTTTAATTGCTTTGTATTTGAATAATTACTGAGGTATTTGAATACTTGCATGAAAATCTGAATGTTTTTTTTTTCAACTGTAGTAGCTAATAAGCTCATACACAATAGTATTTCTGATTTTGAAAGGTTTTATGAAATTGTCACTTTTGAACAGGAGCAGAAGTTAGAAGAAGCTAGTGGTAACAATGAAATGCTAAGGAAATCACTTGTTGATCTACAGGTACATATTCTATTATCATTTAAAATTTTTATGTCATATATCTATGTGTTTACGTACATTCTCTATACCATAATTTGCCAAATTGTGTTACCTTTGTGTTTATCTTGCGTGTATATATAATACAGGTCTATAATTTTGTTGTAATTTTAAGGTACTGATTGTTAAGTAGGGAGTACCCATAAGATGATGTGCACTGCCTAATACACTGCCTAGTACACTGCCTATAAAAAAATACATCTTACACAATGAAAATCACCTTTATGGGGTCCATTAACATCAGAATACAGCATTGAATACACTTACAGGCGGTCGGGTATGCCTGCCTGCCTAATCACAGTTGCAAGGCTGGAGTCCAAATGAATTAGTTCACAGCCACCATTTTATACGAACTCACCACCAATGGCATATGCCTTTTGGAGTTCTATTGACTTTGTGTGTCTTCTGCACAGTCGATCAGGCTGGTCGTCGTCTTCATGCAATGCAGGTGTTGATCGACACTTACCTTGAGCAGCATAGATGCCACAAAATTACTTACAGTACTGTAAAATGGTACTGGACACATCTGTAAGGTTCAAGACCACGCCCATTAGTAATCTAGGTTGATTAATAATGATCAAGCAAGCAAGCACCTCTTAGAAATCTATTTACTCGAACATGATGACCTCATTCCTTATTGGTCTAGCTGTGATAGTATGGAAGTGACCACACCTCTTCGTAGGTGAGAGGCTGACTCGAAATGCTCTAATACAGCAGTCATCCTAACACTCTGTAGAAGAGTCACACTTATATAGCTGTTTCACTACCTTTTAGCTATTCCCTTCTTTTGCTACTTTTTTCTTTGATTCCCAATCCAACTTAAAATTCCTAATATTTCCTTCTACTTTTTATTTATTTACTAGGACCGGGTCACAAACAAGCAAGTACATACACAATGCGACAATCCCCTGCTGAGGCATGCACTACTAAAACAATAACGATACCAAATCAACTGAATATGGTACAGTAGTGACAGATATAACACAACATTGGTATCGTAACTAGAGGCCATCAGTAGCTTAGTGCTGGTACATCATTGGTATGGCAATGGCACAGTGATGTGTACACAGTATGTGTTCATACAAAACATACAGGAGAGAACTATACATTATTGTAGTATCATACAGTACGATAGTACTGTATAGTAGGGGTTGGTAAGAAATCATAAGGTTTCGTGGATTTTTATACCCCAAAAAAATGGCCTTGCAATAAGTTTTATTCGAAAAAACCACCTGGAATGCATTAGTACTGTTATAATGATGCTGTACTTTGGTAAACAAGCGAAAAGTCGAATGTTTTGATGTACAGTGAGCTTTAAAAATTTCAAAATTCACCTACATTTCGTCTGCCAGCCTGCCTGCTGTAAGACCCAGTAGCGCTAGGTATACAGCTCCAAAAATTTCAGACAGTCAAAGTAATGATGTCGGATTCACGACTCTGTTGTTTCGATTACGTTCTGTCCACTGCACCATGCTGTTTGCTTTCATTATTCATCCGCTTCTTTGTTATTCTCAAAGGATAATTAATAATTGCGGCGCTTAATAGTTGCGGCGTGCCACAACCCAAATATGTGATTTTAACGAAGTGTGAATACGTGTGCGTAAGGTGAGGGTGAATGGGTGTAGTACCCAAGGAGTTGTCTCTAGCATTTGTTAACGCTGGGTAGTCATCTTTTTGTGAGGTAGCTAGCTAATAATGTCTTTGAGAGGTGGATCTACTTCTGGATCGAGACTTCTAAAAGCGAGGGTTCCACTCTAATATAGTGGTGGACTCTCCAGTGGTGTTTTACTGTAAAATCATCAACATTTAGGCCATTAGAAGTGCAGCTGAAGTGCAGCTGAAGGGATATTTATACTATGTGGAAAACAAAAAGAGTATAATAAAACAGTTAACAAACTAGCTCTTTAAAAAATTAAAAATTTCAAAAGGAAGTAGGGGTTGATATGTAATAATAGGTTAGATAGCTCACAGCAACTTCTTCCTCAATATCACAACACACTTCTTTACAACACCATGAATAATAATTGTTAGCTAATTTACAACTAAAGTGTACAATCTAGTGCGTGGGTATGTGTTAATAGTATACAAGTAAATATGAAAATATAATAAAACATCAATGTACAGATATAGAAACACATACTAGTGTTACATCATCCCTCTCTTTGAGAAAAGCATGTCCCATGCTTAGTCATCTCCATATCTTGCAGGTCTCCGTCGATTGGATCTCAGTGGGTATCTTCGTTCCTCTTGGTGTGCAAGAGTGTTAGAAGGGTTCCTCCTTTCCCCTTGTGGTTCAGTGTCATCATAACCTTCTACAAGTTGCAGGACTGTGCCAGGAGGTGGTGGTCTACTACTCTGTGTAGGAGTCCCAGCAGTAGTGGCTTGTTGTCGTGGTACATCTGGCTTTGCTTGAGTTCGAATGTTTTGAGGGCAGGGCTTAAGCCGGTCAAAATGTACAACTTGCCTCCTTCTGCTTGCTCTAGTGTCTTGTATTCTATATACACTATCTGACAAGCACTTGACCACCTTGTATGGGCCAACCCAAGGGCTGTGTAACTTCTTTGAATTTCCTTTAGGGACCACTGGATTACACAGCCACACGAGCTGTCCTGGAGTAAACTTATCGCCATGTATCTTGTGGTCATAATTCTCCTTTTGCCTGTGAGCAGCTGTCTGCATATGTTGGCGTGCCAGGTAGTAAGCTGATTCCATTGTTTTCCTTAAATTGGCAACATACTGACAGTGCTCTTGAGTTTGGGTTGGTGCAACTCCATAAATGACATCCAGTGGCATATGTGGCTGACGGCCAAACATTAAAAAGAATGGGGTGTAGCCAGTGGATGCATGCTTGCTGGTATTGTATGCAAGACATACCTTTAGTAAACAATTTTCCCAGTCATTAGACTGACTGTTAGTGGCAGTTGTTAACATATTCTGGATGGTGCGATTGGCCCTTTCCACTAGTCCATCTCCTTGTGGATGATATGGCGTCGTGTGGGTCTTGTTTATGTGTAACATGTTGCATATTCCCCTACTACCTTAGATTCAAACTGTGCCCCCATATCAGAATGCAGCTGCTCAGGGAGGCCAAAATGGCAAAACATGTTATCAACCAACTTCCCAGCTATTGTAATTGCCTCCTGATTGGGAATGGCATAAGCCTCAACCCACTTGGTAATATAATCTGAGGCTACCAAAATGTACTTATTCCCATTTGTAGTAGTAGGGAATGGGCCCTTAATGTCTGCTGCAACCATTTGCACGGGGTATCCTGTTAATATGTTTTGAAGTGGGGCTCAATGCTTACGTGGTGGAATCTTTCTATTGGCACAGTTAGCACAGGTTTTGCACCACTCCTTTACCGCAACAGAATACCCTGGCCAAAAGAACTTTTCCTTAACCCTTGCAAGTGTTTTGTCTTCTCCTAGATGGCAACTCATGGTACCAGCATGTGCCTCTTCTAGTACTTCCTCCCGCAACCGTCTTGGTGTTACGAGTTGTAAATGAGAGGTTCTTCCGCTGCTTTCTTCAAACTGCCGATAGAGAATTCCTTCATGCACAACTAACTGGTCCCACAGCTGGGAAAGCTGATGAGCTTCTCTTGGTTTTCCTTTCAATAATTGTACATCTGGCCTCTTCTGAGCTACCTTTGCCTTTAGAACAAAGCCAATAGCCTCATCTTCCAGCTGCTCTTTTCTCAGGTAGCTGCACTCTGTTGTAGTAGAAGGTTCACTAGAGAGAGACGTCCTCAACACTTGGAGCTGTGGCTCTAGATCACTAGAATCATGACTCTGTGAGTCCGGGACATCTGGTCTCCTTGATGGGGCGTCAGCATTCTGATGTTGCTTCCCCTGTCGATGAAGTATGGTGAAGTTATATTCTTGCAGCTTCTCTATCCACCGTGCAAGCTGCCCCTCTGGCTCCTTGAAATTGTGCAGCCAAATTAGTGAACTGTGGTCAGTTCGCAACGCAAAGTTCCGACCTAAGAGGTAAGGGCGGAAGTGGTTTGTGAATACAACAACTGCTAGTAGCTCCTTTCTGGTGACACTGTACTTCCACTCAGCCTTACTCGGCGTTCTGCTTGCATAAGCTATAACCTGCTCATTCCCATCGCAAATTTGAGACAGGACTGCACCGATTCCTTCTTGGCTGGCATCAGTATCTAGTATAAATGGCCTCGAAAAGTCTGGAAAGGATAGAATTGGAGCACTAGATAAGCGATTCTTTAGGGTGGCAAATGCCGTTTCACATTCACATGTCCAGACAAATTTTCTGCCACGCTCAGTCAACCTGTGCAAGGGTTTGGCGATTTCTGCAAAGTTTCGGACAAATCTGCGATAGTAGGATGCTAGTCCCATAAACTGTCGCACCTCCTGGACTGATGTAGGAGATGGCCAACTGGACACCTTAGCTGTCTTCTCAGGATCGGTTGACACTCCTTCTCTTGATACGATGTGCCCTAAATATGAAACGGATTCCCGGCAGAATGAGCACTTGCTTGGCTTAAGGCGTAACCCAGCCTCCTTCAGTTTCTGCAGGACAACACTTAGGTTATAAAGATGCTCCTCAAAATCTCGTCCAATAATAATTACATCATCCAGGTATACTAGGCATTGTGTCCACTGTACCCCCGCCAACACCAGATCCATGAGTTTTTGGAAGGTAGCGTGGGCATTGCAGAGCCCAAATAGCATTACATTAAATTCATATAGCCCTTCGCGTATTGCGAATGCAGTTTTAGGTTTGTCCTGTTCTGCTACCTCCACCTGCCAGTAGCCGCTCAATAGGTCGAGTGTGGAGAACCATTGAGCTCCCGAAAGGGTGTCGAGAGTGTCGTCTATGCGTGGAAGGGGGTACGCGTCTTTACGCGTGATTGAATTTAGTTTGCGGTAATCAATGCAAAATCGCGTTGAGCCATCTTTCTTTTTTACAAGTACAACTGGTGACGCCCACGGGCTGGAGGATGGTTGAATAACTTTGTGTGCCAACATGTCTTCTAACAGTTGGTGAACCTCTTGTCTCTTACATGAAGGTATTCTTCTTGCCTGTTGCCTTATTGGATGGTGATCTCCAGTGTTAATTGTGTGCTTTAGCTGTTTGGTTCTTCCCAACTGGTCATTACTCAATGCAAAAACATCTGCATAGCTTAATAGAAGATTAAAGAGGTTGTGTTTCTGCTGCGTGTCTAATTTGTTACCACTATTTTCTACCAGCCTCCACAGTATCTCTTGCTCCTCGGACGTCACTTCCAAAGTTGGTTCACCTACTGTCTCCGTAGTACTTGCTACTGCAGCAAATGGCCATTCGAGCGTCGATGCACACGCTACCGCCTTACCCTTATGTAAAACAACGGGATCTTCCGAGGTGTTTAGAAGCCGGATGGGTATGCTTGCAATCTCATTGTTCAATCAAGGAGTTACCAGTGCGTTAGCGACAACTAAGTTGGGTTGTCGGGACAGGTCTTCAACCAAAAGTACGCCAGCACATTGAGCTACGGGTGCCTCGACCTTTGCCATTACTTCCATCACGCTCTGTGGTGGTAAGATCACTTGCTCCTGTATTACAACCTTAACTTCGTTCACTTCCTGGCCATTGCCGGTATTTGGATCCCTGGTCAGAGTTAGGGCCCTCCCCTTGAGATGTAGCACTTTCTGTTCAGTATTAATACAACATTGGTTATTCTCTAAAAAATCAAGGCCCAGTATGGCTTCAGAATTCAGGGCGCTAGCTACAATAAAGTCTCCCTGCACTTCAACGCCCGCAAAATTAATGTTTAAATTCTGAGCCCAAAACTGGGATTGCGCTCCCCTCGACGTCAACCAACTTGTGCCCGTTCCAATTAGCCAGACTCGCCTCTTCACCAATTAGACCCCACGTCCGATCGCTGATCAGGCTAATAGCTGCACCTGTGTCAAGCATAAAGCGCACGTCCTTACCGCGCACGGAACCAATAACATGATACACGGTGGCAGGGTTTACCGCCAACAACAATGTTTTAAAATGATTTAAAATTGTGTTCTGTTGTGCATTAATGTTTATTTGGGTCTTTTTATCACAGCCCTCGCTTGCATGACCCACAGCATCGAGGGCTAATCGTTTCCCGCCTTACGTTGGGCACATCCTCTGGCGAAATGTCCTTCTTGTCCACATTTCCGGCAAACAATAGGTTGACGAGGCTGCTCCAGAGGCTTTTTGCTTGGTGATTGGTAGGCGTGCGACTTCTCTCCACTGGCCACTATCCGTTCTACATGCTTGAGACGGATATTAAAATTACGGAGCATGTCCATCATCGCGTCCTGTTTACGCAACACTGCTGCCACAGATATTGTTGTCTTGGATGGAAGCTGGATGCCTGGAGTGTCCACCTCCTGTTCTGGTATCACTGCGGTTACTGCTGCTGCCGGCCGCGTACTTCCAGTAGTTATCATGTAGGACTCCATCTCAAGAGTGTACGCGACCGCTTCGTCAATACTTTTAGGACGCTTCTGTTTAACTGCCAAAGCTAACTCTGGCTTGCCCAATAACGCAAGGAATCTATCCAGCGAAAGTTGTTCCTTGGCTTCATCTTGCAAATGAGGAAAGGCTTTATCAGCCAATAAACGTAGTGCGTCAGCAAGCTCTTCCCACGCTTCTCCACTGCCACGCTTCCGTGTCTGAAACTCCAACACATACAGATCTCTCCTGCTGTCGGGCTCAAACCTCTTCCTCAGTGTTGCCTTCGCTGTGCCATAGCTAGCTTTGGCTTCAGTGCTGATACGTCTCCACGTGCTCTTGGCCTTTCCTGTCATACGAACCTCCAACCAAAGTAGCCGGGTGGCGTCGTCCCAGTCATTGACGCAAGCAACACTTTCAAAGTGTCTGATCCATTCGTCCCAACTTAACTCCCCATTAAATGCATCAGGGGTAATAACAGGGCGTACCTTCTGTACGGGCTGGTTTCCGGCTCCACCTTGATTATCGTTCTGTGACATCACGTTCCTGGCCGTTGGTGTTCACTCTGCAACAACTGATCTGTATATAGAGAGACGAGAACAACTGCACAGTTATGGTGAATAGTGTTGACCTTCTCCGGTACCGTTTTAGACAAATTAGAGATCATCAAACCACGATACAAGGTTAGTCGCTTGGGGTTCAAACAATTAAGAGTCCGGTTACACAGCATTTCGGATCAAGAACTGTTCGAAAAGCACCTCTGCAATCCATGCATACCAAAAAAAAGAAATGGCGTCGTGTGCCCCAGTTGTATCAGTTGTTGTCTGAAAAGGGAAGTATCCATTATGCTTCGTTGTCGGCTATCATTATACACGGCAGTACGAATCAAGAACTGTTCGTAAAGCACCTCTGCAATCAAAATAGCCACTATGAAAAGTACAGACGATTTCTGTTATGAAGGGAAGCCATTACGTGCTACCGCCAAATTGATACTATTGCTGTCAGCAAGGATGAATGGGACACAAAGGAGGACACTGGTAAGTCCATGAAGAATGCATCGTACGTACTGTGGTATGCGAAAATGCACCTCTCATGCTGAAGCGACGTCTAAACTGTGAAAAAATCAAGCTCGTAGCCTAAGCCATTATCGAGTTATACTTGTCTAAAGGCATCAGTTAGTTACTTGCTCAGTCAGTAGAAAATTTTGTTAAATAATTTAAAAAAAATTTCCATGGCGACTTGCTGAAAGCTTTTTGGGTTGATCTGAAGGTTTGTTTGGGCTTAACTAAGGTACTGAGGGCTTCATTTTCAGCTGTGTTTTTCCCATTACACAGCATCTACTTTTGTATGTACTGTGAGTAGGTAACTCCTTACCCATGGCTAGAAAGTAGTTGTGTACCGATAATCAGATCGCCTAAAATATCGGCCATCGATATGGTAAGTTTTACCCATATCGGTATCGGTACAGAACAACAGGAGGACCGATATCGCTACTGATTTATACAGTAGCAATAGTTTGTACATAAACGGATTATGCATTGGTTTTCTACGTTATCCATGTGGCTCTTTAGTGCCAGTGACTTATTGTTCACTTTGCAACGAGCTTAACTTAGCACTACGCTACGAGAAGCCATACTAAAATACACATGATTCTAGTGTTTGTTGCTGGAAAGCTTATCACAGTCTTTACAAACAAGCAGTTATAGAGTACCTTTGTAATAAAAAGAAAGGTCACAGGATATATCAAGGAAACTTAGGCATTGAGCAAAATTATAGCTAATGTGCCAAAGTAGGGACTTTCCCATCGAGCCATGCTGTAATACCATCATTCATCTCTTGTTTCACTACTCTTTGTTGCATAGATCCCTACTTCATTTTTAAATTTGCAATATTTTAAAATACTAGTTTGTTTAATTTTTTGTTGTAGCACAGTTAGCTAGTTACAGCTTATTAAAGTACATCCTATGCCAAAATTGGAAGCATATAGGCCCATAGTAGCATGCGTAGCTTACCTATGCTTTGATTGTAGTAGCAATGGCGTTCAGATCTATGACCTACATTCTCAGTACGATGGTCCGCGTTCTATTCACCCCGGCCGGAAGTTGTTCGAACAAACAGGCCCTTTCAGTTGTTTGGAGCTTAGTCTCGACTAACAGGATGAAGTATAATACAAAGTACTATCCAATCACATGAATCACTCGATGATCTTGCCATCCGGCACTGAGTGGCTGAGTCAGTGTGTTCAGAGGAACAAGCCGTCGAGTATCAGTCCGTCTCAAGTCTCTTTGTTGATTGCAGTCCAGGCTTTGGCAAAAGTCGAAGAGACAACTAATGTTTTACATGCAACGCTTGAAATTATAAGCGCCCCGCTCTTTCAGCAGCATAAACGCTTTCTGAAATAATTTATGGTGTCTACAGAAAAGTGTTGATGCAGAAAATTAATGCCTCGGTATGGTTTCGATGCTTGAAGAAGAAGACAATTAACCTGATTGAAGATAAAAGGAAATACAAGGTGCACAGGGCGTACACTCTTTGGAACCCCAAATGCACATCCCACCGGTGAGTCTGTTGTTGTAGCATAAAATGGTGGCCATGCACTGCTTCGTTTGGGCTCTAGGCTTGTGACTGTGGTCAGGCAGTGAGTGAGGCAGTGAGTGAGGCAGTGAGTGAGGCAGTGAGTGAGGCAGTGAGTGAGGCAGTGAGTGAGGCAGTGAGTGAGGCAGTGAGTGAGGCAGTGAGTGAGGCAGTGAGTGAGGCAGTGAGTGAGGCAGTGAGTGAGGCAGTGAGTGAGGCAGTGAGGCTAAAATTGGAGTTTTTGCGATTTAAAAAAATTTTATATCCGGCCACCTGTAAGTGTTTTGTTGTACTTAATGCTATTTTACGTATTATATGGATTTGTACTATTCCGTAAAAGTGATTTACGTAAAATGTCTGTAGGATGATTTTTAAAGGCGGAATTTTGGGCGGCATGCAAGACATTCACCACGATCCCTACTTAAACGGTACAACCGTACTGTTTGATGAAAACATTTGTGAGTACCTAATTGCCTGGATCGCACAATAGAAACCCAAGCTGTATACCACCACAGGCAGAGTATAGCAACGGAAACATGCACATGTTGTGGTAAATGTATACTTTTGTTTGCTTAAAACTATAATGCAAATATCGGATTGACTATCGATTATCGGCTTCTTTTGGTTGCATCAATATCAGATATCGGTACATGCCAAAAACCCATATCGGTACACCTCTACTAGGAAGGAATCAAATGCTGGTATTCCAGTATAAAACTTGTCAGTCTATCATTTTCTCCAGCAATTACATCTCATCCAGGTCTCCCCAACAGCACAAATCTCAACATCCTATTCTCTGCCTGTAGTCTTGCAACTAATTTCCATCTGATATTAGAGCTGTGACACTTAACCGGTTAATCGACCAGGTATTTTTATAAATTCAGTTATCAATTATTTTTTCTCATAACCGGATAACTGATCCATTTTTCAACAATGATATCATATTTGTTGTAGGATTTAGTTTTACATATTTGGCCGATACAAGTATATTCAACTATAAATTTTAAGGTGAACATAGCTTAAAAGCTAAGTCCAGCATAAAAATTAGAGAAAATTTCATCAAGTTCAGTTAACCAGATAACCAGCAGTTATGATTTTCCCAGTATCTGGTTATGATATTCAGTTTCACAGCTCTATCTGACATTCTGAAAATGTTATGCTGATAGCTAATATCTACAGTACTTCATACAACACTCAGTGCAAATAGCTCTCATCACCACTCTGACTCGATTGCAAGTACAGGCTACATGAGAGGCTATTAATTCTTTGCTAGCTGGTGGATGATTACTTCTGCTAGTACAGTAACTCCTATGTTGAAATGTCTACAAACATGCTGGTTGATGATAGAGGTCTTTCTTCTTCCTTTCTCCTTGCTACTTCCTTTTCTCTCTCTTCCAGTTCTACCTTTCTGTGATAAAGATCTTTGTTACACACCCCTAAATTGTCAGTTGTGTATGGCTTCAAATTTTTGCTGAACTTGTAGTAACTTGCCGAACTTAGCTGAATACACTCGATTACGTGACTTTAGAACAAACAAAAACATTGGTACCTGCTTTACATGCAGGGCAACTAATGTGACAATAATTAATATATTGGTAACCAAACATAAATATCTGTGTCTTATATTTGCTGTGTAGCATGCACGTTGATAGTTGTAAATTACATGCTTAATTTTTAAAGTACATATAGTGAAATAATGAACATGCAGGGCTAATTAGTTAAAATGCATGCGAGCTAAGGCAATACAGTATACCTACATTACAGGTGGTATACACATGCAGTTTTAGTTTCTACATGATGTGTTTACCTTACTGTCAACAAAGAAATGAACTCGGGCATATAAAGCCAACGTAATTTGCAATGCATGGCAAGCAAAGGTTCAGAACTTGTGCTATGCACTTTCAGTTCTTATGTTGTAGTGATGCATATATCTCTTGCCATACAAAACCCTGGTTTAAAACACCTACAGTGTAATAGGTAATGATGTATGGAGTGAAAGGATGTAATCAGGATTATGTGCCTAGTCAGACATAGCTTCTCAGTATAAACTACGTTATTTGCATGGCTCCAGTAATATCATTTTTCAGATGCACAGTAGTCCCTGTCCTGGACAATCATGCAAGTTACTTATTTACTACAACAGTAATGAGGTGAATTTGAACAAACAGTTTTGCATTTCAGTGCACACCTACCATATAGCGGGAAAATGAAATTTCGCACAAGAAGCAAGATCTGAATTTCGAAGGATTTTAATTTCGAAGTGTGCATATTTCGAAGTCTGGATGGGTTTCAAATCAAAGGAAATTTGTGTCACAAATTATGAAGATGCGTGAATGTTTGCCAAAAACTGAATTACTGATGGAATGATCCCCATTCCTGTGCACTGGAGAGAAGACTGAGGGAGTTTCGAGTGGAGTAAATTCACTGGCTCGTTCATAGCTAGCACAGATTCTAGATCAATTCCCATTCTGGATCACCTGTTTTCTGGTTATTGGCACAGTAATGATACAGTTTACCCATTATCATCAGTAATACTGAGCTATAATTCGAGGAATACACAAGCGAATCGCTGAAAGTTGGATCGTTGCTTTCACTTGTGGGAATTTATTTTCAAATAACAACCGCCCGGACATGGGAATTTATTTTCGAAGAGAAAGGCCTCTTCGAAAGATCCTAAAATAAAAACCTACCAGCCATACAGTATGTGCTTAAAACATAGAAGTAGATATTCTAGATACTGCAGCTGTAAGTGTAAAGAAGCTTTAATACTGCAACACACTGGACCAACACACAGATGGACAAACATGTTGGCAATTCACCTGCCCTACCCCAAAAGTGCTATAACTGTCCCTATGATGTAAGGCAGTTATGTGCCAGTGCTAAAAACTGAGCATAAGAGTTTGTAGATGAAGACTTACATGGAAGAGATAGAACAAAAATGTGCATCAAAAGGTCTCAAAAGTGAAAAAGAAGTAAAGATCTAGGCAGGGATTGAACTAGGGCTGAGCGATACTGCCATTTTAGTATCACGATCGATACTAAAGCCACTATTCACAATACTGAATAGTTCACGATACTTACAAATAAGTCAATCATAGCTGGTGCTACATAGTGTATTGCTCAGCATTCCTGCAGGAAGTCCTTATAGGTGATAGCAAACTAGCCATGTTTACAGTAACAGTTATTGTAACACATGCTTTGAGGTTGTTATGATGTTCACACCTTTCTGCAGGGGAAACCAGATGGGTGGACTTCATCATTTACAAGGATTCTTAGCCAAGTACTGCATAACAAATGGATTTTTAATGACAGTAATGCACAGGAATGGTATCACGATAGTTAATAACAAAATATTGTGATATTGATACTTTCAAAATATCGTGATATATCGCTAAAACGGTAGTATCGCTCAGCCCTAGATTGAACCCAGATTGGTTATAACGCACCTATCAATGTATTGCCCCACTACCACCCCTTGGGAAAATATGGGGGATTTGACACAGGCGAATGTCAAATGCCCCATAGTAAGGCAAACCTATCGTGTCAAATCCCCACTGTTGGCCCCAGTTGCAACACGGGGATTTACTTGGAATTTGACATATAGCATAGAAAGTTACAACAAAAAGCACTTGGGTGCTTGATGAACGATTGTCAAATGCCCCATAGTAGGGCAGCAGTTTCGTGTCAATCCCCCCTGTAAAGCCCCACGTATGCCCAAGGGGGAGTGCTGGGACAATACATTGATAGTGCATAATAACTTGGGGTTAAGGGAGGTGTGCAAATCGCCACAGTTGTGATTTTTGACAGGAATGTAGCTCAACTTATTAGTGATCCATCCTTACACCAGTGCCCTCATTGCCCAATATAAACAAACAAAAGCACGTATTGATTTGCTACAACAACACTTGAGTTGCCAGGTGATGGGCATTTAATTTTGCTAAAATTCCATGTCGTTATGTGCTTTGCATGCCGAGATACTATGAGCTAAAAGTCAAGTTTTAAAAAGGTGTGCAGAAAAAGGTACTGAGTAGAAAGAAAAAATAACTGCCAACATATGGATTTGAACCCACAACCTCCTACATACTAGTCAGGCGTTCTACCACTTGAATAGTATGTGCTGTGGTTATCAAAGGAATGTTGCTCAAGTTTTCTCTATACCTTGGCCTTCTATGTGCTGTAGAGAACAAACGGAAGCACACGTGAACTCATGATAACAATCTTATAGTAGCCATATGAAGAGTGCTTCGATTCGTGCTAAGTTTGGTTAGTAAGCGGTGTGACAGGCGGACAGACAGATGACTTTTCAGCTTTTTTTATATAGATAGAAGACTTCAATTTGCTTTGTTTTGCACTTGAATAAGTAAATATATGTTGTCTTCCACATATGCACTGGGGTTTCTGGCGTTTAACTACTATATACTCCCAGTTTTTTACTTTGATGTAGGGCTTCAGTGGGATAGAATTACTTATATTTCTATGTTGTATCTCCTCACGCTATAGTATGATCTTGGCACGCAGCCAGTAGATTGACTCGGTATGTATGGAGTTAGTAGTTATACCAGTGATAGTATTGCAAGTTTTTACATATACTGTAGAACAAAGTAGTACTACACTTGAATTTGAAGTCAGCACTCCTAAGATGGCAAGTATTAAGAATTTTAAGTTTGATTAGGGATCATAGAAAAACACGGTAGGGAAACAAGGGAGGTCACCTACACCTGCAGATATACTAGTGAACATTTAATCCCTAATTCAGTCATTCACTCTACAGGTGTAGGCGACCCAATCCGCATCAAAAGAAAGGATGGTGCCAGAGTTAAAGTTTTTGTCTGAACGCGTGCTCCAGTTAGAGTTGAAAGTGAAGTGACCTTAACGCTTCGCTTTCAGCTATGTTCAACCCTTTACACAGCACTGCAATGAGGAACAATGGGAGAAGCGCCTCTTCAATCAATCCAGTCACCATGAAAAGTACGGATGATTCACGTGTCCCAACTATCAATTACTGACTCGAATGTGAGTTAGCCATCTATTTTCAGCCTATCACATAATGTTATGAGAGAAAAACAGTATTAGAAGCGCCTCTGCAATCAATCCAGTCACCATGGAAAATACGGACGATTATCGTTTACTAACGTAGGGAAGCCATACATTGTGCTACCACGGATTGGTACCTTGAGCTGTCAGCAAAACAAAATGGGACACAAAGGAGCACAAAGGTAAGCCCATGATGCGTGCATTATACGTACTACGCTATGCCAAAAGGTACGTCTTGGGACGAAGTGATGTCAGTATGGAGTTGGCAGGCAGGCAGGTCGATGCAGGCAGGCAGGCAGGCCGATTTTGTAATTTAGTAACAATCGCAGTCAGGCAGGCACTGATTTTGTAACAATCGCAGGCAGGCCGATTTTTAAATTTCGTAACAATCTATTGGGAGCATTTAGGGTTGTACTAAAGGCTCTTTTGGGCTTGGTTATACTGTATAGCAAAAAAAACTTTAGCAGTAAAAAAGTTTGGCGATAACCCACTATTGCAAAATTGACGAAAAAAACTTTGGCGCTTACCTGAGCTACCACGTACTGTACCCCTCAAATGCAATGTCGCTACATGCGAGTGATTAAATAACTCACCAATTAAGGGTTGTGGTAGACGTTTCGATCCCAAGTCTTTATCCTTCACATTGAGGGACAATGACTCATGATGGAAACGGCTACCACAACCCTTAATTAGCAAGTTTTTTAATCGCTTGCACTTGCGCGCAGCGACATTGCATTCAAGTGATACATATCTACCGTAGAAGTGTATATGCATCGTTCACTGGTTCTAGTAATGTCAAGAGCAATGTTTGGATTTTCGTGAACTCTTGTGGGACAATGAACCTTGCGACAATCAAAGTAAATGCTTGGAAATACCCACGATACCTGTCACGATACTTCGATACCCATCCTTTAAACATGGCATCTGCTCAAGTGATTGCTAAAGATAAGAAACTTTGGTGACTGTAATGCTATTCGCCAAATTCGTCAAAGTTTTTACCTGGCCTTAATTTTTCTACCTGACCTCCGTGGAGCAAATGATGACTCTGGAAGTGTAGTTCCTGGTGTGTTGTGCTCTTCTGATATCAAGTTTTCAGTTGCACTTTGGTTGTCAGAAGGGTTTGCAGACACCTCATTTTCAGGTGAAGCCTGTTGTTCTGGTATTATAGGTTCTTCAGTAGGATCTTCATTTGTTAGCTTACAGGCTGTAGGTTCATTTGTTTAAAATCAAGTGCTGCCGATTGTGTCTATAACGAGCTCCTCCTACTTGGATTTTGTAACTGTGTGGGCCCACCAATCCTCAACAGATTCCAACGCTCCAGGTTGCTTTCCCAGGCAATTTGATTTGTACACTCTGGCTGGTGGGTATTGGTCTTTGCTCCTTTACATGGCGATTATAGTAGGTCTGTTGTCACTTTCGTTGCTTACATTGTGCTTCTGCATCCTTGTCTGTGGATAACGCTGGTTGGAGCCTGGACGTTGTTATATGTTACACTGCCTTCCTAAGAAACGCTGTGCTGGGCTGGTGCCAATTCCCTCTGATGGTGTATTCCTCCAGTCCAGTAAAGCCTGAAATTCTGATTGACCTGATTCCTGACACTTTGAAAACAGCTGTTTAATGGTCTAAACAGCATTTCCGCTTTGCCATTAGATTGCAGGTAGTATGGTGAGGATGTTGTATGTGCAAAACCCCACGCTTTTGCAAATGATAAAAACTCTTATGATGTGAATTGGGTACCATTATCCGTAATCACGGTATCTGGCACACCATATCTCGCATACATAATCTTCAAGGCCTTTGTGACTGTTCTGGTGGTTGTTTTGGACAGGTTTTCCACTTCAATGTAGTTACTGCAAGTCACACAACTAGCAATGTACAGGGTGTATGCCCCCTCAGCTTACAGATATCTGTCCCTATTTTTGACAATAGTCTATCTGTAATATCATGTTGTATTAGTGATTCTTTTGCTTGTGAAGGATGGTGAGAGAGGCAAACATCACACTTTGAAATGTTTTATGTAGCTCTGTCGCCAGTTGTGGCCAAAACACGTTATCCCTAGCTCTCCTTATGCACCCTTCTATCCCAATGTGAGTAACATGCATCATTTCTTTGTGCAATGCTGCAGGAATGACTACTACATCTCCTTTAAATAGTACTAACTCATCTTGAGTAACTAGTTCATCTCGAAAATCAAGAAATGCAAACAATCACACATAGCTCTTTTGTTCTGGGGCCACCCACCCAGTATTGTGCATCAAAGTTGTTGTAATACTGAGTCATCCCTTGATGCGTGTTTTACTTGTTGTAGGCATTCAGCCGTTAACGATAAATAGAGTGTGTGATCGGTATTCTCTAAGCTGTGTACAAAATTTGTACAAAATTTATACAACCAGCATCCTCTAGGTAAACCCTGCTCAATGTATCTGCCACATACATATGTTTCCCTTGTTTGCATATCAACTTAATGTTTTATCTCAGTAGCTTAAGCAGCATCCGCTGCAACCAGCTTGGTGCCTTGTATAAGGGTTTTTGCATGATCAGTATTAAAGGTTTGTGTTCCATTTCTATTTGTATGTTATCCCTTCCATATATGAAAGCATCATAATGCTGACAGGTGAAGACAATGGCTGAAGTTCTTTTTCTATCTGGGCATAATGGACATAATGGGTCTCCGCTGATGTTAAGGCACGAGAGGAATATGCTACTGGCTGTCCATTCTATAGAAGTACAGCACCCAAGCCAGTCTGGGATGCATCACGATGAATCGTTACCTCATTCTGCAGTGAGTAATAGTGCAACACTGGTGTGTTGGTGACTATTTGCTTCAGGGTGTCTAGATCCTTTTGCTGAGGTTGCTCCCAGGTTCAGACTGTTTCCTTTTGTGTTAACTCTCTTAAGGATATTGTGACATCTGCCATAATGCAGAAGGAACTTACTTAAATACTTTGTGAAAGCCGGCAGACACTGAACGCCTGCCACATCCTTTGGTATGGGTATCTCCACTATTGCTTTAACTTTCTATGAGTCCACACAGAGACCATCTTTGGTGGTTACATGGCCAATTAATGGAACCTTGTCTTTAGTGTTGCCTCGATACATCGATAGTATCGATATAACAAGGTGGTGATATGATATGATATGATACCAATTGATACCAATCAGTTATATTGATGGTTGCGCAATAGTGGTGCCACTTAGTGTAATGATGTGGGGGAGGCCAGACATGGTATTTGGCATTTAATTAAGTTATGTGTTGATGGTGTAGTGTGGTAAACAAGCCAACCCCAAAGTAAACTCGGAGGTTTTAAAGTTTCTATGTAGTGCCAGCCACTTGTCTCAACTGTAAAGCAGTAGCAAAATGCGTTTAAAACCTGATAAACAAGAGTAACTTTTGCTTGTGGTATACATTTAAACTTACAGTGAATATGTTTGTCTTGCAAATGTTATAGTTAGTTCTATATATGTTCTCATCGTGATATAAACCTTGGTGATATATGATATAGAGTTTTTCTATATCGTGGCAGCACTACTTGTCGTGTTTGAATTGCTGGGTTTAACTTCATAATATGCTGCTCACATCTGGATAGCAGCCCTCCTCTGTTCTTGTCATGTTCTGCCACTGCCTTTTCTATGGTGTCACCAAATCCAATGACTACAAAATCGTCTGCGACTACTTCAACACCCTTTAGCCCTTCAATCAGTTCATGCATCCTTCTATGAAACACCTTTGGTGCTGATGATATTCCAAATGGCATTCGTATCCAACAGTATCTAACAAAAGGAGTATGAAAAGTGGTGAGTAGCAAGGATGGGTCATTGAGCTTAGCATACCAGAAGCCTGACTGCACATCTATGACTGTAAAACTTTAGCCTTATCAAGCCGTGTTGCATGGGTAACTGATAGTGCTCTCGCTGTATATAGTGATTGAAGTCCGCGTATTCTTAATGTACCATTCTTTTTCAGCACTGCTACCATGGAATTGATCCATGGTGTTGGCTCTGTTACTGGAGCAATAATCTGCTGCTTCACAAGGTGTGCCTTGCGAATGCTCTCTCAATACCGCAGGTACTCTTCTTGGACAATGTTGGGTAGGAATTGCATCAGGACTAAGTCGTATATGGTAATCTCCCTCCAGCATCCCCACCCCCTTCTGAAAAAAACAGTTGGGTGTAGTTTGAGTAAGTACTCCTTGGAGTTGTATGGTATTATCTCTAATGCAAACACTGTCACACCTTTTGTGTCTGATCTATTTATGTCATCATTGTCAAGGTATCTAATTATGATTTTCCGGGTGACTGAAAGCATGGCTTCCCAAATGAAGATAGTCAACAAACATCTGATACAGCAGTGCATACAGTAAAGGCATTAGGGCAGCGCAAACCCAATAGACAAACCCCCCAGCAAAAACGTGCAGACCCCCAGAAACTGCAATGAGAATGCTGGAATTGTGGGCAGGTACGTACATGATGTCACAAATAGGGAGGCTTGCCCTGCATTTGGAAAGGAGTGTAAAAAATGCCACAAGCCGGGTCATTTTGCATCAAGATGTTGCAGTAAATGGCCAGCACCACAGAGGGTAAGAGCTGTAGACACTGAGGAATGTGAGGAATTTCCGATGGAAGTTGCTCCAGTACAATTGGATGATACCCAATTAGTCACACTAAAATTTGAATCTGGTAACTACATTAGATTGCAAGTGGATGCAGGGGCACAGTGCAACGTGCTTCCACTTGCAGTATACAACAGGAGGTTTTAGCTTATTACATGTTATATCAGCACAGACAGCAGTTACAGCAAATAGAGGACACTCAATACCAGTCACAGGTACAGCTCTGCTAAAGGTGTGGTGAGGAGACTACCATTGTAAATTAGACTGCAAGTTAATAAATAGTGACTGGATTCGGCTTCTACTGGGGAGAAAGACATGTGTGGGGATGAAATCTCATCCGTTTTTGCTAGCATTAGGCTACTTTCTCTAAGCAAACACTCTCTAACTTGTCATCTCTTATACCAAACACTAAGCGATCACAAAGGATTTCGTCAGTTGTAATTGTCTGGAACTCACAGCTATCTGCTAGCATTTGCAGAGTGGTACGATATTGATCATATGACTCCCCAGGCTCTTTTGCCCAGAGGTTTAATCGGTAGCGCTCAAACAGTATGTTTTTTATGGTTCACTATATGCTTTAAATTTATCTATCCTTTACTGATCTTTGTTTGGTCTTCCTCAGCCTCCCATCTGTAGGTAGCAAATACTTCTCGAGCTTCTTCACCAATTACAGTAAGCAATGTGACCACTTGTGTATGGCCTCTGACTTCTTATTGAATTCGGTCGCAATAATGTAGCTACTCCAGGCCCTGGTAAAACTTCTTCCATTTCTCCAAGGTATTGACGCCATGAATCTCCAACAGAGGTGGCAGAGACAGACTATTACCAGATGCCATATTGTTTAGTTCAGTGTTCCAATTAGAGTGCCAGGGAGAACAGCAAAAGTAGCGATGACACGTGTAACTGGCTTTAACAGGTACCGTTAGTAGTCTACAGAACCACACGGTACCACAACATGAGCACTTGTACTCCCATCGCCATTAAATGTTATTCAGCACTCATGTTCACTGACTCTGATTCATTCAATCTACAGATCACGTGAGTCGGCCTATTGTACAATGTAACTACATGTTACAATGACTAGAACAATTATTTGGTGGATGCGTATTTCTACCCACCACAAGTAAGCCGTTGAGCAGCCCATAGAACAACACAACCATGTTGGACACATTGAAATAGGTTAGTAACTTATCAAACAATTCGGTCGTGTTATTTAAGTAGGGATTGCCCCAACAATCAATGGCACCTGCCAAAATGTCAAAAACCACCCTAGAAACATCTTAAGGGTTTACAGAAGAGTTTTAGTGTATCTTGAGTCACATATAGCGTTAAGCTTACAAAAACCATATGTATGCCATAATATTGAATTGTTTTTTAGATTGGCCAACCCAATTTTTGGTCTGCCTGCCAGCCTGCTGGTCACAAGGCTAGAGGCTAAACAACTCATTGTATGACCACCACTTTTTGCCACAATGACAAACTCACCAGTGACATGTACCTTTTGGGGTTCCGACAAGTGCTTGCCCTCTGTGCCTTGCATTTCCTTTCTGCTGGTTGTCTTTGTGTTAGGAAACTGTTTTTAGGTGTTAATTTTCTGTATCAACACTTAGGCTCCACAAGTTTATTAAAACACTTACACTGATATATTACTAGTAGGCAGTTGGTAGATCCTGTGCCTGCACAAGGTCATGTGACAACGATAACTAGTACCATGTGGCAACAATAACTGGGTCATTATTAAGAACAATGCATGCTTATATATTGTGTGCATTTTACACGTCAAGGTGTCAATGATTTTTAAAGACTAATTACAATATACAAAAATAAGGTTACCATAAAATCTGTTACTCTGTTATACTCTGTTACACTATCCTCCTCTTTCAAGTGGACTGCCCACAGTCCAGGAACTAGTGTCGTAGATAATCATCATAACGTGTAGGTGGATGTCTTGTTCTATCAGGATACCGGCGTGGTGGTGTCAGAGTAGTAACTACTTCTGGTCTTCCATTGTTTTCAGATGAAGGAGAGTTCACAATTGGAGTTTGTACGTCGTCATCATCATCATCAGGAACCAGTTCTAGATTTTCACTAAACACATGTCCAGAGGTAAGTGTAGGCATGTTTAGCTGTCGGGAAGTCTGCTGTCTTGCTGTGTTATCAAACCTCATATTTGGTGGGCAAGGTTTCAAGCGATCAAAGTGCACAACTTTCCTTTAATTTCTGTGTAGTGTGTGTTGAATGCGATAAGTGGCATTTGACAACTTCTTGACTACCTTAAAGGGGCCAGTCCACTGATGCTGTAGTTTGCTTCTGGGACCTTTCTTTGCGACTGCAGAGTGTAGCCAGACTAAGTCACCAAGTTTGTGTGGCTGTCCATGAACTTTCTGGTTATACAGCTGTTTCTGCCGAAGGTGTGCCTTAGATGCTTTCTCTCTGACCAAGTCGTAAGCAGTTCTCAATTGCTTTTGGAGTGCTACAGCATATTCTCCAGGGCTAGCATTTGCAGGGGAAGGTGGACTAGTCTCATACATTACATCAAGTTGTAAGCGTGCCTGCCGGCCAAACATCAGATAGAACGGCGTATAACCAGTGGAAGCTTGCACACTGCTATTGTATGCCATACACACTTTCCGAATATAATTTCCCACTAAAAAGGATGGTCCTTGGCACATGTTGAGAGCATATCAAGCAGAGTCCTATTAAATCGCTCTACTAGGCCATCGCTTTGCGGATGGTACGGTGTGGTTCTTGTCTTTTCAATGTTCAATAAATGACAAATTTTTGCAATAAGCTTTGATTCAAATTGACGGCCTTGGTCAGAGTGTAGTTGCTCTGGGATGGAAAATTGCATAAATACCTCATTAACAAGCTTCTCTGCTACTGTGGCTGCTTCTTGGTTGGGAATTGGGAAAGCTTCCATCCATCGAGTGAAGTAATCTCCAACCACCATTATATAGGAATTCCCCTCTTCACTCTCTGTCAATGGTCCTAGTAAATCAACTGCCATTATCTGGGTAGGGTATCCAGCTGAAATAGTCCCAAGAGTTGCATGTTGTCGTGGAGCTGGTGTTTTTCGTGTGGCACATGTGGGGCATGTTTGACACCAGTTACAGACATCTGTGTAATGGCCAGGCCAGTAGAAATGCTCCTTCAGTTTGTTAAGGCACTTATCTTGACCTAAATGACCCCCACAAGCCCCTTGGTGAGTTTCATGTAGCACTTCAGTGCGCAGGTTGGTTGGTACTACTAGCTGTTGCCAAGAAGCTCCACTTGTTGAGTGCATATAGCATCTCCACAGTACTCCGTTGCGTACAATCAGCTGGCCCCACTGTTGAAGGAGTCGACAATATTCCAAGCTCTGACCTTTAGCTAGATCTGGTTCAATCTGCTGATTTGCTCCTATCGCTCTGAGAATGGGACCTACACAATTGTCATTCAGTTGGAAGTCATGCATATCCTCAGAAGAGTAACCACAGATAATCTCACTTGCTGCAATAGTTGAGATCACTTGTTCTGTAAGATGGGATTCTCTGCCACACTGCCGACATGGATAACGTGAGAGGGAATCTGCATTAGTGTGCTTTCGGCCTGGGCGATGAATGATAGTAAAATGGTACTCTTGCAACTTTCCAGCCATCATGCAAGCTGCCCTTCTGGCTCTTTAAACTGCTGGAGCCATGTCAAAGCCCCATGGTCTGTTCGGATGGTGAATGGACCACTGAGAAGATATTGCCGGAAGTGCTAGAGAAAATACACCACTGCTAAGAGCTCTTTCCTGGTCACACAATAATTCCTCTCTGACTTTGTGAGGGTACGGCTTGCATAGCAAATTACATGTTCAGCTCCATCAGCATGTATTTGGGACAACACTGCTCCTAACCCCGTGTCACTTGTATCAGTATCAACAATGAACTGCCATGACCAGTCTGGAAGGGCCAATGTTGGTGCAGAGGTAAGATGTATCTTCAATGTTGCAAATGCATTTTCACACTGTTCAGTCCACTTAAAAGGGGCCTTCTTCTCAGTCAATTGGTACAGTGGTCTTGCAACAGCAGCAAAATCCTTCACAAAATGTCTATAATAATTTGCCAGGCCAATGAATTGCTGTATTTCCTTCCTGAACTGAAGTGGGCTTGGGCCATTCTTTCATTTTCAATGTCTTGGAAGGATCTGGTTCTATTCCTGTGGATGACACAATGTGGCCTAGAAAGTTGACACGGTGTGTAAGAACTGACACTTTTGGGGATGTAATTTTAGGCCAGCCTGTTTCAATCGTTCAAGAACTTGCTGTAGGTTCCTTAGGTGCTCTTCGAATGTCCTACCCATGATAATAATGTCATCAAGGTAAACAAGGCAAGATGACCATTGAAGTTCGGCTAGTACAGAATCCATTAGACGCTGAAAAGTGGCTGGAGCATTACAAAGCCCAAAGGGCATTACGTTGAACTCAAAAAGGCCTTCCTGAGTACAGAATGCAGTTTTTGCACAGTCTTCCGGTGCTACCTCAACTTGCCAATAGCCACTTTTCAGGTCTAATGTTGAGAACCAAACCGACCCTGCTAGGGTGTCCAACGTGTCATCTACCCTGAGGAGTGGGTAAGCATCTTTGGTTGTTATGTTATTTACCTCCTATAATCTACACGAAAATGTGTGGTACCATCCTTTTTCTTGACAAGGACAATCGGAGAAGCCCATGGACTCTTGGATGGTGACAGTATTCCCTTATCTGTCATTTCCTGTAAAAGTTGGTGTACAGTATCACGGCCGGAGAGTTGTACCCTTCTTGCTGGCTGGTGGATTGGTGGTGAGGTACCTGTGTTTATGTTGTGTTGTAAAATACTCATTCATCCTAACTCCTCAGGATTAGTAGCTACTACATCAATGTAATGTGGGAACAATGCTATGAATTGTTCTTTCTCAGTATTAGTGATGTCATCAGGAAGGGGGTGTGCTAGTGCAAACTGGCAATTCATTGTTGTGGAGAGATCTCTGTGAAGGTGTACAGTCTTCACTTCTTGTGGTGCTACATATGTTGGAGTCATTTATCAGTTCAGCGATAGCAATTCTGCTCTTTCTATATAGAGTTGCTGGTGTTAAGCCAGTATTCACGACCCCCAGTGGCACAGTATCACCCTGGTTTAATACTAATGCCCTAGCTACACAGATAGGTAATGTATTGGTGTCATCGCTTTCCACCAACCATGTACCCTGTACAGCTGAGTGTACATGACCCGTGATCTCAAGTTTACTGCCAGCAGGAACAGTTACTGTATCCATCACTGTAACCTTAGCACACCCCACTGTCCCAACGCTAGTATGTGATGAAAGTGCAACTATCTTCTCATCTATATGTAATTCTCCCTTGGCAAGGTTTAGCACGCATTTGTTTGCTTCCAAAAAATCTAGCCCCAATATTGTATCAGCTATAATTTGGTCAGCCACAATAAACATATGCTGAAATTTAACCCCTGCAATTGTTAATTGAATAGTTGCTGAGCCTTGCACCTTTATGGGTATACTATCAACCCCAACTATTGGACGTGCCATGATTGGTTCAAGCTTATTGGTCTCAGACTTTACATGTTCCCAAACTTCACTTTTAAGAAAACACACCCCTGAAACGGTATCAATAAGGAAAGATACTGGAAAATTGTTAATGGTACATTATAAGGTGTAACTTGAAACATTATTGATTGCTATAGTTTGCAGATTGTGTTCTTGAATTCTAGCACTGTCTGGTTTTCTTAGTTCTTGGTCTGTTCCCCTTGATGTATTCCTCATGGCACAGCCCCTAGCATAGTGTCCAATTTCTCCATACTTTTCACATACAACTTCATCACAGCTCTGTCGACCAGAGCGAGCTGGCTGTCTATGATACCTCTGTCGTGCATTAGCCTCCAACTCTTCTACTCTACCAATTAATTTCTCCATTATTTTCAGCGTGTCTGTTTGTGTGGATTCATTGGTGGTAACCACAAGGTGGTCATTGTTTGCCTGGAGCTGTGATGTGTCTGGGAGGGGCTCACTGATAAAATGTAAGTAGGATTGAACTCTACAGTGGCACTAACTGCTTCTCGTATATCTTCAGATTGCTGCTGTTTGACAGCCAGTGAAATCTGTGGGTCCTTTAGCTGGTTCATATAATAATTTAATGCAATCTGTTCCTGTGCCTTATCTTGAAGTGTAGAGAACGCCTTGCTGGTTAATTGAGAGAGTGAATCCCCATAATCAGCCCAGCTCTCTCTGTCCAACTTAACTCTTTTCTCTAATTCCACTCTTTACAATTCATGTTTGAATTCTGGCTCAAAGCGACTATAGAGGACTTCTCTTGTGGTCGAGTATGATTGTTTTGTCACGTGAGGTAATCGACCATATGCCACGTATGCCTTACTATTAAGCCTGACCTTTAGCAAACGTAGTTTGTCAGTGCCACTCCACTTGTTAAGGTCTGCCACTCCACTTGTTAAGGTCTGCCACATCTTCAAATCAACTGATCCACTTGTCGAAGTCCCCTTCTCCATCGAAGGTGTCTGGCAGAATCAGTGGGCAGATACGGTGCTCTCCATTCTCCTCCCTTTCTTGGCTGTTCCTCAGCATTCCCTGGCAAAATATCAAACAACAACACGAGTCCTATGGCGGTGGACTTAGCTTGTCGGGTACCGTTAATTGAATTCGCCACGGTACCAAAGCCTCACGCCTGGAATTACAAAATTCCGCTGCCGGTGGTCATAGACCAGTGTACACTCTCAGTCAGTGCGGTCAGGTAGTGCCGACTACGACAGTGTGACAACGATAACTAGTACCATGTGGCAACAATAACTGGTCATTATTAAGAACAATGCATGCTTATATATTGTGTGCATTTTACACCTCAAGGTGTCAATGATCTTTAAAAACTAATTACAATATACAAAAATAAGGTTACCATAAAATCTGTTACTCTGTTATACTCTGTTACAGACATTTTACAAACTAGCTGGACCAATAACAATTGAGTGACATGCTACTTTATTTAGAATGGTGCTATGTTGGCTATAGAGGCCTAAACTGTTGTTGGAATATCCTTCCTGGTCAACACCTTTTTCTCGGTAGTTGGAATGATAATACTGGAAGCAGACAGCTGTTGTAAGGTTTCATTCCCATATCTGTTTGATATCTCTTATTGGTTGAAGTAATAAATAAGATATTGCAGTGCACAAAACTGAGTGAAAGAACATGCTCCTCTCTCACGAGTGTCAGCAAGCCAACTCCGGTGACTAAGCAACACTAGTACTCACCAAACTGGACCTGTTCAACTTCTTCATGTAGCTAAACCATATTGAGGCATTAATTTCCATATTGAACTTTCCTTGAGGAGCACATTTAGATGCCACAAATTTGTGTAAACACTTGTACTACTACTGTAAGAAGTACTGGACACCACATAGATCCTTTGGCTTCATACTAGGTTAAAGATCATGCTCCTTAATGATGTAGGTTCAACGATCAAACACAGAGACCACACCTCTTACAATCTATTTAGAAAATGATGACCACACCCCTTTAGAATGATAACATGATGAAAATAAAGCATACTGAACATGCCCATTGAGATGTCCGTTTTGGCGTACCGCAGTACATACAATATATTCTTCATGGACTTGCCATTGTCCTCCTTTGTGTCATTTCATCTTTACTGACAGTGAAAAGTGTTGATTTGGTGGTAGTACGTGATGGCTTCCCTTTGTAATGACAATTGTCCGTATTTGTTATGTGGCTACTTTAATTGCAGAGATGCTTTTCGAACAGTTCTTGATTCGTAATATTGTATAACGGGTTGAATATAGCTGACAACACAGCGTAATGGATATTTTACATTTCAGACGATAATTGATATAGCTGGGGCGCGCAACACCATTTTATTCTTTTGATGCGGTATGCGTGGGTTCACTAGTCATAATTAAGGCTGAAACAATTACTTTAATACTTGGTGAGTACTCGTTAAGGGTTTTGGTACTTGGATAGTAAAATTGGTATTCGAGTACTCGTTGAGATCACGTGACCCAGCTCACACGATGTAGTTGTCATCAGGAGTGACACGATGAAGGCTGTAGAGTTTGCTTGGCATATTTTTATTCAGGAACACAAGCATCAGTACTTTAGTGTTGTTTTAGTACAGTGGAACCTGTGTTACGGTCACCTGGATTAAGCGGTCACCTCTGCATAACGGCCATGATCACAAGGTCCCAAATATTTTCCCATACAAATGTATGTATTGTGGTCTGCATTAAGCGGTCACCTGTCTAACGCATATAACGGCCAACCAAGAATTCACCTATGAATCACTTTGTACATAACTTCATCCTTCGTATAGCAGTCGCTTCCTTTTATGGTGGCTTGTTAAGCCAATAGTCTGACACCATGGCACTGTTTCAATTAATGTGCAATCATCACACTTCCTGCCTTTCAATGAATGCTATACAAACTATCAGGCTCCATTACTTAAACGTATGCAACAGCTATAACCAACATTCATAACAAGCTCACCTTGCCCTTTCTGTAAAAAGACTAGTAAAATTATACTCTATTGCGGTTGGCGCGAGTCTCTTAATAATAATAATTATTCATTTATAATGGTCATAGCCACTGAAATGCTGCAGACCACCTTATGCAGGTTTTCTCTATAACAGTCACCTGTATATAAAGGCCAGATACATCTGGTCCCAAGGTGACCATTATAGACAGGTTCCACTGTGTTACTATAACTAAAACTAAAATAGTTTTAGTTAGGCATTTTCAATTTTAGTTTACTAATTATATCTAAAATTAATATCCTTAGCATTGATAAATACTAATCAAAACTATAACTAAATTAATTTTCAATTATGGAAACTAATTGAAACTATAGCTAAAACTAGCGAAAATAATATTAGTTTACACTTGTAAAAGCTTCATTACAGTCCATAGCATCATGTGATATCAAAACTAATTTTGTGTGTCAGTATTCTCAGCATCCCTTACATATGCTTGCTTCATAAACAAATACTTTGTGGCACCTGCTTTTTTGCTCTACTGCAAACTAGCTGGATGTAGAATAGTCTGGAAGTTGTTTATTGCAAATCTATCAGTTCAGGAACATTGGGGTTCTACTCAGCTGGGTCCATCAGACACAAACACTGTAAGCACCTGCATCCAAACGATTCAAGCATCTTAATGCACTGATTACGAAGCGTCTACAGGAAGAAGGAACTACATCTAAGAGTTGTACTGATCAATTGATAAACCAATATTTTAACACCTGTGAAGTAATGTAAGATGACACACCTATTATTTACTGGTTACAGCGAAAAGAATTATATAAAGAATTGGCTATATTCACATTGGATATTTTATCAATACCAGCATCATCTACACCCAATACCAGCATCATCTATACCAGTGAAACGTGTATTTTCTACTGCAGGACAATGTACCTCTACAAAGAGAAACAGACGCACTAATCAAAACTTGGAAACTGAAGTTTTAATCAAAAACAACTAGTGTATTGTAATAAAATAGAGAAATGCTAAAACTAAACTGTAACTAAAACCTCAGTATCATGAACCATGATAGTGGGTTCATAATAGGGATCGCCAATGTTTTTTGCAAAACCTCTAGTAGAATGCATGCCTAAAAACCACCTTGGAAAGTATCCTCCAACTTAAAACCACCCTCTGGTGGTTATTTGCAATGAGTATTGGTCCACTAGTAAGTATCAAGTGAAAAGGAAACAGTATGTGTATTTGGGACAAAACTGAAATTGCCGTTTTGTTCATATTATTATTATTATTCATGTTATTATTCTTTTGTTTCACTCATGTACAGCAAAAGTTAGCCACTTTTTCACGCTAAAAACTATATAGCCATGCTTACTGAGTCCTTCCGCGTGTCCATGACCTATTAATACGTAAGCCCGTATTCCACAGATCGCTAACCACCCTACACCTCAAATTTTTCTAAGTTCTCTTCGCCATTCACTATTGGCAGCAGTTCCATATACTAAAGAAGCCGTATGACAATAAAATTACAGGATTCCGTTGCGTGAACTCCTTGGGCTTTGTTGAAGCGTTAGTCAAGGCTGGAAGCTGAAATAGCACTTCTTATACTTACACACATAGCGTCTCTACATGGTAAATATAGTCTACTTCTCCCTGTAAGCGCACAATCGCGATTTGCTACGAGCGACCATACAAGCGCTCTCTCAGAGACATAACAAAGTGCTGATACCAGAGATTATTCATTGCTATGAATATAGTTTCTAAAAACCATATTTCCTTTCCACACAAGTCTAAAGTTGGGTGGAGTCAGTGTATTTAGTCTTGTTAAAATTAATAAACTATTTGTGAGAACCATAGCTAGCTAATTGTCTGACTACATTGTGTAAACAACATGGCTTCGTGCTGCTGATAACCCATGGTTTACACAGCTACACAGTATCTGACTTTATTGTTGTGAATGATGTGTGTGCATGCAGACTAGCTACTGTACAGTCTACAGACTAACTGTTATATGATGTAGTGTATATGAAACAATTTAATTTATTCGTAGATGCCACATATTGTTTGTGGGAAGCCATATGCATTCATAAATGTCCACAGCATAGATTTCACTGTAGTCCGTATAATATTTATTATTGTAGTCCATACAGCCCTGAAAAATCTGTATGATTCTTATTGTGTACGGTCTTGATAAATGCACAAGCACTGAGTGTTTAATTTATATCCTTGTCAGAGCTCCATGCATGTCTTGTGACAAGTAGCTAGCTCAATATCATACCATCTGGTGAGTATTCATGAAAATTGCATGAAGATACTGCAATGACTGAAGATACTACAATGACTATAAGTGTCCTGACACATGTAGCAAGTCAACAGCTGTTGAATATTAGGAATGTGTAATGCATGTAATGTACATGTATAGTCTTGTCCACAGTCATGTAAATACTCTAATAATGCATTCAAGTGTGTCTGATAACAACAAAGCTCATACTGAACTAGACGGCCACTAATTATAATGTAAATTACTATAGGTATTACAGCAATTCAAAAGCAAATCCATTGCTGGATTAATAAAAAGTACACAAACTAGATGAATAAAAAATTGAAAATTATAAAAGGACAGTATGGATCACTGAAAAAAGACATGAAACAAGAAGGGATCACTGGAGTGGTAATGTAAACCACAAATCTCATTAAAAATACATGCTCTATCATTTTGAGATGAGTCAAAATAGGGATTTGTGGTTTACATTACCACCCCAGCGATCCCTTCTTGTTTCATGGCTTTTTTCAGTGATCCCTTCTTGTTTCATGGCTTTTTTCAGCGATCCCTTCTTGTTTCATGGTGTTTTTTTTTCAGCGATCCCTATTGTCCTTTAAAATTTTCAATTTTTTATTCATCTAAACTACGTAATTAAAACTAAAACTAAATATCTCTAAAACTTAAAGTAAGTAAGCTCAGCTAAACTAAAACTAAAATATTTTTTCTATACTAAAACAACATTACAGTGCTTCAATACAGTATGTGTGTGTATACTTGAAAAAGCTATAAGCTGTTTTAAGGTTGGTACAAAACATGCCAAATGGGTATGACTACAAGTAGCTAATATTCGTGAGTACTCGATTGTTAACTCTAGAGAGTACTTGAATACTAAAATTCCATGATCGTTTTAGCCCTAATAATCAAGACACACGGGAACAAAATTTCGTTTTAATTTCTTTGTTTTTTCTTCTTCTACTTCTTCATTTCGCACACTTCGCAAAATCCGCCATAAAACACGAATGCGTGCTCGGATCGGGCTGAAATTTGGCACACTTAAAGGGCTCATTAAGGCGGATCTCTGTACCAACTTTGGTAGGAATCCGATGAACATTCACGGAGTTATGACCGATTATTTGCGTAAAATAAAGTCGAAGGTCTGTCACGCCTACAGGGTAAACTTCTTTGAGGAAACAGTTGAAAATTACTATGTAGATGGAGCAACCATCGTAGGAGTGTCTTTTAGTGGTTTGAAAGGAATCGGGATAAAGACCACGGAGATATGACACAAAACCCGACCTGTGTCAAAATTACGCGATCGATTTTTATGAATAAAAAACTATTAGTTTTCATGTCTATCAGGCAAACCGCTTAGAGCAATGAGCTGAAAATCAGTATGTAGCTGGAATAATCATCATAGAAAGTCCTTGCAGTAGTACAGAAGAATCGGATTACAAACCACTGAATTATGATTCGAAAGGCAACTACGTGTAGCAAATGCAAGATCGAGATACTCTAATAGAACAGTCACCCTAATAAAGCATTCCGCTGCATTTATAATTTACTCAATTATATTACATTGGAAGTTATTCTGTAGGGAATTCAGCTACTAACAAGTCACCCTGTAGTCATATCAGCCAGAAGAAGGTATAGTAATAGAGAGTTCAGCTACAAAGAAACCATCATGTAGAGAGTTCAGCTCAAACAAGTTGCCCTGTAGAGAGATCAGCTAGAAGAAGTTACCTTGTAGAGAGTTCAGTTACAAAGAAACAATCATGCAAAGTGTTCAGCTACAAACAAATCACCCAGTAGAAAGTTCCGCTATGAACAGATCACACTGTAGAGAGTTCAGTTAGAAACAAGTCATCTTGTAGAGAGATCAGCTGCAAACAAATCACCCTGTAGAGAACTCAGCTACAAACAAACATGCCCTGTAAAAAGATCAGCTAGAAGAAGTTACCTTGTAGAGAGTTCAGCTACAAAGAAACCACCATGTAGAGAGTTAAGCTGCAAACAAATCACCCAGTAGAAAGTTTAGCTATGAACAGATCACCCTGTTGAGAGTTCAGTTAGAAACAAGTCATCCTGTAGAGAGATCAGCTATAAGTATCACCTTGTAGAAAATTCAGCTATAAACAAATCACCTGTAGAGAGTTCAGCTACAAACAAATCACCCTGTAGAGAGATCAGCTAGAAGAAGTCACCTTGTAGAGAGTTCAGCTATAAAGAAACCACCATGCAGAGAATTCAGCTGCAAACAAACACCCTGTAGAGAACTCAGCTACAAACAAATCACTCTGTAGAAAGATCAGCTAGAAGAAGTTACCTTTTAGGGATTTCAGCTACAAACAAATCACCCTGTAGAGAGTTCAGCTACAAAGAAATCATCCTGTAGAGAGTTCAGCTAGAAGAAGTCACCTTTTTGAGAGTTCAGCTACAAAGCTACCACCATGTAGAGAGTTCAGCTGCAAACACATCACCCTGTAGAGAATTCAGCTACAAACAAATCGTCCTGTAGAGAGACCAGCTAGAAAAAAGTCACCCTGTAGACAGATCAGCTAGAAACAAGTCACCTTGTAGAGAGTTCAGCTAGAAGAAGTTACCTTGTAGGGATTTCAGCTACAAACAAATCACCCTGTAGAGAGTTCAGCTACAAAGAAATCATCATGTAGAGAGTTCAGCTGCAAACAAATCATCCTGTAGAGAGTTCAGCTATGAAAAGATCACCCAGTAGAGAGTTCAGCTAGAAGAAGTCACCTTTTAGAGAGTTCAGCTACAAAGCAACCACCATGTAGAGAGTTCAGCTGCAAACAAATCACCCTGTAGAAAATTCATCAGCTACAAACAAATCGCCCTGTAGAGAGACCAGCTAGAAACAAGTCACCCTGTAGACAGATCAGCTAGAAGAAGTTACCTTGTAGAGAGTTCAGCTGCAAACAAATCACCCTGTAGAGAATTCAACTACAAACAGATAACCCTGCAGAGAGTTCAGCTAGAGTCAAGTCACCCTGTAGAGAGAATCCTGTAAAGAGTCCATCTACGTACAAGCAGATCACCCTATTGACCAAGCGGCACCAAATTCACCTGAATTGTCGTTATTAAAATTTTTACCATTAACCTACCATCACAGCCATTTCTTGGCTGCCACCTTGGATTTCACATCTTTTTTCACCATAGCCTTTTCAAGGGCCGCACTCCTTTTTTACAGCTTGGCTGTTTTTGATTAGATAATCATTTACAAAAAAGTTAACAAACAAGTACACAAAATCTTTTTGGAATTATTAACTAGAGTAGGGACCATAGCACATCGATACAAAGTACTGAAACAAGATGGAGTAGTGCACGATATTAAATCACAATAAAACAATAAGAAATGTTATATCCCTACTGTGCATTTCTGTTATGGTATCTTGAGCACAGTAGGGATATGACACTTCTTATTGTATTACTGTGATTTAATATTGTGCACTACTCCAACTTGTTTCAGTACTTTTTATTGATGTACTATGGTCTCTACTGTAGTTGAAAATTCCATGTACTTGTGTATATATCAAGACTGACCCAAGAAGCCGGCGCACCACACCGTGAGTATATTTACAGGAAGAAAGTAAATGCAATTTTCACACCTTTGTAGCTCCGTGATTCCTTATCTGATTGAAACCAAAGTTGCTAAAGAAGTGCCAGCTAGGTAGGGGAGTCCACATTCCAAATTTGAAGAAAATCGCTCCAGCCATTTCCGAGATACAAGCGGCTAAAGTTTGGGTTTTTTTTCTTCATTTTTTCTTCTTCTTTTCGCACACTTTGCAAAATCCGCCATAAAACACGAATGCGTGCTCTAATTGGGCTGAAATTTGGCACACTTAAACGGCTCATTAAGGCGAATCTCAGTACCAAGTTTTGTAGGAATCCGATGAACATTCACGGAGTTATGACCAATTATTTGTGTAAACTAAGGTCGAAGGTCTGTCACGCCCACAGATTAAGCTGCTTGAAGGAATGAGCTGAAAATTGCTATGTAGATGGAGTAACTATCGTAGGAGTGCCTTTTTGTGGTTTTAAAGGAATCCAGTTAAAGGCCTCGAGATATGACTCAAAACCCAACCTGTGTCACAATTATGCGATCGATTTTTATGAATAAAAATACTATTAGTTTTCACGCCTACCAGGCAAACCGCTTAGAGCAGTGAGCTGAAAATTGGTATGTAGCTGGAATAATTACCATAGAAATTCCTTGCAGTAGTACAGAAGAATTGTGTTACAAACTACTGAGTTATGATTCCAAAGCCAACTACGTGTAGCATATGCGAGATCGAGGTACTCTAATAGAACAGTCACCCTAATAGAGCATTCAGCTATGTTTATAACTTACTCCATTATAGAATTATATGATATTGCAAGTTATTCTGTTGGGAGTTCAGCTACAAACAGTTAATCTTATAGACAATTCAGCTACAAGCAAGTCACCCTGTAAAGAGTTCAGCTACAAATATATCGCTGTAGAGATTCAGAACATTATAAGTCACACTGCAGAGAATTCAGCTATAAACAAGTCACCTTGTAGAGAGTTCAGCTACAACACGTCACTCTGTAGAGAATTCAACTACAAATAAGTCACTGCATAAGGGTTCAGCTGCAAAAAAAGCTACCCAGTAGAGAGTTCATCTAGATTTGCTACAAACAAGTTACTTTATGCAATGTTCAGCTACAAGTAAGTCACTCTGTAGAGAGGTCAGCTACAAACAAGTCACTCTGTAGTACATACAAGACACCGTGTAACTGGAGAGTTCAGCAACCAATCAAAAAAACCACTCTGTAAAGAGTTCAGCTATACAAACATGCTATAACTCTATAGAGAAAGTTATAACTCTATAGAGACTTAGAGAGATCAGCTAGAAACAATTAGTCATCCAGTAGAGAGATCAGCTACAAGACATCGCCTTATAGAGAGTTTAGTTACAAAGAAACCACCATGTAGGGAGTTCAGCTGCAAACATATCACCCTGTAGAGAGTGCAGCTATGAACAGATCACCCTGTAGAGAGTTCAGCTAGATAAAGTCATCCTGTAGAGAGATCAGCTAGAAGGATCACCTTGTAGAGAGTTCAGCTACAAACAAATCACCCTGCAGATAGTTCAGCTACAAACAAGTCACCCTATAGAGAGATCAGCTAGAAGAAGTTACCTTGTACATACAAAGAAACCATCATATAAAGAGTTCAGCTGCAAACAAATCACCCTGTAGAAAATTCAGCTACGGATCACCCTGTAGAGAGATCAGCTAGAAGAAATCACCTTATAGAGAGTTCAGCTACAAACAAGTCACTCTGTAGTACAACCAAGTCACCGTGTAGCTGGAGAGTTCAGCATCCAATCAAATAAACCACTCTGTAAAGAGTTCAGCTATACAAACATGTTATAACTCTATAGAGAAAGTTATAACTCTACAGTGAGATCAGCTAGAAACAATTAGTAATCCAGTAGAGAGATCAGCTACAAGACATCACCTTATAGAGAGTTTAGTTACAAAGAAACCACCATGTAGAGACTTCAGCTGCAAACGTATCACCCTGTAGAGAGTGCAGCTATGAACAGATCACCCTGTAGAGAGTTCAGCTAGAAAAAGTCATCCTGTAGAGAGATCAGTTAGAAGGATCACCTTGTAGAGAGTTCAACTACAAACGAAATCACCCTGCAGATAGTTCAGCTACAAACAAGTCACCCTATAGAGAGATCAGCTAGAAGAATTTACCTTGTACATACAAAGAAACCATCATATAAAGAGTTCAGCTGCAAACAAATCACTCTGTAGAAAGTTCAGCTATGGATCACCCTGAAGAGAAATCAGCTAGAAGAAATCACCTTGTAGAGAGTTCGAAACCACCATGTAGAGAGTTTAGCTGCAAACAAATCATCTGTAGAGAGTTCAGCCTGAAACAAGTTCACCCTGTAGAGAGATCAGCTAGAAACAAGTCACCCCGTAGAGAGAGCAGCTACAAAGAAACCATCCTGTAGAGAGTTCAGTTACAAGCAGATAACCCTATAGAGAGTTCAGCTAGAAACAAGTCACCCTGTAGAGAGTTCAGCTAGAAACAAGTCACCGTGTAGAGAGATCAGCTAGAAACAAGTCATCCTGTAGAGAGATCAGCTAGAAGGATCACCTTGTAGAGAGTTCAACTACAAACGAAATCACCCTGCAGATAGTTCAGCTACAAACAAGTCACCCTATAGAGAGATCAGCTAGAAGAAGTTACCTTGTACATACAAAGAAACCATCATATAAAGAGTTCAGCTGCAAACAAATCACTCTGTAGAAAGTTCAGCTATGGATCACCCTGTAGAGAGATCAGCTAGAAGAAATCACCTTGTAGAGAGTTCGAAACCACCATGTAGAGAGTTTAGCTGCAAACAAATCATCTGTAGAGAGTTCAGCCTGAAACAAGTTCACCCTGTAGAGAGATCAGCTAGAAACAAGTCACCCCATAGAGAGAGCAGCTACAAAGAAACCATCCTGTAGAGAGTTCAGTTACAAGCAGATAACCTTATAGAGAGTTCAGCTAGAAACAAGTCACCCTGTAGAGAGTTCAGCTAGAAACAAGTCACCGTGTAGAGAGATCAGCTAGAAACAAGTCATCGTGTAGAGAGATCAGCTAGAAACAAGTCATCCTGTAGAGAGATCAGCTAGAAACAAGTCACCCTGTAGAGAGATCAGCTACAATCAAGTTACACTATAGAGAGATCAGCTAGAAACAAATCATCTTGTAGAGAGTTTAGTTGCAAACAAATCACCCTGTAGAGAATTCAGCCACCCTGTAGAGAGTTCAGCTTGAACAAGTCACCTTGTAGAGAGTCCAGCTACAAAGAAATCACCATGTAGAGAGTTCAGCTGTAAACAAATCACCCTGTAGAGAGTTCAGCTAGAAATAAATCATCCTGTAGAGAGTTCAGCTAGAAACAAACCACCCTGAAAAGAGTTCAGCTACAAACAATGAGAGTTTTAGCTACAGTTCAGTTATGTAAGAAGTCACCTTATTAACTACAGTATGTGATAATCATCATTCAATGTTAAATATACAAATATTTCATCAGACAAAAGCTATACACACAATTACTTCCTTTCTTCCACAATTCCTTACAAGTTTAAAAGAAGCATCAAAGCCATATGGCCAGCTTTGTGGTTTGTAATGCAAAAAGAAGTGATATCTAAACCAAAACAGCCAAGCTGTAAAAAAAGAGTGCGGCCCCCAAGGTGAAAAAAGATGTGAAATCCAAGGTGGCGGCCAAGAAATGGCTGTGATGGTAGGTTAATGTCAAAATTTTTAATTGCGACAATTCAGGTGAATTTGGTGCCAAATCCTACAACACAAATTCACCTGAATTGTCGTAATTAAAAATTTTGACATTAACCTACCATCACAGCCATTTCTTGGCCGCCACCTTGGATTTCACATCTTTTTTCTACAACACAAATTCGCCTGAATTGTCGTAATTAAAAATTTTGACATTAATCCTTTATTATCGAATGGCTAATATATTGCCATAACGAGTGCCCTTTATAAACGGAGCCATAACTCCTTTTTCCTAGGGGCTACGAAGCTGAAAATGCTAGCAAACTGCTCAGAAGGACCGGGCGCTTCTAATGAAGTTTACCGTTCCGCGATAGGAAGAAGCATGGGCAAGTTATGGCACTTGGCAATATAAAATAGCGTATACAAAACAATAATACCTGTTAAAACTCCATGTTCGCCTTCTCCCTGCTACTAGGAGGCTTTACTTAGAATTACTCCATTCCCCACGTGATAAGGATTCTAAAAATAAATAGTGTGATGTCATCGCGTTGATTAGTAAGATGGCGGCGCCCATCTTTCAATGCCATGGCGATACGGAGAAGATACGCTTTCTTCGCTTCATAGCGCGTTAGTTGTGTGTGTGATCTGTAAGTATTCTAGCTGTGTTGGTAGAAGAGAGAGATGGCTATCAAACGGTATATAGCTTGATGGGTTAATTAATGGGTGGGGTCCACTCGTATCGCACACAGTTCACACAAGCCATAAAAGTTTTCACACTTGTGGTTTTGTAAAAAAAACTTCGGTAATAAAGGGTTAACCTACCATCACAGCCATTTATTGGCCGCCACCTTGGATTTCACATCTTTATTCACCTTGGGGGCCGCACTCTTTTTTTTTACAGCTTGGCTGTTTTGGTTTAGATATATATACACATACACACACATATATATGTATGTACCACTTTCACGCCTCAGATCAAAGGAAAGCCAGTGCATATATATCACATATTACACTGACTCAAAATGTTAACGAGATATACACACTGCTACCAGTGTGTATATCTTGTTAAGGCAGTGCATATATCTTATTACACACTGCCTTAGACTGAGTGTGGCTCTGACATTGGGTGACCTGCAGTTCGAATCCTGGGGTTGGAGGGATTTTTTCCCTTACTTTGGCCCTTTTTCTGTTACACCTTATCAGTCACTAAGTCAAGTCATTAAGTCTTAAGTCCTTGAAATTAGGTTAGGTAATCCTAAGGCTGCAGCACATGTTACTGTCAGACCTTCAGTGCTGGTCACTGTAGAGTGTTAATAATAAATACTTTAGGTTTAAGGAAGAAAATCCATCCCTCCTGTAGGAAGACTGAGTGTCGTCCCAACTAGACATTGGGTGACCTGCAGTTCGAATCCTGGGGTTGAAGGGATTTTTTCCTTACTCTGGCCCCACCTTATCTGGCACTAAGACAAGTCATTAAGTCTAAGTCCTTGAAATTAGGTTAGGTAATCCTAAGGCTACAGCACATGTTGCTGTCAGACCTTTGGTGTGGTCACTGTAAAGTGTTAATTATACAACTAAGTACTATAGATAATACGAAATGCGTATGTCATAAGTAATGAGTGAATGAATAATAAATGAATAAATAATCAATAAATAAATAATAAATGAATGAGAAAACTACAAGGCCTAAGGCTTCGCACTCACCTGGAATAGAATCCATGTTGTATGAAGAGACAATCGTATAATGGGCGGGTGCTTTCGTGGAGGTGATAGAAACACAAGACGGTTCTATTTAACGCCGATCAAAACAGTTAGCATGTGACACCTACTAGACAGGCGAACTACTGTTTATTTGTGTTTGAAAGTGGGCGACAGCGACTATTTCGACTGGAAGACGATGCAGTTTCTAGCTGGTAAGTTTGTGTGATGATGCATAGCTCTCCACCTGAAGCCTTTTAGTGCCAGTAGTGCCCAGATTGATCACTGATATGGGCCCCAATACATCCCTTATGTATATGTGCCAGTCAATTATACACTAGGATTGTATTACTGTGCATCTTTTCTACCTGTACACACTGTGTTGGCCATGCACTGTTTGTACATGCCCCATTAGTAGGTTGTCCCATTGGTGATTGTACTTGGTTGTATTTGCCCCGGGCCTAGTAATAATAATAATAATGAATAATGAGATATATGCACTGCCACCAGTGCGTATATCTTGTTAACTCAAGACATTGCACATCTAATAGGAGTGCACACTATATCCAGAAATCATCAGATTTGTTTGGTATTATACTGTTATCCTCTTCTCTTATATAGGGAATCAACCAAACTGTGATTGTGGGACTGAATTTTGCCAAAAACCTGTGATTGTGGGATTCAATTTTAATAAATCAACAGTAGTTTATTTTTTACTTTTGTAAATGTAGTAATTAAAACATAATAAGCACTAGTCTCTTAAAATTACTATTTTAGCAAAAGTAAAATCAAAATACTGTTTGATGCACTAAAATTAAATCCCACAATCACAGCTTGTTTGGAAAATTCAATCCCACAATCACAGCTTACTTGGTTCCCTATATAAACGAAGGGCATAATAATTAGAGATTTTTCCAATTAGGTAAGGGGTGGTCCACAATTTTCTGCTTTTTTGCGAGTGTACAAAGAGTACTTTTTTTTCTAATTCCCTCCCCCCAGGCCAAAGTGTACTGTATAAATGTTGACACATGGATGTATTGTACGAATATAGCAGAACAAACACATGGATACTTTTTTAATATTGCAAAATTCATGTATGATATTTGTTTTGTCTTTGAGGCAGCTTATTATTTTGATGCTTTTGAAACTGATACCCTGAAAGAAACATTCCTACACACAGCGGGCATTAGTATCTGATGCACATTTGCAATGTGTACATACACATAATAGAAGCAGTTCTTGGCTATCTTCAACGTGTTCATACAAACCAACACTGGCAGTAGCAACAGTAGTACTAGTTTGTTGGGTATTCACCATAGTCTGAGGTGGACTGGAGTGAGGAGATGTGGGTACACTCTGCAGAGACAGGTTTTCTCTTAGGCAACCCACAACTACCACAACTATGTAGTGTAAACAAATTAGTACCCACATAATCCAGCCTCCCATACCCAACAGTATTCCTAAACCCACAACAACACCTTCTGCAGGTAGAAAACAAAAGCAACAAGCAGTGTAGCTACAAGCTATTCAGTTGTAACCGTTTATCAGTGTTAATTGCTAGGCTAAGACTAAAGAGAAAGAAAAGTAAGTGCTGTTATAAAAGTATATCAAGCCTGTAGTACGCGTTATCACGCTGATAACCGTCTTACCTGTAGATTCAATGAACTTTATCTTTCCTTTAGCTTATTAAGCTTCTTTTCATTGGTAGCTAACCCTAGTTACACTGTTTTCTAGAGTTCGCTGAAGCACAATTTCGTCCAATCATGTGTTGGCTTGGTCCCATTCATTAACAGCATCAGCTCACTTTAATCCACCGTTTATAATTGGACACTGAATAAGTAGCAGTAGAGGTTTACTACTAGAGCCTTATCACTACATTCGGATTCCTCGCCAACTCACGTGATCGACATTTTAAAAAAAGCGTACATGCGATTTTACCCCCTCCCCCTAGTGTACGGTTTGTACGTTCATGAAAAAGCAGAAAATGGTGGACCACCCCTAAGTCTGCATGCTAAAGTAGAACATATTAGTTATGCCACGAGCACTTGTGGTTTGCCTGTATATATGCACTTGCCTTGGGCACATGCGTTTATATATCAGGTAAGACCACCTCTAATAAAACCACCTCATTATAGTAGTTATGTCAAGTAGGTCTGGCCAATGTGTACTTATAATGTAATAAAGTATCAATCAATCAATCAGTGAGTACTTAAAAGTTAAAATGACAGCTGCAGGGTTGTATAAAAGGATATACTATCTTACCGGGCCAAGACCTAAAGTCCACGGTCATGTCACAAATGAAAATGGAGAAATTGCATGCATAATTTACTCCACTGATACTGGAATTGATAATGGATTTCTCATGAATTGTGCATGATTTAAGAGTTGCATAGTTAAATTATTAATGATTTTGTACTTTGTGTCTTGGTAATAGTTAGATAGGTGTCTTCGAGGATTTAAAAACATATCAATAATTACCTACGCCTTAGTAATTATTGATGCCACCTCAGGTTTTTAATCTTCGAATATGCCTATTACGAGTGCCTAACTATTATCAAGACATAAAGTCCAAGATCATTAATGTTGATTTTGTAACTATGCAACTCCTAAATCATGCACAACTCCATTATCAAATCCAGTATCAGGGGAGTAAATTGTGCATGCAATTGATTCATTTTCATTTGTGACAAGACCATGGAATTTAGGTCTTGGCACAGTAAAATAGTATATCCTTTTGTACAACCCTGCAGCTGTCATTTTAACTTTTTAAGTACTGACTGATTGATTGATTGATTGATACTTTATTACGTTATGAGTGCACTTTGGCCATATTTGTTGGACCTACTTGACATAACTACTATAATGAGGTGGTTTTATCAGAGGCAGTCTTATCATACAGGTGGTCTTTTTACAGAGGTGGTCTTTGTTAAGAGATACCTTTTAATATGACGTTTTGACCAATTTTAATTTTTCAGTTTTCCATTTCAGCTGTTTCCAATATCCCAGAGTGCACACCATGTCCAGAAATCATTACCGTATAGCCGGAAATTTTTGAGGGACGAAACTTTCGCGAGTTATGATAGCTTCGTGAAAATATAATCGTGAAATTTTCAGTTTGTACACATAGCTACTACCCGCTTTCTAGACTTTCGTGAATTTAAAAACGTGAAAATCATATTTTTGCACAGTCTCGCGAAGGTTTCATCCCTTGAAAAATTCCCACTATACGGTAGATGTTATACTGTTATACTCTTCTCCTATATAGGGAATCAAGCAAGCTGTGAATGTGGGATTGAATTTTGCCAAAAAATCTGTGATTGTGGGATTCAATTTTAATACATCAGCAGTAGTTTGTTTTTACTTTTGTTAATGTAGTAATTAAAGAAACATAATAAACTTTAGTCTCTTAAAATTACTATTTTAGCAAAAGTAAAATCAAGCTGCTGTATGATGTATCAAAATTGAATCCCACAATCACAGCTTGTTTGGCAAAATTCAATCCCACAATCACAGCTTACTTGGTTTCCTATATAGGAGAAGGGCATAACAATTAAGGGTTTTGCCAATTAGGTAAGTATGCATGCTAAAGTAGAACATATTAGTTATCTAATCCAAAACAGCCAAGCTGTAAAAAGAGTGTGGCCCTCAAAAAGGTTATGGTGAAAAAAGATGTGCAATCCAAGGTGGCGGCCAAGAAATGGCTGTGATGGTAGGTTAATGATAAAAAATTTTACTAACGACAATTCAGGTAAATTTTGGTGCTAAGCCCTTGGATTTCACATCTTTTTTCACCATAGCCCTTTTAAGGGCCGCACTTTTTTTACAGTTTGGCTGTTTTAGATTAGATTTCTCTTCTTTTTGTATTTGTATATCCCAATGGCTGACTTTGGGACATTTTTAACCTATCTTTTTTTCTTTACCACAGGAAGAAGAAAAGATGAAGCAGATGTTAAATACTTTACATATTTCTAATTTTATCATTAAATGTACAAATTATATATATAATACATACATTTATTACAGAATTCTCTACATGGTTTTTTCTTTGTAACTGAAAACTCTACAAGGTGACTTCTTCTAGCTGATCTCTCTACAGGGTTAATTGTTTGTAGCTGAACTAACTACAAGGTAACTTCTTGTAGCTGGTCTCTCTACAGGGTGATTTGTTTGTAGCTGAGCTCTTTACAGAATAGTTTCTTTGTGGCTGAACTCTCTACAAGGTAACTTCTTCTATAGTATGTTCACGTTGAGCTGAATCCTCAAAAACATTTAATAACTCATGGATGCAATTGCACACGATCTTGAAATGTGGCTCATTTGTAGTACTGCTTGACCCGCTAAAGATATTTCAAAATCTTTATGTTCAAGTGTTTGACATAATATTTACGGCCAATCAAAATTTTCACAATATATTTCCTATGGGAAAGCCATATAGGTACATTGTTCATTACAGCCCTTTCCGAACTTGTAATGGAGCCAAACCGTACGTATCTGTTGTTGACACCACCAATAATCATCTGGTTGGCCGAAATGTTAACTCTGTTGAGATAAAATCCACTTTTAATTTTTAGCTGTTTTTCAGGGTTCACTCAACGTGAACATACTATAGCTGATCTTTCTACAGGGTGATGTGTTTGTAGCTGAATTCTCTACAGAGTGCTTTGTTTGCAGCTGAACTATCTACATGGTGGTTTCTTTGTAGCTGAACTCTCTACAAGGTGACTTCTTTTAGCTGATCTCTCTACAGGGTGAATTGTTTGTAGCTGAACTCTCTACAGGGTGATTTGTTTATAGCTGATCTCTATACATGCTGCTTGTTTCTAGCTGATCTCTTGAATTCCCTTCAGGGTGAATGCTGTATTAGGATAACTGCTCTATTAGGATGACTGCTCTATTAGAGTATCTTGATCTCGCACTTGCTGCACCAAGTTGGAATTTGTGTTATAACTCTGTAGCTTTAAGTCTGATTCTTCTACACCATTGAAGAGCCTTTCTAAGATGTTTACTCCATCTGTACAGTGATTTTCAAAGCATTACCCCAAGCGGTTTTTCTGTTAGGCCTGGCAAGTAGTCGTTTTATTATTAGCTAGTATCGATTGCATAATTGTTATACACTGTTGGTTTTTTCGATGTATCTTCGTGGTTTTTAGCTCAATTTCTTTCAAACCACAAAAGTTTTGAGGTTCAATAGTTAACCTATTCACCCAGCGATTTTCAGCTTCTTCCCATAAGCGGTTTACCCTGTAGGCGTGACAACATATTGGTGGTATTTTTCGTGAATAATCGCTAATAACTCTTTGCCCATTTATCGTATTCCAGCCAAAGTTGGTACCGAGATGTGCCTTTATATCCCCTTTTGTGTTCCATATTTCAAGGCAATAGGATATGGCGTTCGCGTCTTAGCAGTTTTTGTTAGTGTGCGGAAAGAGGAAGAAAAAAAACGAAGTAGAAGAAACGAAGATACTAAGCCAATTTTTGAAGTCGCATATCTCGACACCCACAGCAAAAATCGTCTTGTTTCATCAAGGCTGCACAGAGGTGCGAAAATTACATTTTCTTTCTTGTCAATATACTCACAGGTGTTGCGTGCCGGCTTCTTTGGCCGTACGACACACTACCGTGTGTGTTGATACCACGGGCACTGTCTGTATGTATGCACTTGCCCTCGGGCGCGTGCGTATATATCAGGCCACTTGCGCCTGTGGTATCACTTACATATAACACTTTCACACCTCATATCAAAGGAGCCACTTGGGCTACAATTGGGCAGTGATTATATAGATGCTGAGGCTAAAATTGATTGTGGGATTGATTAATACTCATGTGATTAGGATGCATGACTTGGATTTCGCCATGAAAACCACTCGGACAGAGAGCATTTTGTTATCCTCGCCATCTTACGAGTTGAAAAACGTTGGGCTTAGGTGAGAACTAGTGCTATAGCTTATTCACTGATTGTTTTCGCATGTTGTTTTCGAATACGGACACGCCCCCATCCTGAAGCTACCAACCTGCACGGAGTATCCACTCTACAAGCAAACTTATCTATCTAGGCCTTTAGTGAACTCTGTAATTTTTTGCAGAAATGATTCAATAGCACTGATAAGAACATTAACCAAAATTTTCCATGATATCTCTAGGATATGTCCGTTCATTGTAATGCACGTAACCAGAATGTACTAGCTGTTGACCATATTCAAAATTTTTAAGTATACATATATAACGTATCCAGTTGCTGTACTTTTATTGGCTTGGGTGATTAATCACCCTGAGCAGGCTATCAGCCTGATAAGTATTACATATTGGCTATAAAACTGGGCATTCGGGCTTTGCCTGATATGTATGCCCGACTTCCCGAAGACCACAGGGTAGTCGGGCATACATATTAGGCAAAGCCTGAATGACCCATGTTACAACTATTACATATAAATATGCAGCGGTTTTTGTATATTGGCTAGCAGACACTGCATGACACAACACCTGAATTCCAGCTGTACGCGAGACTCAACGCCCACCCATATCTTATTATTATATCATGTGCACATCATCAAATAGACGCACAGAGTTACAGTAGTAGTCACTAAAAAGTTCCTTTTTCATTTGTGTTTCCGTTGGGTTGCTCTGCGTTTGCGCTGCGGTTACATTGCGTTCGCTAAGTGTTGCATTTGCGTTCCTTGTATCCTTCCGGTTTTCATGTGTTTTTAGGCTTACCAGTTTACAGAGCGTTGAAGGAAGGCTGGTAATGAATGGATGAGACACAGGATTCGGCAGCATGATGGTCTATGTATCAGGTTAGCAATCATATAGCTATCTTTTTGTATCTGTACATTTCTATAATTTAGATTCCGTCGAGAGCGCCTACGGTGACCAGCCAGGAAAGTCTACTGAGTAGGAACTGGACTGAAAACTACCACAAGCACACACACTAACACTATGAAATAATTAGCACGTCATATTTATTGAAAGTTTAATAAGCGATTTGTTTGCTGACAGGCTGTGACTGGGCTCAAAAAGTCTACAAAGCAGCTGAGTTAGTCGTGTATGAGGATATATCCATGAAAGCTGCCGTGAGTTACATGAAATACAAACTGATTAAGCTAACCTGTGGCTGTGAGAGAGTAAGTTCGAACCCAAGCTGCCAATCACTAATTGGGCGTGGCAATGGGGTTTATACGGTAAGGGTTTTTTTTTTTCTGTTCTGAAATGTCAGTTGGGGCAAAGCCACTACTCGGCTACGTAAAATGAGCTTCCTCATACTGATGTTAACATAATCCAGAACATTAAATGAATATCTCTAGCTACATAAGAATGAAGAGTTTCGTCTTCGGTCTGTAGGTTAGCCAGTTGGCTGCATCTCCTCTTCAAGCTCCTCTTCCCCAAGTTCGCTACTGCTGGCAAAGTAAGTGTTGGTTGTCTAGCTGGATAAAAAGAAATAGACACACATGGGTTAGAAACAGCTATAAAAACTATGGTAGCTATCGGATAGAGTACAAGCTAGGCGTAGCTTTTGTTTGTAAACACCATTCGCTTGCCATTAGGGACTCACGAGATTACAGCTAAGTTATAACAATAATTATAATAACCTTTGACTATTAACTAAATCGTATAGACAATGGCTGTTATTATCAATGGCTTAGCCAACATTTCACTGTTGTAGTTTGACGGAGGTTTTTACCACCGTATACTTCTTTTTGCTAGTAAAGCGTTTGCATTCTGTTTGCGTTCTTGGAAGCCTTCTCTAAGCGGAGCAATTGCGTTGTGTTTGCATTGTGTTTTTTAAAACGCTAGACAAGCGCAGATGCAACAGGAACTTTTTGACCGCTACTGTATTATTAAAAATTATCACATATATATCACTTATACCATGACTGTGTCTGGTTTTTTGCTGATATATACACCCTTAGCCCTAGGGAGCATATATCAGCAAAATTCCTCACAGCCGTGACTGGTGAACCAGCACATACTGTATTAAAAAACTAGCACTGGGTATAATTGCTTGACTAAGCATACACCGTGGAATTACTGAAAAAATGATTTCACTAAGGAAGGACAGAAAAGTGCAAACCTTTATGATCCCTACTATGCAGTGCTACTAAGAGTACATAATGGTACCCAGGAATGTTTCATAGTAAAAATATTTCTTTCATGTACTGAGTTATTGATGTAAAAATCACCATTTTAGTTTCTGTATAACACTAAGTCACTGATTTGTCTTCCTTTGGCTGCGTTACACACTGTCATGTGTCTTACTCAATCTGTATGTGTATTAGCGTGCCATGACATAGAAAATTTTTATGTCACATATCATAGAGGGTTATGTCACGTCATGTCATATGTCACGACATAGCTAAGTAATTTCACAATTGAAGCTGTTACTTATGAAATTGTATAGCTATTTTGATTCAAACATACAAAGATATTAACTTAAACATCAGCAATATTAACATCATCAACAACCAACATTGTTCATACTCATTGTCAATTTTTCTATTTATTGCATCAAATTTGACCAAAATGAATGGAATAGTGTGCATTATTAGTAGAGGTGCACCGATATCAATATCGGTATTGGTATTGGTATCAGTGAAAAGTTGACTTTTTAGCAGATATGAGCAGATATTACACATACGTATTATAATTGTCCAAACTATGCTATAGTTGACTTCTGGGGCTCAAGTTGTGAGATGGCCAGGGTTCAAATCCTGAGTTGGTCATACTTTTTTTTCTTTTTTGCACACCTTTTTTGCACACCTTTTCACAATTCTTTGTTTTTTTCTTTACATAGGTTTCAAGTGACCACCTTTTAAGCTTTTTGCCACATTTTTAAACATTTATTGTAGTGTCCATAATGAAAACCTTTTATTTTCAGATATCGGTATCAATATCAGAATCGGTAATTTTTTTAGCCAATATATCGGTTATCGGTATATTGGAAAATTTTCATATCGGTGCACCTCTAATTATTAGGAGATATTAATTTATGTTACAACATAAAGAAGCATATGTCATATCATATCATGGAGTTTTATGTCATGACATGTCATATGTCACGACTATCGTGGCATCCCTAATGTGTATGTTGTTGTATCTTTTCAATGTTAGGTAGTGAATGAGAATCTAAGTTCTAACTTGCAAAATGAGAAGTTAGCTAATCAGGAGATCCGACAACAGTCAGTACTAGTACTTTATGAAGTGTCACATTATCATCCTTTTGCAGGATGCTTACTACCAGGAATATGTGTATGGCATTAAAGGACCATGTCACCAGAGTAGAAGCAACCATTGAACAAGGTATGTTTGCTTCTATTATTGTTTAACAATATGTTGTTGCTGATTTAGAAGAGGTAGATAAAGAAATAATAAAAGCAAATGATCAGGACGTTGTCAATACATATCAGGTGTGTACTTCTATCATTTTATGTAACTATGTAATTTTATGTAACTATGTAGTGTTGATCTTTATGTACTATAGTATGTTTAAAAATAAATGGAGTGGGGATTCAAGCAATAAAAAGTAGTGAAACAAGAGATGAATAATGGTATTACAGGTAGGAAAAGCCCTACATTGGCATGTTATAACAATCAAAATTTTTGTTCAGTGCCAAAGTAGGGATTTTCCAACCATGCTATGCTGTATAACTATGATTTATCTCTTGTTTCACTAATTATTATTGCTTGGATCCCTACTTCATTTTTAAATTAATAATTTTTAAAATATACTAGTTTGTTTTGTTTTTTTTTGTTATAGCATACAGCTATACAAGTGTAATTGTTTCTATTAGGGTGACTGTTGTATCAAGACACACGGTAGTGTGTCGTGCGGCCCAAGAAGCCGGCGTTCCACCCGTCAGTATATTAACAGGAAGAAAGAAAACGCAATTTTCACACCTTTGTAGCTCTGTGATCCCTTATCCGAGTGGAACCAAATTTGCTAGAGAGGTGCCGGCCAGCAAGGGGAGTCTACACACCAAATTTGAAGAAAATCGCTCCAGCCATTTCCGAGATACGAGCGAACAAAATTTCGTTTTAATTTCTTCGTTTTTTTCTTCTTCTACTTCTTCATTTCGCACACTTCGCAAAATCCCGTACCAACTTTGGTAGGAATCCGATGAACATTCACGTAGTTATGACCAATTATTTGCATAAAATAAGGTCGAAGGTCTGTCACGCCTACAGGGTAAACTCCTTTGAGGAATCAGTTGAAAATTGATATGTAGATGGAGCAACCATCGTAGGAGTGCCTTTTTGTGGTTTGAAAGGAATCGGGATAAAGACCATGGAGATATGACACAAAATCTCGACCTGTGTCAAAATTACGCGATCGATTTTTATGAATAAAAAAACTATTAGTTTTCGTGTCTACCAGGCAAACCGCTTAGAGCAACGAGCTGAAAATCAGTACGTAGCTGGAATAATCCTCATAGAAAGTCCTTGCAGTAGTACAGAAGAATCGGATTACAAACCACTGAGTTATGATTCGAAAGACAACTACGTGTTACAAATGCGAGATCAAGATACTCTAATAGAACAGTCACCCTAATAAAGTATTCAGCTGTATTTATAATTTACTCAATTATATTACATTGCAAGTTATTCTGTAGGGAATTCAGCTACAAACAAGTCACCCTGTAGTCAGATCAGCCAGAAGAAGGTACCTAATAGAGAGTTCAGCTACAAAGAAACCATCATGTAGAGAGTTCAGCTCAAACAAATTGCCCTGTAGAGAGATCAGCTAGAAGAAGTTACCTTGTAGAGAGTTCAGTTACAAAGAAACAATCATGCAAAGAGTTCAGCTGCAAACAAATCACCCAGTAGAAAGTTCCGCTATGAACAGACCACACTGTAGAGAGTTCAGTTAGAAACAAGTCATCTTGTAGAGAGATCAGCTAGAAGAAGTCACATTGTAGAGAGTTCAGCTACAAAGAAACTACCATGTATAGAGTGCAGCTGCAAACAAATCACCTGTAGAGAGTTCAGCTAGAAACAAGTCACCCTGTAGAGAGATCAGCTAGAAACAAGTCACCCTGTAGAGAGTTCAGCTAGAAGAAGTCACATTGTAGAGAGTTCAGCTACAAAGAAACTACCATGTAGAGAGTTCAGCTGCAAACAAATCACCCTGTAGAGAACTCAGCTACAAACAAATATGCCCTGTAGAAAGATCAGGCTGAGCTAGAAGAAGTTACCTTGTAGAGAGTTCAGCTACGAACATATCACCCTGTAGAGAGTTCAGCTGCAAACAAATCACCCTGTAGAGAACTCAGCTACAAACAAATATGCCCTGTAGAAAGATAAGCTAGAAGAAGTTACCTTGTAGAGAGTTCATCTACAAAGAAACCACCATGTAGAGAGTTCAGCTGCAAACAAATCACCTGTAGAGAGTTCAGCTAGAAACAAGTCACCTGTAGAGAGATCAGCTAGAAACAAGTCACCATGTAGAGAGTTCAGCTAGAAGAAGTCACCTTGTAGAGAGTTCAGCTACAAAGAAACTACCATGTAGAGAGTTCAGCTGCAAACAAATCACATTTAGAGAGTTCGGCTAGAAACAAGTCACCCTGTAGAGAGATCAGCTAGAAACAAGTCACCCTGTAGAGAGTTCAGCTAGAAGAAGTCACATTGTGGGGAGTTCAGCTACAAAGAAACTACCATGTAGAGAGTTCAGCTGCAAACAAATCACCCTGTAGAGAACTCAGCTACAAACAAATATGCCCTGTAGAAAGATCAGGCTGAGCTAGAAGAAGTTACCTTGTAGAGAGTTCAGCTACGAACAGATCACCCTGTAGATAGTTCAGCTACAAACAAATCACCATGTAGAGAGTTCAGTTACAAAGAAACCACCATGTAGAGAGTTCAGCTGCAAAAAAATCAATCACTCTGTAGAGAGTTCAGCTAGAAGAAGTCACCTTGTAGAGAATTCAGCTGCTAATAAATCACCTTGTAGAGAATTCAGCTACAAACAAATCACCCTGTAGAAAGATCAGCTAGAAGAAGTTACCTTGTAGAGAGTTCAGCTACAAAGAAACCACCATGTAGAGAGTTCAGCTGCAAACAAATCACCTGTAGAGAGTTCAGCTAGAAACAAGTCACCCTGTAGAGAGATCAGCTAGAAACAAGTCACCCTGTAGAGAGTTAAGCTAGAAGAAGTCACATTGTAGAGAGTTCAGCTACAAAGAAACTGCCATGTAGAGAGTTCAGCTGCAAACAAACACCCTGTAGAGAACTCAGCTACAAACAAATCGCCTGTAGAAAGATTAGCTAGAAGAAGTTACCTTGTAGGGAGTTCAGCTACAAACAAATCACCCTGTAGAGAGTTTAGCTACAAAGAAATCATCATGTAGAGAGTTCAGCTGCAAACAAATCATCCTGTAGAGAGTTCAGCTATGAAAAGATCACCCTGTAGAGAGTTCAGCTAGAAGAAGTCACCTTTTAGAGAGTTCAGCTACAAAGCAACCACCATGTAGAGAGTTCAGCTGCAAAAAAATCAATCACTGTGTAGAGAGTTCAGCTAGAAGAAGTCACCTTGTAGAGAGTTCAGCTGCAAATAAATCACCCTATAGAAAATCCAGTTACAAACAAATCACCCTGTAGAAAGATCAGCTAGAAGAAGTTACCTTGTAGAGAGTTCAGCTACAAAGAAACCACCATGTAGAGAGTTCAGCTGCAAACAAATCACCTGTAGAGAGTTCAGTTAGAAACACCTGTAGAGAGATCAGCTAGAAACAAGTCACCCTGTATAGGGAGTTCAGCTAGAAGAAGTCACATTGTAGAGAGTTCAGCTACAATGAAACTCCCATGTAGAGAGTTCAGCTGCAAACAAATCACCCTGTAGAGAACTCAGCTACAAACAAATATGCCCTGTAAAAATATCAGCTAGAAGAAGTTACCTTGTAGAGAGTTCAGCTACAAAGAAATCACCATGTAGAGAGGTCAGCTGCAAACAAATAACCCAGTAGAAAGTTCAGCTATGAACAGATCACCCTGTTGAGAGTTCAGTTAGAAACAAGTATCACCTTGTAGAGAGTTCATCTACAAACAAATCACCTGTAGGGATTTCAGCTGCAAACAAATCACCCTGTAGAGAGTTCAGCTACAAAGAAATCATCATGTAGAGAGTTCAGCTGCAAACAAATTATCCTGTAGAGAGTTCAGCTATGAAAAGATCACCCTGTAGAGAGTTCAGCTATAAGAAGTCACCTTTTAGAGAGTTCAGCTACAAAGCAACCACCATGTAGAGAGTTCAGCTGCAAACAAATCACCCTGTAGAGAATTCAGCTACGAACATATCCCCTGTAGAGAGACCAGCTAGAAACAAGTCACCCTGTAGACAGATCAGCTAGAAGAAGTTACCTTGTAGAGAGTTCAGCTGCAAGCAAACCACCCTGTAGAGAATTCAACTACAAACAGATAACCCTGCAGAGAGTTCAGCTAGAGTCAAGTCACCCTGTAGAGAGAATCCTGTAAAGAGTTCATCTACGTACAAGCAGATCACCCTGTAGAGAGTTCAGCTACATTTCAAGCCACCCAGTAGAGAGATCAGCTGTAAATTATCCTGTGGGGATTAATTGACATGTAATAAATATATGCAAGAGTTCATAATATAATGAACTCTTGATATATGCATTATATATATAATTTGTACATTTACTGATAAAATCAGAATGAGTTAAAGTATTTATAAAATCTGCTTCATCTTTTTCTTTTTCCTGTGGTAAAGAAAAATATATAGGTTAAAAAGCCCCAAAGCTGGCCATAGGCTGGCTTTGGGGTATACAAATACAAAAAGAAGTGAAATCTAATCAAAAACAGCCAAGCTGTAAAAAAGGAGTGCGGCCCTTGAAAAGGCTATAATGAAAAAAGATGTGAAATCCAAGGTGGCGGCCAAGAAATGGCTGTGATGGTAGGTTAATGGTAAAATTTTTAATAACAACAATTCAGGTGAATTTGGTGCCGCTTGGTCTTGGCACAAAATTCACCTGAATTGTCGTTATTAAAATTTTTACCATTAACCTACCATCACAGCCATTTCTTGGCCGCCACCTTGGATTTCACATCTTTTTTCATTATAGCCTTTTCAAGGGCCGCACTCCTTTTTTACAGCTTGGCTGTTTTTGATTAGATTAGAGTATCTAGATTCAGCCTTCACATACCAGTGGTATGTCACTATCTAAACCAAAACAGCCAAGCTGTAAAAAAGAGTGCGGCCCCCAAAATGGCCACGATGAAAAAAGATGTGAAATCCAACGTGGTAGCCAAGAAATAGCTGTGATGGTAGGTTAATGGCAAAAATTTTAATTACGACAATTCAGGTGAATTTGGTGCCAAATCCTAGTGGAGGAGGCAACGCAAATTCACCTGAATTGTCGTAATTAAAATTTTTGCCATTAACCTACCATCACAGCCATTTCTTGGCCACCACGTTGGATTTCACATCTTTTTTCATCGTGGCCATTTTGGGGGCCGCACTCTTTTTTACAGCTTGGCTGTTTTGGTTTAGATAAGCTAATCAGTAACAAACACCAAATTATATTTTTATATGGCTTCTCAAAGTGTAGTGCTTTTGAACAATAAGTAAACGGATTATAGAAAACCAATACATAATCTGTTTGTGTACGAACTATTGCTACTATATAAATATCGGTAGCAATATTGGTCTTTCTGCTGTTCTGTACCGATACCAATGTTGGCAAAAATTACCATATCAGTGGCCTACCTTTTAGCTGATCCGATTATTGGTGCACCTCTACAAACTGGTGTTTGAAATGGCTAATAATAAGTGTGTGGCTTTGCCTATAACTTGTGGTATAATTTACTGATACAACTTGGTACCCAAAGAGACTGAAGGTCTCTTTGGGTACCAATCTGGAAGTCTTGAATAGTCCAATCTGGAAGTCTTTTGTGTTGTTATGGTGAGGAAATATATAACGACTTACGCCATTGTCACTTTTGCTAGTAATGACAATCAGATACTTTATATAGATGCTATACACAGTGAAATGTTTTACACAATATGTTGGCACTGGTGGGAACACTATATGTATACAAGTTGTAAGTATCTGAGGGAAGCAATTAGAACCCCTACAACACCGTAATCATCAATGGTGTCAAGTAACTTGGCATTTGACACAAAAGCCCAACAATGTATGTGGTATAGTTTCAATATGATAGAGATGTGCAATAGATATGGTTTATGACAAGATGCTTTACCACATATGAGTGAGTTTGTCAGTAGCTAATTAAACAAGTATTCACTTAAAGTGCTACCTCATCTAATAATGGGTTTCATGACTTCACACAAACAAAGGATTTACTGAGTGTCGGTGAATCCCTTGTCACTCTGTAGTGTACAGACATGAAGACCATTAACTACAAGATGGAGTTAAAGGAAGATTACCACTTATAGATGATTACTTGCTATTCAACGTTACCATTTCTTTGTGAAATAGCCTTCTTCTTTGCCCACACAGAGACGAACTGGCAAATGCTATATGTGACCCAGTCTGAGAAAACCGGTCTTATCGCCCATGTCAGCAGATTCGAGTTTTCACCCAGGACACAAAGCTACATGAATAAACTATCTAATTCCACAATCAAAATCAGTTAGACTTGAGTGGTCTGGTTTTGCTGGCTGCTTTTCTCAAGCCCAGTGGCTATCCGTATGTGTGGTGTGGGGCCTTAATGGAGCTCTGGTCAACCTGGGGATGACTGTATGTGGTTGTACAGCTCTGTGATGTTGCATAAGTACTTCTTCTGTGAATTTCCTTTCATTTTAGCCAGTTTTGAGACCTCACTGGCCCAAAACTTGGCCTAATTCATCCCTTGGCCTTCCTTTTCAATTTTTGAACACCATCTTGCCCACCTTCCAGGGCCCCTCCTCCCACCCAATTTGCAGCTCACCTGATACAGTCAACCTCAGTTTAAAAACTATCTAAAATGGCGGGAAACTTAGTTGTTGGCTACTTGCACAGTGGATCCTCTGGAAGGTAAGAAATTGGTTTAAAACGTGTGAAAATTTGGTACACATAGCTTCAACCATTGGCGAGCTACAACACACTAAATATTTAAAACCGGCATTTCTCGATACTTTTATATAGGCGATAAGCCCAGTTTTCCCAGATTGGGTCACATATGTGACTAGGCCTACAAGAATAGGGCATGTGGGAACATGATTTTTGCCTATTTTTTTCAGCATTTTGTACCAATATGTTATGGTAATGCAGTTTTCAGTGCTTCGTAAGCATTTAAATGGCTTTATGATGTAAATTACAGAATGCAAATATTCTGTTCCTGTACTGCGATATTACCTGTAGTGTGATGAATTGTAGTTTGTGCCCACATGCCTTGTTTTTGCAGGCCTGGTCACATATCTTAGTTGATGTGCCACATGGTGAACAGACTGAATCCAACCCCGTTTTGTAGCTTGTTTCAGTTGTACATTATGATCAATTTAATAAGTGCCTGTAGTTTATTTGCTGTAATGTTTCTGTACAAATCTAGTTTATTCCTGTTCCAACTATTTAGACTATTCATCATAAAAGGCTGAAGCTTTTGGCTGTTTACTCCTAACAGAGAAGCAATAAAAATGAATTTGAGGAATGTGCAAATTTTCACTCAACAAGTCACAATTATTACTGTATATGTAATCTAATCCAAAACAGCCAAGCTGTAAAAAAGAGTGCGGCCCTGAGAAAGGCTATGGTGAAAAAACATGTGAAATCCAAGGTGGCGGCCAAGAAATGGCTGTGATGGTAGGTTAATGGTAAAAATTTTAATAACGACAATTCAGGTGAATTTTGTGCCAAGACCAAGCGGCACCAAATTCACCTGAATTGTTGATATTAAAATTTTTACCATTAACCTACCATCACAGCCATTTCTTGGCCGCCACCTTGGATTTCACATCTTTTTTCACCATAGCCTTTCTGAGGGCCGCACTCTTTTTTTACAGCTTGGCTGTTTTGGATCAGATTTCACTTCTTTTTGTATTTGTATACCCCAAAGCCGGCCTATGGCTGGCTTTAGGGCTTTTTAACCTGTCATTTTTTCTTTACTACAGGAAGAAGAAAAGATGAAGCAGAATGATTTCTTTGTAGCTGACCTCTCTGCAAGGTGATCCTTCTAGCTGATCTCTCTACCGGATGACTTGCTTGTAGCTGAACTCTCTACAGGGTGATTTGTTTGTAGCTGAACTCTCTACAAGGTAACTTCTTCTAGCTGATCTTTCTACAGGGTGATGTGTTTGTAGCTGAATTCTCTACAGGGCAATTTGTTTGCAGTTTAACTCTATACATGGTAGTTTCTTTGTAGCTGAACTCTCTACAGGGTGACTTGTTTCTAGCTGATCTCTCTACAATGTAACTTCTTCTAGCTGAACTCTCTACAGGGTGACTTGTTTGTAGCTGAACCCTCTACAGGGTTATTTGTTTGCAGCTGAACTCTCTACATGGTAGTTTCTTTGTAACCGAACTCTCTACAATGTAACTTCTTTTAGCTGAACTCTCTACAGGATGACTTGTTTCTAGCTGGTCTCTGTACAGGGTGACTTGTTCCTAGCTGAACTCTCTACAGGTGATTTGTTTGCAGCTGAACTCTCTTACATGGTGGTTTCTTTGTAGCTGAACTCTCTACAAAGTGACTTCTTCTAGCTGATCTATCTACAGGATGACTTGTTTCTAACTGAACTCTCTACAGTGTGATCTGTTCATAGCGAAACTTTCTACTGGGTGATTTGTTTGCAGCTAAACTCTTTGCATGATTGTTTCTTTGTAACTGAACTCTCTACAAGGTAACTTCTTCTAGCTGATCTCTCTACAGGGCAATTTGTTTGTAGCTGAATTCTCCACAGGGTGATTTATTTGAGCTGAACTATCTACATGATGGCTTCTTTGTAGCTGAACTCTCTATTAGGTACCTTCTTCTAGCTGATCTGACTACAGGGTGACTTGTTTGTAGCTGAATTCCCTACAGAATAACTTGCAATGTAATATAACTGAGTAAATTATTAGTGTTGTACCGATATCCGAATTAGCCGATTATTCCGATAACCGATATTAAGCAACAGAATTAGCCGATACCGATAACCGATCCGATATACACTGATAACACTAACACTCATCCTCATCATTATTAAATGGCTCATATTAGTGACATAACCACTGACATACAGCTAAAATGTAAAGTTAGATGTATACCACAAGTAAAAGTTACTCATGGTAAACAGGTTTTAAGTACATTTTACTACTGCTATACAGTTGAGACAAGTGGCTGGCACTACATAGAAACCTAAAAACCTCAGTTTATTGTTGGGCATGGCCTAAACCCTGACAGTTTATTATGGGCATGGCTTGTAGTCACCGCTAAACCATTAACACATAACTTAATTAAAATGCCAAATAACTTATGTCTAGCCTCCCCCACATCATTATACTACACAGCGCAGTGGAGATTAACATCGGCCTTGATTTAATCAAAACCGATTAATCGGCTAGTAGCCAATATCGGCCCGATACCGATTATTGAACCGATTATCGGTGCAACACTATAAATTATACATGCAGCTGAATGCTTTATTAGGGTGACTGTTCTATTAGAGTATCTCGATCTCGCATTTGCTGCACGTAGTTGCCTTTCGAATCATAACTCTGTGATTTGTAATCCGATTCTTCTGTACTACTGCAAGAACTTTCTATGATGATTATTCCAGCTACATACTGATTTTCAGCTCGTTGCTCTAAGCGGTTTGCCTGGTAGACACGAAAACTAATAGTTTTTTATTCATAAAAATCGATCGCGTAATTTTGACACAGGTTGGGTTTTGTGTCATATCTCCATGGTCTTTATCCCGATTCCTTTCAAACCACAAAAAGGCACTCCTATGATGTTTGCTCCATCTACATATCAATTTTCAACTGATTCTTCCAAGGCGTTTACCCTGTAGGCGTGACAGACCTTCGACCTTATTTTACGCAAATAATTGGTCATAACTCCGTGAATGTTCATCGGATTCCTACCAAAGTTGGTACGGAGATCCGCCTTAATGAGCCCTTTAAGTGTGCCAAATTTCAGCCCAATCCGAGCACGCATTCGTGTTTTATGGCGAATTTTGCGAAGTGTGCGAAATGAAGTAGATGATGAAGAAGAAGAAAAAAACGAAGAAATTAAAACGAAATTTTGTTCGCTCGTATCTCGGAAATGGCTGGAGCGATTTTCTTCAAATTTGGTATGCAGACTCCCCTAACTGGGCGGCACGTCTCTAGCAAATTTGGTTCCAATCGGATAAGGAATCACAGAGCTACATAGGTGTGAAAATTGCATTTTCTTTCTTCCTGTTAATATACTCACGGTGTGGCGCGCCGGCTTCTTGGGCCGCACGACACACTATCGTGTGTCTTGATTTCATATTTTCACAGCTTTAGCATTATGAATGCAGCTAGACCAATAATAAGGGGTGTGGTCATAAATAGATTATTAAGAGGTATGTACCCGTGCCCAATTGTTATTAACCAACCAAGATCATTAATGGGCGTTGTCTCGAACCTGTCGTGAAGTTACAGGTATCTACCGAGCATAAACACTTTAAATAATTTTATGATATCTAAATATGCTACTCAAGGAAAGTGTTGATACGGAAAATTAATGCCTCGATATGGTTCCATTACATCAAGAAGATGACCAGCCTGATTGAAAACAAAAGGAAAGACAGGGCACAAAAGGCACACACTCATTGGAATCCTAAAAGGCACACGGTGAGTTTGTTATTGCAGCGTAAAATGGTGGCCATGCTCTGCTTCGTTTGGCCTCCAGCCTTGTGATTGTGGTCAGGCAGGCAAGCAGGCACACAAAAATTCTTGAGTTTTGGTGAATTTTTTAATTTTATATCCGGCCTCCTGTGTTTTCTTGTTTTTATGGACTAATATTACTCCAGAAAAATGATTTTCATTGCGTAAAATGTCTCTAGGATGATTTTAAATGTAGTATTATAGGCAGTGTGTGTCACTTTTTAGGGATCCCTACATAAACAATACTACCGTACTGTTTGATAAAGTGCATTTATTACAATAAAGTTTGACATGATAGAAAGATTAAATTGCAACATGCTGTATTGCTTTGTGTCTACTGCTTAAACACGTGCTAGTGTCTACCGTAAAGCTAAATAGTTATATGTAATATCTGTGCTGAAATATTTATTAATAAGCCTATCTGCACAAGTATTAGAAATTTTAGGGATCATAAAAATATATCTGCAGGTGTAGGTGATCTCCCTTGACTCCCTACTTTTTTCTATGATCCATAATCAAAGTTGAAATTCCTATTTTCTTTATACTTGTTTGTTTACTTTTTTTTTGCAACATTATTATGACTGATGAACCTGCGCATACCACATCAAGAGAAAGAATGGCTTAATGTTTTTATCTGAATGTGCGCCTCAGTTACTGTTCTGATCATCCAGTTAGTTATCCCACTGGGTGATAACTAACTTATCACTAGGTAATAACTACGTAACTTATCACTGGGTGATAACTAACTTATCATTGGGTGATCAAGACACACGGTAGTGTTTCGTGTGGCCCAAGAAGCCTGCGCGCCACACCGTCAGTATATTAACAGGAAGAAAATGTGATTTTCACACCTTTGTAGCTCTGTGATCCCTTATCCGACTGAAACCAAATTTCATACAGAATTGCTGGCTAGGTAGGGTTCAAATTTGAAGAAAATCGCTCCAGCGATTTCCGAGATACAAGTGACCAAAGTTTGGGCTTTTTTTTTCTTTTCGCACACTTTGCAAAATTCGCCATAAAACACAAATACATGCTCTAATTGGACTGAAATTTGGCACACTTATAGGACTTGTTACAGCGGATCTCTGTACTAAGTTTGGTAGGAATCCGATGAATATTCACAGAGTTATGACCGATTATTCGCGTAAAATAAGGTCTAAGGTCTGTCACGCCCACACGGTAAATCCCTTGAAGGAATGAGCTGGAAATTGCTATGTAGATGGAGTAACTATTGTAGGAGTGCCTTTTTGTGGTTTGAAAGGAATCCAGATAAAGGCCATGGAGATATGACACAAAACCCAACCTGTGTCACAATTACGTGATTGATTTTTATGAATAAAAAACTATTAGTTTTCACGCCTACCAGGCAAACCACTTAGAGCAATGATCTAAAATTCGATCACGTAATTGCCATAGCAACAAAAGTTTAATTAGCTGCATAGCAACCATACAAATTTCACAAAATAGCTTCTGTGGGTTTCAATTTTACCCAAAATTGTTTGATAACCTGACCATTTAACAAATCTGAGGTATTACAATTAATGTCAGAAAAAAAACTGAGTAATTAAATAGTCCCATAAATCCCTGAAGGCATCATTATGCATACCGTAGTTACGTATGTCTCAATAATTGTCATAGGCCCTGTGAGCACAAACTACACCCTGTCACACAACAGGACGTATCTCAGTACTGGAGTAAAATATTTGCATTCTGCTACTTGTATTATAAAGCCAATCAATTGCTTAATACCTGCTTAAATTTTCAAAGTAGGTATTAAGATGGTACATAAACGTATGGGTGATTAAAGTTAAAAAAAGTAGGTTAATTTTATGTGCTCACATGCCCTATATTCACAGGTCCAGTCACATTTGCTCTCTTGACTTTCTTAGTTTGCTTATTTTAAAAAAAAATGTTTGTTTCGGCTTAAGCTATACTATAATGGTTACCATTACTTTTAGACTTGAGAGAACAAACACAGTTTTTTTATAGGAAATTTAATCTTGCCTTTTCCTATTGAATGCTTCTAAATCATTATGATAGAATCAGGTGTCTCGGTGATAATGATTTGCCTCTGTTTGGTTTTGCTAGTGTGGAAAAGCTCAGTTAATACACCCTTTCTCCAGCTAAAGTCCACGAAGTGCAAACGATTTATCAGGTGTAGTATTACAAAATGTTCCATATTCCATAACATTGGTGCAAAAAATAGAATTTGAGTTTTATACATAAAGAAGTTAATGTACATGTATGTAGATCATCAAATGTAGGCTCAATAACTACTTGCTATACACTTGCAGAGTATGTCACAAAGCACTCACTATACAGTGAATAGCATATGTGTGTTCTTCAACTTTATGCTTATTAACTGCCTGGTGTTTAGATTCCTCACACCTGTTCCACTATCATCTAGCTCACTTAGCTTATTTTCAAGAAATAATGGAAGTTATACCTTATTTGGGGCATCATCATATGTGGTATCCATGCAGTACAGTAGATGCCTCTTGTACCCCCTATATACCCTGAAATGTGGATACCGTGATAACCAGAATATTATTTTGTATAAGGTCCCATTTGTATAAAACACACATATAATTAAGCCTCTGAGATCAGGACAACTTTCCAATAAAAAACAGTATAGTGGGGTCTCAGAATAGTATTGTGAGAGCCTCTAGCTATATTTTATATAGCTAGAGGATCTCACAATACTATTCTGAGGCTTCAGAATAGTATTGTGAGAGCCTCTAGCTCGGAATAGTATCGTGAGAGCCTCTAGCTATATTATATAGCTAGAGGCTCTCACAATACTATTCTGAAGCCTTTGAGATCAGGACAACTTTCCAATAAGAACAGTATATTGGAGTCTTAAGGTGTCCAGAATAGTGTTGTGAGAGCCTTCTAGCTATATTTTATATAGGATACGCACACATGTATGTATGACTGTGTGCTACCTCTCAATCAATATTTTTATGTGCAGTAAATAGATCATGACATGCCCTTTGTATACTGAAGTTATGTCTGTTCTCAGTCACTTCTGTCTGTATCTTTTGTTATTTTCACTGAAATGGCCATCAAATCAAATTCTTTAAGGTGTGCTATTCTGCATGCTGCTCCTCTTGCATGAGAATTTTGGTAACCTTACAATTTGGCATGCAAGAGAGAACTTTCAATGATATAAGTGCTCAATGTACTAGCCATTTTGTGACCAAATTTCCAAGAAAGGTCTTCCACACAACAACTTTTACCGCTTTAATGATTCATAACTTAATTTAGATTTGAAATAAGTTATTGATTGAAATTTTGTCGGCTGTAAGCCATAACATAGAGCATTGGAGGAAGAAAATTTTCAGAAACAAAGTTATTCATACAATTGACAATTGCGTGTGGAAGACACAAATCCAGCCTTTAAGAGCATCCATCACATTATATTGCACAAACAAAAGTGGACTTAAAAGTCTTTCCTGCTGCCACCTGTTTGCTGCACTAGTGATTTCCTCTAGCTCTATTGGCATTTATCAACATCATATGTTGGGGTCAGCAACAGCCTGCCATATGTATGTGTGTGGCATACATATGCGGTACAAATTTGGTTTTACAAATAATTCATAATAGTGCATGCTGAATGCACACATGTACTTACATGTACAGCCGGTGTTCTATGAAATGCAGTGGTAGACAGGGACAGTGTTCGGTTACAACAAATCCATAACAGTCAAACTGTGCAAAGGGTGTAGTGGTACTACAACTGTATCATTCAGAGTTAGCTATAAACTAAAAGTAAAAAGTATTGATCTAGCTGAATTTTAATAATTAGAGTAATTTCTTGGTGATTTACTTCACAGTTTGGCTATTCTGTCTGCAGCATGGCTATTTTGGCATGGATCCCATCATTTACTACTTTACATGTGCTCTATTCAAGGAAGGAAGTCAAGCTGATGTTGAAAACAGAACTTAGACAATTTACTTATATCTAAAACCATTTAGTTAATGAGATTACATTAATTTAACTAGTATAAATTTACTTAATTGCTCAGCATAAAAGTAATAGTGAACTTGTTCATTCCGGTCACCTCTCCCAGGCCTGCCTTATTAAGGAGGTGGTTGCAATAAACATGTTAAAGTCACTGTGTACACAAATGACACAATTAGGAGACTGTTACAATGGTCAGTTTAAATTAGGTGACCTTATTACACAGTGGTCCAGTTGGACAAGTTTCATTTATATAGTTGAATATTAGAAGTATTGTGCAATCACAAATGCAGTAAAATACCACTAAAGGAAACAGGGGCGGAATGTGATCAAAGGAATCAAATGAAACTTGGTGTATGACTTTGACTTATGCTACACTGTCTTTGTGCCAATTTTGAAGAAATTTGAAAAGAGTGGGTTAACATTAATTTTAATTCTTTGATAATTTAGCATGGAATGACCAATATACTAGAATTTCTTGAGTTAATATCCCAATTTTCCCAATGCTGACGGACGTCCAGCAGGTGGTTTTGAGTAGTCCATAGTATGGAGAAACTATTTGTGACATAAAATAAACTATAGACCATATTGCAAGGTTCAGCCAAAAAAGCCACTTATTCTACCGGACTATTGTCATTTGATTAAGATGAAGTAGCTCCTGTGTCAATCATGGGAGCCAGTTGGAATTACGACTGAATCTAATAGCTAGCCCACAGTATCTGTTAATTATGTGACACCATCAGTTAGTAATCTGGTTTCATAAGCTTTGCTTTTATACATTGAAAAGCAGTTTAGTCCATGCACCACATCTGTACTAAGGCAACCTCAAAACGAGGCCATTTCACTATATGGACCACATATGTGCTTACAGTAAACAAGCTTGTATCTGTATTTGATACCACCATTTCATTGATGTTTTGGCTTAGTTATGGTGGCGTGTATGCTATGATGGCGTGTATGCTATGATAATCATCCCATGCATCAAGTGGTGTCTTTGTTTCCATGAGGGACTTACCTGACCTGATGAAAGGGGAATAAATGTGTTGAGTTTCCTGAGTAGTATGGACAGATTCTGACACCTAACCTGACATCTCTGTCACTACCACAATCGCCATATGGAAGATTTGATTATAAATGGCTGTAGCATGACTTTTAAGTACTTCGTAGTTTCTGTCAAATGTTTTACTGACCAATGCACTTATCCTGTAATGGTCAAGCCCTTAAGTGAACATGAGCCAATGCACTTATCCTGTAATGGTCACGCCCTTAAGTGAACATGAACCGGGATAAGTGGTCCGTCACTCATGATTGTGGAAAAGATATAACACTATTGCGCATGTTTTGATGGTGGATTCGTTGAAGTGGTATTGGTAGTGTTGCACCGATATCCAACTTAGCCGATTATTCCGATAACCGCTATTAAGGTTACGGAATAGTTTAAAGTGCGTGGGCGGAACAAATTACAAAACCTGCTTTAAACCAAGCAGGGATAAATAATTTCAACAACTGTGTTGTGTTAGCAATACAACTAATTGTGCTTGTTTGTTTTAACTGCAGAACCACGACTGTTTTTGGGTGTGTGGTCCACAATTGAGTGATGTTTTATAAAAACGCGCCGCCAAGAACCAGACTAACAGATTGCTGAATCCTTACAATTTCAACACAAGTGATTAAATAACTAAAATATCTAGGTCCTGTGGAAGCGATTTTTAAAGTTACTGGTTGTATAGACAATTTATTGAACTTTTAGTGGCTTTTTCGAGTGAAACAAGCTCTTTGAAGGCTTGTATCTGAGTCACTGGGAAGAAACACGCCAAAAACACTTCCACAGGACCTAATAAACTTAATATACAGTATCACTATGCCCAAGAAATGCCAATAGAGCCTACAGCTTTTGCTGTATTTGGCAGCGGAAAAACATGGTAGTGACAGCTGGAGCAGAGCGATGTATCGGCTAGCTTACTTGTGTTACTACAACAACTTGTAGTGTTTCACCTGCCTCAAACTACACTGTAGCTACATAAAAACATTAAATATGAAGGGCTTCACCTTCATTTAAAACTTTTCACACTGCTAGACTGGTTTTATGGGCTTCTCAAAAAGTATCAATAGGCATTCAAAATTTTGAATGATTGCCCGTGACTATACCGTAACCTTAAGCAACAGAATTAGCCGATACCAATAACCAATCCGATATACACTAACACTCATCCTCATTATTAAATGACTCCTATTAGTGACATAGCCATTGATATACAACTCATTCTAGGCTACAATGTAAAGTTAGATGTATACCACAAGTAAAAGTTACTCATGGTAAACTACTGCTATACAACTGAGACAAGTGGCTGGTACTACATAGAAACCTAAAACCTCAGTTTACTATTGGGCATGGCCTAAAACCTGACAGTTTATAATGGGCATGGCTTGTACTCACCACTAAACCATCAACATATAACTTAATTAAAATGCCAAATAACTTATGTCTTAGCCTCCCCCACATCATTATACTACACAGCACAGTGGAGATTACCATTTAATCAAATCCGATTAATCAGCTTGTAACCTGTATCGACCTGACATGTACCAATATCAGTCTGATACCGATTACCTGTACGGATTATTGAACCTATACGAACATTGAACCGATCATCAGTGGATATTGGCACTACTAACAACTAGGGGTGGGCGGTATTGATCAATATATCATACCGTGGTATTTTATTTATAAATATTGTGGTGTTGCTAAATACCCATATTTATACCCACTAAATATGTATATAGCTTCCATTGCATCAATAGCCTCATTGTAGACTCTTCAGCAAATTAGAGGTATTAGTAAAGTTTTTCAACAGAGGTGACAAATACCACTCCCATATTTGGCTGGTCTCCTATTAGTGCATTTCTTGTAGTCCCATGCTCCACTTCTTCTAACGAGTTCTGCCATAGAACTGTTCGAATAATTTAAAAACTGATAATTTTCGGTGTCGGTACGCGGTATTAATAATTGTAATTATTCAGTTAATTTAATTTAACTCATTGAATACTAACTTCCGGGAGATAAAAAAATATACATTTTTTTTTGCAAAATTCATAACTTTAATTCTGCTCATGGAAATATGCTAAAACTTGGTGGAATTATTCAAAATATAGCACATTATGTTTGAACAAAGTCATATAGTCATACCCACTATGTGACAAGAATTGTGCACCTGTCAACATTTAACAATAATCTTTGAAAATTTGTATGCAAAAACTAATAACTTGAAAAGTAAAATAGGTACAACTTGCAAATTTGGAACACAAGTTGGTGGACAACTGTGCCGTACACATACCAAACTTGAAGGAGATTGACCATTCCTTTGCTGAGAAACAACTGCCGCAATCTCTATAAATAGACATTTATTTTTGTAATAATAATCAATTTCTTTGCATATAATCATCACAAATGCTACAAACTCACTACAACTGTTATGTGGCATCAGTAATGACGGTTTAGGATGGTTAGTTCTTGATAAACTTCATCACAATTATTGAAGAGTACAGCAGCGTTGCCATAAAGGATGCTTGCAACTATGTCTTCTAATGGCGTCATTTTTAACTCAACTACTTGCCTCTTTGCCTTCTTTGGTTTCATTGTAGTAATTAGAATGCTGCAGTGGCTGTATTTGGTATCAGGTAGTGAATCCACCAAGATGAGAGTAAAGACTTGAATTCGCTTCATCCCAAATGGCTACGTTATATCGCGGATCTTTTGACCAACTTCACGGCGCTGTATCTCTGGAACACAGTGTTATACCAACTTGTAATCACCACCATCTTGTTGGAAATTTAATTATCTTTCAAGTGGCGCCTAGTATAAGGGTATAGGATGTTTGGTGTACGCGCTGTGCGTAATATTTGAACTCAAATATTTGCAGCTGAACTCTCTACGTGATGGTTTATTTGTAGCTGAACTCTCTACAAAGTAACTTCTTCTAGCTGATCTCTCTACAGGGTGATTTGTTTGTAGCTGAACTATCTACAAGGTAACTTCTTCTAACTGATCTTTCTACAGGGCAATTTGGTTGTGGCTGAATTTTCTACAGGGTGATTGCTTTGCAGCTGAACTCTCTACATGGTGGTTTCTTTGTAGCTGAACTCTCTACAAGGTAATTTCTTCTAGCTGATCTCTCTACAGGGTGATTTGTTCGTAGCTGAATTCTATACAGGTGATTTGTTTGCAGCTGAGCTCTTTACAGAATGGTTTCTTTGTAGCTGAACTCTCTACAAGGTAACTTCTTCTAGCTGAACTCTCTACATTGTAATTTGTTTGTAGCTGAACTCTCTACAAGGTGACTTCTTCTAGCTGATCTTTCTACAGGGCGGTTTGTTTGTAGCTGAACTATCTACAAGGTAACATCTTCTAGCTGCTCTCTCTACAGGGTGAATTGTTTGTAGCTGAACTCTCTATGGGGTGACTTGTTTCTAGCTGATCTCTCTACAGGGTGAACTTGTTTCTGGCTGAAATCTCTACAAGGTGATTTCTTCTAGCTGATCTCTCTACAGGGTGATCTGCTCATAGCTGAACTTTCTACAGGGTGATTTGTTTGCAGCTGAACTCTTTATATAGCGGTTTCTTTGTAGCTGAGCTCTGTACAAGGTAACTTCTTCTAGCTGATCTCTCTATAGGGTGACTTGTTTGTAGCTGAAATATGCAGGGTGATTTGTTTGTAGTTGAACTCTCTACAAGATGATCCTTCTACCTGATCTCTCTACAGGATGACTTTTTCTAGCTAAACTCTCTACAGGGTGATATGTTTTCAGCTGAATTCTCTACATGGTGGTTCCTTTGTAACTAAGCTCTCTATAAGGTGATGTCTTGTAGCTGATCTCTCTACTGGATGACTAATTGTTTCTAGCTGATCTCTCTATAGAGTTATAACTTTCTCCATAGAGTTATAACATGTTTGTATAGCTGAACTCTTTACAGAGTGGTTTTTTGATTGGTTGCTGAACTCTCCAACTACACGGTGACTTGTTTGTACTATAGAGTGACTTGTTTGTAGCTGAAGTCTCTACAGAGTGACTTACTTGCATAACTCAGTGGTTTGTAATCCGATTCTTCTGTACTACTGCAAGGAATTTCTATGATAATTATTCCAGTTACAAACCGATTTTCAGCTCACTGCTCTAAGCGGTTTGCCTGGTAGGCGTGAAAACTAATAGTTTTATTATTCATAAAAATCGGTCGCGTAATTGTGACACGAGTTGCTTTTTGTGTCATATCTCGATGGCGTTTAACTGGATTCCTATCAAACCACAAAAAGGCACTCCTACGATAGTTACTCCATCTATATAGCAATTTTCAGCTCATTCCTTCAAGCGGTTTACCCTGTGGGCGTGACAGACCTTCGACCTTATTTTACGCAACAAGAATACAGCTTTCCACTAAACGCAGCTCAGTGAATTCAGCAGGGAGCTATGTTGTCTAGATTTCTGCTCCCACGAATAGCCAGTATAGCAGAACATAATAGTGAAAATGACAAAGCACAGCGTATCCAAGAAAGTGTCTGGTTGTTAGACATATTGTGCTTCTGTGACAAAGTGATCTCACTCCTGGCACTGAAGGGCTTCAGGTTCAGAGCTATGTATTTTCACACACAAACTTATCAGCTGAAAACTGTGCCGGCGTTAACGTTCTCCACACAATGGCATGCCAGGCCCAATGCAAAACTACTGGTAGCTGAGTGCTGGTACATTAATGGTGTGGCAATGGCAAAATGATGTATAACACAATACTGAACAACATACAGGAGATGCAGTTTATACCAAAGAACTGTATGCAGCAAAGTATTATTGGCACTAAACACTGGAGATGGAGCTAGCAAACCAGGTAAAGGATGAACAACAAAAGTATACAAAATAATACAAATACACAACAAACAATCATGTTAACATACTCTTAATCTTGTTCATCACCTGTAACGCGTCAACTGGCACCTGGCATCAGACATACCAACTCTCACGCATTAGGCGTGAGTCTCACTCTTTGGCTAGTAATCTCCCACTCTGACACCTAACCCTCTGTTTCTCTCTCTTTCAGCTTAGTTCTCACACATTTCTCAAGCCTAGTCTGCTTCATCATTAGCCCTGTGCTTAAAATTGGATGGCCCTGTGCTTATTTATGTACTTTGAACATGCGGCGACCTTTTTTTTTTTTTTTTTTATCTTCACTACCAAAAATCATGGAGCTGCACTTGAGTCTAGTCCACATTTAGTGTTTGAGGTCTTACTCCTAAAATTGTTCAGAGGTTGGCATCTCTGTGGCATTGCGACTTGGAACTCAATGTGCCACCTGAACATACTTGTAATCTTGTTGTTTACGCGTAAAGTGGCCTCTGGCTTTCCTACAATCACTCGTGCCTGTTCACTAATCTTCTTTGCACAATCTGAAATTACAGCATGGATGTGGTACTGGGCGTTATATAGAATTACACGTACGTGGAAGTCATCTGCACGAACAGACGCAATGATTATACAGTTGTACCTTTGTTCACAGGCGAATGATCCCTGATTATAGTATATTCACGTTGAGCTGAATCCTGACAAACAGCTAAAAATTAAAAGTGCATTTTTTCTCAACAGAGTTAACATTTCAGCCAACCAGATGATTATTGGTAACAGCAAAGGTGTCAAAAATAGACACGTACGGTTTGGCTCCATTACAAGTTCGGGAAAGGGCTGTAATGGACACTGCACTTATATGGCTTCCCTATAGGAAATGTATTGTGAAAATTTTGATTGGCCGTAAATATAATGTCAAACATTTGAACAAAATGATTTTGAAATGTTTTTAGCAGGTCAAGCAGTACTACAAATGAGCCAAATTTCAAGATTGTGTGTAATTGCATCCATGAGTTATTAAATGTTTTTGAGGATTCAGCTCAACGTGAACATACTATAGTTTATGTCTCTAGGCCTCGTAGTTTTCTCAAACATTAAGTATTAATTATTTATTTAATTATTTATTTATTTATGACATAATTTCAACCGCATTTCGTATTATTCTTAGTACTTGGTTGTATAATTATTTTTATTTTTGGCAAAGAAGCTAAAATAGCCTGTACACCATATCATGATAGAAAAAGATACATATTATTAGTCCAATGCATATCCAGCTCTGACTTGAAGTCATTCAATGAGCGTGCCTCAATAGTATGCTGCGGTAAACTGTTCCAAGAATTCACTACACGATGAGAAAAAAAGTTACTTCGTAGCAAACAAGAATAATGGCACTTGTAAAATTTTAAATTATGTCCTCTGGTAATTCCTGGTTACTGTATGAAAAAATCATTTACATTGATAATCACTAAATTATTAAATATCTGATATAGAAGTATCATGTCACCACGCTGATGGCGATAATTAAGTGAAGGCAACCTTAATTCTGTGAGTCTTGTGCCATAATCACTATCATGCAAATTGTTAATCAATTTGGTTGCTCTTCGTTGAATTGTTTCAACTTTCTTTTGATCTTGTAGGTAGTGAGGTCCCCATATTACATCACCATACTCTGGTATAGGACGTACCATAGATCTGTAGAGACAAACCAACATGTTGGAGTCTAAATAAGAAAAACTTCTTTTAATCTACCCAAGTATGTGATTTGGTTTGATTTGCTTTTGCTTTATATTTGAAGTTTGCCCATGAAACTTAAGATCTTGACCAATCATAACCACGAATGATATTGAAAGGTTTAGATTTTAAAACATAGTGGGATTAAAATCTTAAATCTTGCTATCAGACACATATACCGATAGGCCAGGAATTAACTAGCTACTTTTATGCTAAATATACACCATTGTTTATCGTCTAGTGGTTTGTGATCAGCTTCTATTTGAAATGTAAGTCCAATTAAGTAGTCATTCACACGCCCATGTCACAGCTAGTGCTTCTTTTCTATCTTAGCATATATTTTCTCCGTTTCAGTGAGAGACCTGGAAATGAAAGCAATAGGACACAAATTGCCTTTTGAAATAAGGAGACATCCACAGACACAATAGTTGGATTGTTAGGATTGTAAAGGCCCACAACTGGACTTGATCCCAGAGCATTCTTGATGTCAGTGAAAGCTTTGCTTGACTGTCACTCACATCCATTGGTTCTTGGAGCTCAGTAAATCTCTTAGTGATTTTGTTTGATCTGCTAGGAAGGGTGAAAATTTACTCCATTAACTGATCATACCTACAAACTGACATAACTTACGAGTGCTTTCGTGACTCTGATAGCACTACTCTCTAAGGATCAGGATGTACCCCTCCCTATGTGATCAACTGGTAAGAAATTTACTTTGATTTGTTAAATTCACACTAGTCTTTGCTAAATTTTAGCCCAGCTTGTTGATATGTTGAATAGGGTGAACATGGTGTTTAACTTAATTTGAGCCATGTCATTCACTAAGCAAACTACTCCATGCTTTATGGACTTACCTGTGTCTTCCTTTGTGCCTCATTTATCTTTGCTGACAGGGTAAAGTGTCGATTCATGGTAGCACCTGTGATGGCTTCCCTACGTTTAACAGTAATCATCTAAGTTTTCCATTGTGACTTCATGGATTGATTGCAGAGGTCCTTCTCCTAGTGTTCTCTATTTGTGACATATCTGAAATATATAATGGCCACTTCACTAATTCCCACATTCAGGATAGTAATGCTACAAAATGTAAAAAAACAAGTACAAGGGGAAAAATTAGGAATTTTAAGTTTAATTAAGAATCATGGGGAAAAGTTGTAAAAGAATGGAAATTGCCTATCCCTAAAGTTATACTATTGGACAATCAATCCCTAATTCAGTCATGGATATTGACTGAAGTAGGGATTTAATGTTAGTGTTGGGAGATATTGCCTTTTTGATAATCTAGATTACTTTTTAAAAAATAATCTCAGTAACTTTTGCTGCTAAGTCGAGGTGTCCACCTTCCTTGGTCATAGCAAAACTTGGATTGACTCTACTTCGAGTTACCACTGTCTCAACTTTTCTATCTCGGTAGGACCTCCAATGTTACAGACTAGGCTGTTTAAATCCAAGAGCGAACTTAGACACTGCTGACTTTTTCTGCCACTAAGTGGTAACTAACATGCGTACAATAATAATAATTTGATTGGCTATAATTCATGTTCTAAATGTCTGGAGTTATGTATACTAATAATACGTCAGTGTTACGTAGATATCAATTATAATATACTTTTTATATAAGTATAATTATTGGGGAATAATAATAATAATAATAAAGTCAGAATCATAAAAGAATAATCAGCATATTGATGAAATTTTGGGGAGAATTCAGAATAGATTAATGTTGGAAATTTGAAGCATAATTCCCACAAGCCAAGCTGCTATATGGCAGCAGTAACCACATTTGTCTGGTAAAAATAGGTCATGGACATGAAGAAGACCTTGAAAGGAAAACTCCCCACAAATTTTCCTTAGATAAGTGGAAAAATAAGAATGATATAACCAAAATGACATATTTCAATTTTTTAGAAGGGTACTTTTATTAGTTCCTTTTGACTTCATATTTTCCAGTGGACCTACATGTATACTTCTTCCCAATAGACTTCTAAGGCTTCACTAGTGGTTGGGGAGCTTTCTAAGGTGGTATTAATATTGAGTGAGTGTTCCATTAGGATTTTAGCAAAAATATTGATGATTTCTATTAACCACCATTGTGGTTCATAATATGATTATTAACAAAATAGCAAATTTCATTTTCATTTGAAATACGCTTATCGTTTCCTTTTCACTTGATACTTATTAGTGTGATACTTACTAGTGGACCTATACTATAGACCTTTTTCACGTAACACGAAAATATAACGTAATTATACGTACACGTTTCCAGTGGTAGGTTGTGCGTAACCGCAGTATAATTAATTATAATAATTAACGGCCACTAGTTAATTGTCATGAATAAGTGGAGAATGCCAACTAGCTGTGTTGTAGTTGATTGCTACAACCATCACCAAACGGGAGGTGGCATAAGTTTCTATCGTTTTCTGGCAGAAGATTTAGAGAGGTGACGAAAGTGGATTAGCTTTGTATCACAAAAGAATGAAGATGGATCGCCCTGGGAGCCAGCAGATGGTGATAGGTATGTTCTGCCCATTTTATCTCTGGAAAGATGTCTGATGATGCTGGTGATCCCAATTTTGTTCCATCCATCTATCCCAAGACAGCTTCTAAAAAACTAAGTTCTACTCGCACAACGGCGAATGTGGAGAGTGTAGCTCGTTTCAATTGTGCAAAACGAATATCTTTGGTTAAAGAGATAGAAGTGGAAGAGAGAGGAAAGGAAGTAACAAAGAGAAAGGAAGAAGAAAGACGTGCTATCGTCAACCAGCACGTTCGAAAGGCATTCCAGCATGACCACGGGAGTTACTGTAGCAGAAGTAAGCATCCACCAGCTAGAGATGAATCGATAGCATCCTCGTGTAGCCTGTACTTGCAGTCGAGTCAGAGTGGTGATGAGAGAGTCATTTGTGCTGAAGTAGGTAAGTCATGTGGAATCATGAATATACCTACTGTAGGTGTTAACTATCATGATAACATTTTCAGAATGCCAGACGGATGAAGATGGAAATGTAATTGCAAGACTGCAGGCAGAGAATAGAATGTTAAGATCTATGCTGTTGGAGAGACCAGAATTAGATGTGCGATGGCTGGAGAACAATGATAGACTGACAAGGTTTTATACAGGAATGCCAACATTTGATTCCTTTTTATCCCTAGTTGAGTACTTAACACCTTAGGCTAAGGAGCTCAGGGCATGTAAAGGTAGCAGTACATCATTAGAGGAGAAGCAGCAACATGGTTCACAGTGTTTTGGTGGCTTATCAATTGCCAACCAGTTGTTTGCCATTCTAGTACGATTAAGACTCGCTCTACCATTGACTGATGTATGCACTCATTTTAGAATGGCAGAGGGAACATACAGTCGAATGTTTACAACATGGATTTGCTTTTATCTAAAGAGCTTTATTGATTTTTCCCTTCCCTTCACGTGACCAGGTTACACAATGGATGCCAAGACGATTCAAGAAGCATTTCCCAAACACCAGAATTATCATAGATTGCTATGAAATCGAATTCCAGCGACCCTCAGGGCTAATGAATGCTTCAGTCACATACTCGCAGTACAAAAGCAGAAATACTTGGAAAGTTCTGGTAGGCTGTACTCCTTCTGGGTTGGTTAGCTTTGTATCAGATTCTTGGGGTGGACGAATTTCTGATTGTGAATTAACAGAGAACTTCGGACTTTTAGACTTGCCTGAACCGGGGGATATGATAATGGCTGACAGAGGCTTTGACATACAGGAAGCAGTAGCCCCTAAAAGAATTTTGGTCAATGTGCCTCCTCGTTTGGAATCTAGACAGAAGCAGATGGCAGCACATGAAGTAGAGAGGACAAGGAGAATTGCTGATTTAAGAATACATGTGGAGCGCGTTATTGGAAGAGGTCGACGTTTTGATATTCTTAATCAAAAATTTCCCAACACTATGCATGATTTAGTTAGCAATGTTAAACTTGTTTGTATGTATCTTACTAATTTTGATGTACCACTTGTTTCATATTAAATATTAAAACCATTTACAGAAGTAGAATTAGCAAGTGTGTATACAATAGCTGATTACTATTTAAGTATGTACATGTTGTAATTACATCATAACAAGCATACATTGTTGTTAACAAGTACAGGACAAGATAACTAGTTCATTATACATGCATAGCCTGTTGACCACAAACCGAATCATTGAACTAACACTTAGCACTGGTATTCCTCTAGAAAGATCCTTCCAGACAAGATCTCAGGAACCATATAACGGACATAGAACTCCTCCAGCTTTTCTTCTAGTGTACCCCAGTACTCCAGGTCTGCCAATATACGGTCAACAACCACTTCTCCATTGCTATACACAACAAAGTCACACCATTCTCTGTTCATTACAGCCAGCTCTCCCTGCACTTGTGCAAAATAACGATGCTGCCGAGAAAGGTGCAACTCTCCATCTTCTCCTCTTTTCAGAAAAAAACTTCTCTCCAAATTTGTCAGCAATTTCACCTGGTGTCATCTCCACAGTGATGCATTTGACAATGCTGTATGGACACTTGATTTCCAAACAACCACTACAGCATGTGTCCACACTTGTGCAGGTAACATTGCCATCAGATGATGCACCAAGATAAGCTTTTTCTGGCAGAAGATGTAACCCACTGTCCTCTACTATCATTGTCTCACCAGCGTGATGTCGATTATCTATGTAGCATTTCCGTGCCTTGTCTTCATTCTCCTTCCCCGATCTAATCCGTGGTGGTAGTATAGTCATTGGCCCACCATATCCCATAAAATCTCGAATTACCCTTCTTGGATTGGTAGACTCTCTTCGATGGAGTATCTCTCCAAATCTTGAACTAGTTATCCTGCCATTCCTCAGTACTATCCAAAGGTCATTCTCTCCTTGCCCTCTTGTTGCTTCTTCAATCTTTGCAGCTTCATCACTTGATATGGTCATATCACGAAGGTAGTCGTAACACTGTGCAACCTCTGGAACAAAAAAATTTTCTTGCACTACTGTAGATGCATGCTGATGTGAAAAAATAACATGCTGCCACAAAGTTTCTACATGGACCTGGCTTCCTGAGTGACCAGGCTGCCAAAATTGTATCACTCCAGTGTTTGGTACAGTTTTCTCCAGGCGGACCATGAGCTGTTGCAGTCTTTGTTTGTGTAATACACAATCTTCAGTGCGACGTGGATCAAATGCACTGCGACGTGGATCAAATGCACTGCGACCTGTAGACTTGCTTGCTTCGTGGACATCACCATGACTTGGTTTAACAAAAGTCATATCACTTGCACAAGCCGGATTCACTGCTTTCTTGGGGGGTTGGTTCCATTTCATAGGGACAGAAGTTTTAGAAAGCTCCACTGGTAATTCAACATCTTTGGCATGGTAGTCCATGAAAAACAATAGTGCTGCTGGTTACAAGCTTGTCCCAGTCTGTATAATAAAATATAATATAGCTAATTAATATTGATAATTTTAACAATCATAATGAGTATAGATAATTAGCTAATACTGATTGATAATTTTAAGAAATCACATAATGGAATCAATTATGTTGGTACAATTTATGATTGTTGTTATCTCACAATGTTAGCTAATGACTTACCCAGAATCACAAGCACATTGTCCAGCGTAAACATCTCCATTATCTCCATTGAGTGACACACACTTCATAAGGAGTGGTGAAAGTGATAAACAAAGGCACTGAAATACAACACTCAAGTTTAACTGGTTTTCACTTGAGCACTGGTACACCCAGACGTTCTTGACATAGCCATCAAAGAAGTACTTGTATGCTTTCAGAGACTTGTTGGCTCTCAATGCTTGCATGTAAAAAGTTTTATCCCGTCCATACACGAGATAAATTACTATATTGATCAATGTGAACTCAGCAAAGACGCCACTCAACTTCTTGCTCCACTGCATAACATTTGAAAGCGACGGCAAACTCTTGAGAAAAGATTTTACTTCTTCGGTCAAGTACGAAATAGCTATCACTCTCTTCGCCAGATGAATCATTAACCGCCCCTATCTGTGCCATTCCAACTATCCTGTCTACGATGTCCTTCTTACGGGTGGAGCCGGTAAGGTGAACGGACAAGCTACTCACAATCTTCCGCAGCTCATTGATCTTCTTCACAACCAAACCGTTCCTTAGTACAGCTATATCGCTGTCTGATAGATCATTTCCTTTCAGTAAACGAGAGTGAATAGATTGATCCAGTTGATCTGCCATGCATCGGTTAGTTTACTTCAAATTGTCATTAAAGTAACATACAGCTACAGCTTTGTTACAACGGAAGTTATCTATTACCTACCACGAAACGGAAAATTGCACTTGAATGGCTTCTCCATGTTATGTGAAAATGGTTTATACTCAGTACAATTAACCTCCAGATAGTTGTTTTGAGTTGAAGGATGTTTTTTAAGGTGGTTTTTAGGCGTGCGCTCTATTAGGATTGTTGCAAAAATATGGACAATCCCTAATATATACAAGTACAAAAAAAAATTTGGAATTTTCAACTAGAGTAGGGACTATAGCACATCGATAAAAAGTGCTGAAACAAGTTGGAATAGTCCATGATATTAAATCACAGTAAAACAATAAGAAGTGTTATACCCCTAGTGTGCTCAAGATACCATAACGGAAATGCACAGTAGGGACATAACACTTCTATTGTTTTACTGTTAATTATTATCTAATCCAAAACAGCCAAGCTGTAAAAAAAAAGAGTGCGGCCCCCAAAAAGGCTATGGTGAAAAAAGATGTGAAATCCAAGGTGGCGGCCAAGAAATGGCTGTGATGGTATATAGGTTAATGGTAAAAATTTTACTAACGACAATTCAGGCAAATTTTGTGCCAAGACCAAGCGGAAAATTCACTTGAATTGTCGTTATTAAAATTTGTACCATTAACCTATATACCATCACAGCCATTTCTTGGATTTCACATCTTTTTTCACCGTAGCCTTTTTGGGGGCCGCACTCTTTTTTTACAGCTTGGCTGTTTTGGATTAGATTTCACTTCTTTTTGTATTTGGGTTCTTTATCATAGAAAGAAGAAAAGATGAAGCAGATTTTAAATACTTTAACTATTTCTGATTTTATCAGTAAATGTACAAAATTATTATATATATATCAAGACACGCGGTAGTGTGTTGTGCGGCCCAAAAAGCCGGCACGACACACCCATCAGTGTATTGACAGGAAGAACGAAAACGTCATTTTCACACTTTTATATCTTGGTGATCACTTATCTGATTGGAACCAAATTTGCTTAACAATTGCCTGCCAGCCAGGGGAGTCTACATTCCAAATTTGAAGGAAATCGCTCCAGCCATTTCCGAGATACGAGCTGCCAAAGTTTTTTTTTTTTCTTTCTTCGTTTTTTCGTCTTTTCGCACACTTGCAAAAATTGCTATAACAAGGAAACGCGTACTCCGATCGCCTTGAAATTTGGCACACAGAAAGGGAGTCCAATGACGAATCCTAGCATCAAATTTGGTGCAAATCCGATGAATGGTTCAGGAGTTATGACCAATTATTCACATAAAACAAGATCAATTTGTTGTCACGCCTACATGGTAAACCGCTTCATGGAATGAGTTGAAAATTGCTATGTAGATGGAATAACCATCGTAGGAGTGCCTTTTGGTGGTTTGAAAGGAATCGAGATAAAGACCATGGAGATATGACATAAAACCCAACCTGTGTCACAATTACGCGATCGATTTTTATGAACAAAAAAAGTATTAGTTTTCACGCCTGCTAGGCAAACCGCTTAGAGCAATGAGCTGAAAATCGGTGTATAGCTGGAATAATCTTCATAGAAAGTCCTTGTAGTAGTACAGAAGAATCGGATTACAAACCACTGAGTTATGATTCGAAAGCCAACTCCATGTAGTAAATGCGAGATCGAGATACTCTAATAAAACAGTCACCCTAATAGAGCATTCGGCTAATTTATTTACTCCATTATAAAATTTTATTATATCACAAGTTATTTTGCAGGGAGTTCAGCTGCAAACAGTTAATCTTATAGACAGTTCAGCAAGAAGCAAGTCACCATGTGGAGAGTTAAGCAAATATATCACTATAGAGATTCAGAACATTACAATTCACACTGAAGAAAGTTCAGCTATAAACAAGTCATGCACCCTGTAGAGAATTCAGCTACAATTAAGTCACTCTCTAGAGAATTCAGCTACACAGAATTCAGCTACACACAAGTCGCTGTGGAGAGAGTTCAGCTACAAACAAATTACCCTTTAGAGAGATCAGCTACAAACAAAACACTTTGCAGAGTGTTCAGCTACAACAAATCAACCTTCGGAGCGATCAGCAATGAACAAATCAACACAAATTTACCTGTAGAGAGATAAGCTAGAAACGAATCACCCTGTAGAGAGTTCAGCTACAAAAATCACGCTGTAAAGACATCAGCTAGAAACTAGACACAATGTAAGGAGTTCAGCTACAAGTAATCACCCTGTAGAGAGTTCAGCTACAAACAAATCACCTTATAGAGAGTTCAGCTACAAACAAATTACCCTGTAGAGAGATCGGCTACAAACAAATCAACCTGCAGAGAGATCAGCTACACACAAATCACCTTATAGACAGTTCAGCTACAAACAAATTACCCTGTAGAGAGATCAGCTAGAAACTAGACACAATGTAAGGAGTTCAGCTACAAGTAAATCAGCCTGTAGAGAGTTCAGCTAAAACAAATCAACCTGCAGAGAGATCAGCTACAAACAAATCACCTTATAGACAGTTCAGCTACAAACAAATTACCTTATAGAGAGATCGGCTACAAATTAATCAACCTGCAGAGAGATCAGCTACACTCAAATCAACTTGTAGAGAAATTAGCTACAAACAAATCACCCTGTAGAGAGATCAGCTAGAAACTAGACACAATGTATGGAGTTCAGCTACAAGCAAATCACCCTTTAGTGAGTTCAGCTACAAACAAATCAACCTGCAGTTAGATCACCTACAAAAAAGCACCTTGTACAGAGTTCAGCTACAAATTACCCTGTAGAGAGATCGGCTACAAACAAATCAACCTGTGGAAAGATCAGCTACACACAAATCAACTTATAGAGAGATCAGCTACAAACAAATCACCCTGTAGAGAGATCAGCTAGAAACTAGAAACAATGCAAAGAGTTCAGCTACAAGCAAATCACCCTTTAGTGAGTTCAGCTACAAACAAATCAACCTGCAGTGAGATCACCCACATAAACGCACTTGTACAGAGTTCAGTTACAAACAAATCACCCTGTAGAGAGATCAGGTAGAAGAATTCACCTTGTAGAGAGTTCAGCAACAAAGAAACCACCATGTAGAGAGTTCAGCTGCAAACAAATCACCTAGTAGAAAGATCAGCTAGAAGAAGTTACCTAGTAGAGAGTTCAGTTACAAAGAAACCATCATATAGAGAGTTCAGCTACAAAGAAATTACCCCGTAGAGAGTTCAGCTAGAAGAAGCCACCTTGTAAAGAGTTTAGCTACAAAGAAACCATCATGTACAGAGTTCAGCTACAAAGAAACCACCATGTAGAGTGTTTAGCTGCAAAAAATCACCTGTAGAGAGTTCAGCTAGAAACAAATCACCCTGTAGAGAGATCAGCTAGAAGAGGTCACCTTGTAGAGAGTTCAGCTACAAAGAAACCACCACATAAAGAGTTCAGTTGCAAATAAATCACTTGTAGAGAGTTCAGCTACAAATAAATCCCCTTATAGATAGATCAACTAGAAGAAGTCACCTTGTAGAGAGTTCAGCTACAAAGAAACCATCATGCAGAGAGTTCAGTTACAAACAAATCACCCTGTAGATAGATCAGCTAGAAGAAGTTACCTTGTAGATAGTTCAGCTACAAACAATTCACCCTGTAGAAAGATCAGCTAGAAGAAGTCACCTTGTAGAGTGTTCAGTTACAAAGAAACCATCATGTAGAGAGTTCAGCTGCAAACAAATCACTCTGTAGAGAGTTCAGCTACAAAGAAACCACCATGTAGAGAGTTTAGCTGCAAACAAATTCCCTGTAGAGAGTTCAGCTAGAAACAAATCACCCTGTAGAGAGACCAGCTAGAATAGGTCACCTTGCAGAGAGTTCAGCTACAAAGAAACCATCCTGTATATAGTACAGCTACATTTCAAGTCACCCAGTAGAGAGATCAGCTGCAAAGAAATATCCTGTGGGGAATAATGGGCATGTAATAAATATATGTACCATGAAACCACCTAACTTCAAAGCCAAATTCCAGGGTACATATCTTATAAACCCTGGCTGGCCATGGTACATTTAAGTTAAACCATGGCTGGCTATGGTACATTTAAATAAACCATGGCTGGCCATGATACATTTAAATGGCCTTGATATATCTGATGAGGTAACGTTGTTTGTTTTTATAAGAATCCTGGCAGTATTCGATTGTGGGAGTTTATTATTACTCACGAGATGAAAACCATGAACCCGATTTTGCATTCTGCAGCACTCATACGAAGGCGATTCGACACCCTTACCACCCTATGAGTTGACAAACTGAAGTTTAAGGTGAGAACTAGTGTCATGGTTAATTTACAATCGCGTGTCCGCATGTTTGATTACGTACCACGCCCACTTTTCGTATATCATGAGGTAGCCACTCTACAGCGAAGTTTACCCCTCTTGATGCTTAGAAAACATTGTAAACAGTGGTTAAACGAAGTAGCAACTTTGAAACACTTGTTAAATCGCAAAATTGAGTGTTTCCGTGATATTCATAGGATTTTCCTGTTTATGTTAACAAACGTAACTGCAACATTACTTGCTGCTGACCCATAATCGAATTTTACAAGACTATCTATATAATAAATCCAGCGGGTTGCCTCGTATTGGCTTGGGTGATTAGTCGCCCACCACAGTAGGCTATTAGCCTACGTGGTGCATATCAGTTGTATCACGTGCCCTCGTGATTTGCCTGATATGTACACCCACGGATTTACAACTATTATACAACTATTACATGTATATAATTTGTATAATTACTAATAAAATCAAAAATAATTTAAGTATTTAAAATCTTCTTTAAGTTCTTTTCTTCTTCCTGTTGTAAAGAAAAAAACACATGGGTTAAAAAGCCCCAAAGCCAGCCATAGGCCGGCTTTGCAGTATACAAATACAAAAAGAAGTGATATCTAATCAAAAACAGTCAAACTGTAAAAAAAGGTGCGGCCCCCAAAAAGGCCATGGTGAAAAAAGAAGTAAAATCCAAGGTGGCGGCCAAGAAATGGCTGTGATGGTAGGTTAATGTTTACATTTTAATAATGACAATTCAGGTGAATTTTGTGCTGCTTGGTCTTGGCACCAATTTCAGTTGTTATTAAAATTTAACCATTAACCTACCATCACAGCCATTTCTTGGCCGCCACCTTGGATTTCACTTCTTTTTTCACCATGGCCTTTTTGGGGGCTGCACCTTTTTTTACAGCTTGGCTGTTTTTGATCAGATATATATATATATATATATTACAAATATTTATTACAGAACTCTCTACATGATGTTTTCTTTGTAACTGAACTCTCTACAAGGTAACTTCTTCTAGATGATCTCTCTTCAGGGTGAATTGTTTGTAGTTGAATTCTCTACAGGGTGATTTGTTTGCAGCTGAACTCTCTACATGGTGGTTTCTTTGTAGCTGAACTCTCTAAAGGTGCAGCTGAACTCTCTACATGATGGTTTCTTTGTAGCTGAACTCTCTACAACGTAACTTCTTCTAGATGATCTGTCTTCAGGGTGAATTGTTTGTAGTTGAATTCTCTACAGGGTGATTTGTTTGCAGCTGAGCTCTCTACATGGTGGTTTCTTTGTAGCTAAACTCTCTACAAGGTGACTTCTTCTAGCTGAACTCTCTACAGGGTAACTTCTTCTAGCTGATCTCTCTAGGGTAACTTCTTCTAACTGATCTCTCTACAGGGTGATTTGTTTGTAGCTGAACTCTCTAAAGGTGTAGCTGAACTCTCTACATAACGGTTTCTTTGTAGCTGAACTCTCTACAAGGTAACTTCTTCTAGCTGATCTCTCTACAGGGCGATGTGTTTGTAGTTGAATTCTCTACAGGGTGATCTTTTCGTAGCTGAACTCTCTACAGGGTAACTTCTTCTAGCTGATCTCTCTACAGGGTGAATTGTTTGTAGCTGAACTCTCTACAGGGTGATTTGTTTGTAGCTGATCTCTATACGGATTACTCGTTTCTAGCTGATCTTTTCAATTCTTTTCAGGGTGACTGCTCTATTAGGTTGACCACTCTATTAGAGTATCTTGATCTCGCACTTGCTACACCAAGTTGGATTTCGTGTTGTAACTCTGTGGCTTTAAGTCTGATTCTTCTACACCATTGAAGAGCATTTCTAAGATGATTACTCCATCTGTGCAGTTAATTTCAAAACATTACTCTAAGTGAGTTTTCTGGTAGGCATGGCAAGTAGCCGATTTTTATTAGCTAATCTCGATTGCATAATTATTACACACTGTTGGTTTTTTCGTTTTATTTTCGTGGTTTTTAGCTTGATTTCTTTCAAAGCACAAAGGTTTGAGGTTCAATAGTTAACCTATTCTCCCACCAATTTTCAACTTCTTCCCGTAAGCGGTTTACCCTGTAGGCATGAAAACATATTGGTGTTATTTTTCGTGAATAATCGATCGTAACTCTTTGCCTGTTTATCGTATTCCAGCCAAAGTTGGTACTGAAATGCACCTTTATACCTTCCTTCTGTGTGCCAAATTTCAAGGCAATCGGATATGGCATTTGCGGTTTATGGTAGTTTTTGTAAGTGTGCGAAAAGAGGGAAGAAAATAATAAGATAAAAAATGAAGAAACTAAGCCAAGTTTTAAAGTCGCATATCTTGTGATCGCTTAAAGTGATTTTGCTAAAATTTGGTATGTGGAGTACTGAGTTGGCGGGCGTGTCCATAGCAGCAAAAATCGTCTTTTTTCATCAAGGCAACACAGAGCTACGTAGGTGAAAAAATTGTGTTTTCTTTCTCCCTGTCAATATACTCACTGGTGTTGCGCTCCGGCTTCTTACACCTCACATCACGCTACCGTGTGTCTTAATCACGGACTACTCAAACTTGCTTCAGTACTTTTTATTGATATGCTATGGTCCCTACTCTAGTTGAAAATTCCAAATTTTGTCGTATACTTGTTTGTTAACTTTTTTTGTAAATAATTTCATTATGACTGGTGAACCCACACATACCACATCTGAAATGGTGCCTTGCGCCCCAGCTCTTTATCATCTGAAAAGTGAACTATCCCATTACGCTTTGTTGTCAGCTATGTTCAACCCATTGCAGGGCTGAAGCCCAGAGATTTTGAGTGGTCCGACCATCCATGGACCGGACTGCAATAGTCATGCACACTACTCAGTTTTTATAGATCTAATATGATCTGTAAATCAGAGATTATCTACTTTGGTGCATTACTTATCTGCATGTGCTATAAGCACACACAGCATGCTAAGCTAGAGGGGTCAGGGGGCATGCTTCCCCAGGGTAACTTTTGAAAATAGATGCTCTGATTGGCATCCGAAGGCTATTTTACATGCAAAGTCTCTTCTTTTATTATCATCAATGGTAATTTTGTGCTACATTACCAATTAGTTGAGTTTTACATCTGACTATTATAGCTAGTAGCTAATTTTATTTTCACGATGTATACAAAATTTCTCAATGTGAAAGTTTAGTTGTAACTGCATGGTAATGCATGACCAATTAGCTCAATGCAGTGTGCCATGCAGATGACTCACTCGGTAAATTTAAGATAGTTAACTGGCTTAGACTATAAGCTATATTCTATACTGAATGCTTTATTAGAGTATTACGATGACTGTTCTATTACAGTATATTTTGATCACTGCTTTATTAGAGTATCTCGATCTTTTCACTAAAATCAAGTAGCTGAAAAGTGATTGTCCAGACTGACTGGACCGTGGGCTCCGGCCCTAACCCATTGCACAACATTTTGAATCTAGAGCTGTTTGTAAAGCATCTTTGCAATCCTCGCATACCAATAGAAAGAAATTGTGCCGCGCACCCCCATTATATTAATTATCATCTGAAAATTGAAGTATCCATTACGTTTCGCTGTTGGTTAAGTTCAACCCGTTACACAGCAGTACAAATCAAGAACTGTTCGGAAAGCACCTCTGCAATCAAAATAACCACTATGAAAAATACGGACATTTCCATTTCAAAGGGAAGCTATCACGTGCTACCACCAAATTTACACCTTTTGCTGTCAGCAAAGATGAATGGGGCACAAAGGAGGACACTGGTAAGTCCATAAAGAATGCATTGTACGTATTGCGGTATGCCAAAAAACACCTCTCGGGACGAAGTGACATCGAACAGTGAAAAATGAAACCCATAGCCTTAGCCGTTATCGAGTTACACTTGTCTGAAGGAATCAGTCAGTTACTCAGTCAGTAGAAAATTCCTTTAAATAAAAATTTTAAATTCCGTAGCAACTTGTTGAAAACGTTTCGGGTCGATCTGAAAGCTTGTTTGGGCTTAGTTTTACCTAACCAATACTGCCTCATCGTCGTCGTGTGGGGCTGGTTTTTAGGTGGTGTTATTTTGTGGGCCACGCCTACTCCTTTGTGGTCTCTACTACACTGTATGCAGTACTATTGTATTGTATGATGAAATAATAGGACTTTCATATACAATTTTGGGATTTTAGAGAGTTGTTAGCAACTCTTTATAGGAAGCTACCAGGAATAGTATATCCTTCAAAATGAAAAAGGATCATTGTATACAAGTTGATAGTCTCCCTTGCTAATGTACTGTTTAATATAGTGACCCCTTCTAGCTTGTTATTTTCCTTATGCTTGTGTGAATGTTAGACTTGCTATCTGCATTATACATATATAGGAATTGATGGATCAGTTTAAACAACTTCAACTAGAATCATCTAGTAGACAAGAAGATCTGGAATTAAAAGGTTTGGATATTTCTGTTACTATAGTATGTTCACGTTAAGCTGAATCCTGAAAAACAGCTAAACATTAAAAGTGGATTTTTTCTCAACCGAGTTAACATTTCAGCTAACCAGATAATTATTGGTAACAGCAAAAGTGTCAACAACAGACACGTACGGTTTGGCTCCATTACAAGTTCGGGAAAGGGCTGTAATGGACATTGTATTTATATGGCTTCCCATAGGAAATGTATTGTGAAAATTTTGATTGGTCATATATATTATGTCAAACACTTGAACAAAAAGATTTTGAAATATTTTTAGCGGATCAAGCAGTACTACAAATGAGCCAAATTTCAAGATCGTGTGTAATTGCATCCATGAGTTATTAAATGTTTTTGAGGATTCAGCTCAACGTGAACGTACTATAGGACCTCAACTAAGTGCACATACACCAACATGACAATCTAACAATATTAATCTAATCCAAAACAGCCAAGCTGTAAAAAAAGTGTGCGGCCCTCAGAAAGGCTATGGTGAAAAAAGATGTGAAATCCAAGGTGGCGGCCAAGAAATGGCTGTGATGGTAGGTTAATGGTAAAAATTTTAATAATGACAATTCAGGTAAATTTTGTGAAGCGGCACAAAAATTCACCTGAATTGTCGTTATTAAAATTTTTACCATTAACCTACCATCACAGCCATTTCTTGGCCGCCACCTTGGATTTTACATCTTTTTTCACCATAGCCTTTCTGAGGGCCGCACACTTTTTTTACAGCTTGGCTGTTTTGGATTAGATTTCATTTCTTTTTGTATTTGTATACCCCAAAGCCGGCCTATGGCCAGCTTTGGGACTTTTTTAACCTATGTTTTTTTCTTTACTACAGGAAGACGAAAAGATGAAGTAGATGTACTTTAAATATTTTATCAGTAAATGTACAAATTATATATATAATACATATGTGATCGGATTTGCGAAAAGGGGTCTTCCACACACATCCAATTTGCCAACTTTGACAATTGATAACTTCAGATTGGAAAGAGCTATTGCCTTGAAATTTGGGCAGTGGTGATTTCTTTGCAGCTGAACTCTCTACAAGGTAATTTCTTCTAGCTGATCTCTCTACAGGGTGATTTGTTTGTAGCTGAACGATCTACAAGGTAACTTCTTCTAGCTAATCTCTCTACAGGGTGGTTTCTTTGTAGCTGAACTCTCTACAAGGTAACTTCTTCTAGCTGATCTCTCTACAGGGTGATTTGTTTGTAGCTGAACGATCTACAAGGTAACTTCTTCTAGCTAATCTCTCTACAGGGTGGTTTCTTTGTTGCTGAACTCTCTACAAGGTAACTTCTTCTAGCTGATCTCTCTACAGGGTGATTTGTTTGTAGCTGAACTACCTACAAGGTAACTTCTAGCTAATCTCTCTACAGGGTGGTTTCTTTGTAGCTGAACTCTCTAAAAGGTAACTTCTTCTAGCTGATCTTTCTACAGGGCAATTTGTTTGTGGCAGAATTTTATACAGGGTGATTTCTTTGCAGCTGAACTCTCTACATGGTGGTTTCTTTGTAGCTGAACTATGTACAAAGTAATTTCTTCTAGCTGACCTCTCTAAAGGGTGATTTGTTTGTAGCTGAATTCTGTACAGGTGATTTGTTTGCAGCTGAGTTCTTTACAGAATGGTTTCTTTGTAGCTGAACTCTCTACAAGGTAATTTCTTCTAGCTGATCTCTCTACAGGGAGATTTGTTTGTAGCTGAACTATGTACAAGGTAACTTCTTCTAGCTGATCTCTCTACAGGTTGATTTGTTCGTAGCTGAATTCTGTACAGGTGATTTGTTTGCAGCTGAGCTCTTTACAAAATGGTTTCTTTGTAGCTGAACTCTCTACAAGGTAACTTCTTCTAACTGATCTTTCTACAGGGCAATTTGTTTGTGGTAGAATTTTATACAGGGTGATTTCTTTGTAGCTGAACTCTCTACAAGGTAACTTCTTCTAGCTGATCTCTCTACAGGGTGATTTGTTTGCAGCTGAACGATCTACAAGATAACTTCTTCTAGCTAATCTCTCTACAGGGAGATTTCTTTGTAGCTGAACTCTCTACAAGGTAACTTCTTCTAGCTGATCTCTCTACAGGGTGGTTTCTTTGTAGCTGAACTCTCTAAAAGGTAACTTCTTCTAGCTGATCTTTCTACAGGGCAATTTGTTTTTGGCAGAATTTTATACAGAGTGATTTCTTTGCAGCTGAACTCTCTACATGGTGGTTTCTTTGTAGCTGAACTCTCTACAAGGTAACTTTTTCTAGCTGATCTCTCTACAGGGTGATTTGTTTGTAGCTGAACGATCTACAAGGTAACTTCTTCTAGCTGATCTCTCTACAGGGTGATTTGTTTGTAGCTGAATTCTGTACAGGTGATTTGTTTGCAGCTGAGCTCTTTACAGAATGGTTTCGTAGCTGAGCTCTCTAAAAGGTAACTTCTTCTAACTGATCTTTCTACAGGGCAATTTGTTTGTGGCTGAATTTTCTACAGGGTGATTTCTTTGCAGCTGAACTCTCTACTTGGTGGTTTCTTTGTAGCTGAACTATGTACAAGGTAATTTCTTCTAGCTGACCTCTTTACAGGGTGATTTGTTTGTGGCTGAATTCTGTACAGGTGATTTGTTTGCAGCTGAGCTCTAAACAGAATGGTTTGTTTGTAGCTGAACTCTCTACAAGGTAACTTTTCTAGCTGATGTCTCTACAAGGTGACTAGTTTGTAGCTGGATTCTCTACATGGTGGTTTCTTTGTAACTGAACTTTCTACAAGGTGACTTCTTCTAGCTGATCTAACACAGGGTGATTTGTTTGTAGCTGAACTCTCTACAAGGTAACTTCTTCTAGCTGATCTCTCTACAGGGAGATTTGTTTGTAGCTGAACTTTCTAAATGATGGTTTCTTTGTAGCTGAACTCTCTACAAATTAACTTCTTCTGAGTAGCTGATCTCTCTACATGGTGATTTGTTTGTAGCTGAATTCTGTATAGGTGATTTGTTTGCAGCTGAGCTCTTTAAATAATGGTTTCTTTGTAGCTGAACTCTCTCAAGGTAACTTCTTCTAGCTGATGTCTTTACAGGGTCACTAGTTTGTAGCTGAATTCTCTACATTGTGGTTTCTTTGTAACTGAACTCTCTACAAGGTAACTTTTTCTAGCTCATCTTTCTACAGGGTGATTTATTTGTAGCTGAATTCTGTACAGGTGCTTTGTTTGCAGCTGAGCTCTTTAAAGAATGGTTTCTTTGTAGCTGAACTCTCTACAAGGTAACTTCTTCTAGCTGATGTCTCTACAAGGTCACTAGTTTGTAGCTGAGCTCTCTACATGGTGGTTTCTTTGTAACTGAACTCTCTACAAGGTGACCTCTTCTAGCTGATCTTTCTACAGGGTGATTTGCTTGAAGCTGAACTCTCTACAAGGTAACTTCTTCTAGCTGATCTCTCTACAGGGAGATTTGTTTGTAGCTGAACTCTCTACATGATGGTTTCTTTGTAGCTGAAGTCTCTACAAGGTAACTTTTTCTAGCTAATCTCTCTACAGGGAGATTTGTTTGTAGCTGAACTCTCTACATGATGGTTTCTTTGTAGCTGAACTCTCTGCAAGGTAACTTCTTCTATTGATCTCTCCACAGGGCGATTTGTTTGTAGCTGAACTCTCTACATGGTGGTTTCTTTGTAGCTGAACTCTACAAGGTGATTTTTTCTAGTTGAACTATCTCTTTCCATAGTTGCATGAACTCCCTACAAGGTAACTTCTTCTAGCTGATCTCTCTACAGGGTGACTTGTGTGTAGCTGATCTCTATACATGTTTCTTATTTCTAGCTGATCTCTTGAATTCTCTTCAGGGTGACTGCTCTATTAGAGTATCTCGATCTCGCACTTGCTGCAACAAGTTGGATTTCGTGTTATAACTCCGTGGCTTTAAGTCTGATTCTTCTACACCATTGATGAGCCTTTCTAAGATGATTATTCCATCTGTACAACGATTTTCAAAGCATTACCCCAAGCGGTTTATCTGGTAGGCGTGGCAAGCAGTCGTTTTTTTTATTAGCTAATCTCTATTGCATAATTGTTACATACTGTTGGTTTTTTCGTTGTATCTTCCTGTTTTTTAGCTCGATTTCTTTCAAACCACATAAGGTTTGAGGTTCAATAGTTAACCTATTCACCCACCGATTTTCAGCTTCTTCCCATACGCGGTTTACCCTGTAGGCGTGACAACATATTGGTGTTATTTTTCGTGAATAATCGCTCATAACTCTTTTCCTGTTTATCGTATTCCAGCCAAAGTTGGTACTGAGATGTGCCTCTATATCCCCCTTCTGTGTGCCAAATTTCAAGGCAATCGGATATGGCGTTCGAGTTTTATAGCAGTTTTTGTAAGTGTGCGACAAGAAAAAGAAGAAGAAAAAAAAACGAAGAAACTGAGCCAATTTTTGAAGTCGCATATCTCTGGAACGCGCAGAGCGATTTCGCTCAAATTTGGAATGTGGAGTGCTGCAGTTGGAGGGCATGTCCACAGCAAAAATCGTCATGTTTCATCAAGGAAGCACAGAGTTACGGAGGTGCGAAAATTGCGTTTTCTTTCTTCCTGTCAATATACTCACGGGTGTTACGCGCCGGTTTCTTGGGCCGCACGACACTACCGTATGTCTTGATGCTAACACGACAAAGCATATATGGTGGTATTTAGCCACTTCACTGTACCAAGAGAACTATGCATATACTAGTGTATTAAAAATTATCAATTTTAAGAATGAAATAGGGATCCAAGTGATAAAAATAGTGAAACAATAGATGAATGATGGTATAGCAGCAACACATTGCAAAACAGTCATGCAGGTGGCATAAGTGTTCAAAGCACTTGGACGTTGTCTCACTTTGGTTACCCATTTTCATCACTCTAACAAATTGGCTTTTGTTATAAAACAGAAACAACGAGATCTACATTCTGATGACCTGAGTTTATCTCATTATGTTGGAACTCGTCCTACTACATGTCAGAACGTATCATTAAGCTGCAACAGCCACTATGTGCTGTCCTTATTGCGGTACATAGAACCGACTTGATGCCAAGTGACACAGAGATATCTGCCATGAAAATACTCATTGAAGTTCTTAAGCCAGTTGTGGAAATCACAGAGGCCATAGGCAGGGAAAAATCAGTTACCATTTCACCAATCAGGCCACTTCTGTATAAATTATTATCAAAGGAATTGATTGACAATCCATAAGATAAGCCTCTTACCAAAACACTAAAACGTGTAATGCTAACTGATCTTAAAGATCACTATGATTTTAAAGAAGATTTACTAGACAAAGCAAGTTTATTGTTGCAAGGCACTGTCTTTTTATCACAAGCAGTGAGGAATAACATAATTAATATGGTTAAAGAAAGGCTTTGGAGATAGCAATGACACCATGGCCATCTCCTGAAGCTGATGTAGAAGTACAGCCTCCACTAGTTGATCCACCTGCCAAAAAGGAGAAGGGTCTGATGTCCTTACTGGAAGATATCATTCAGTGACAGCACTGCTTCGGATTCTACACAAAAAAAGAAAGAGGGTAAGTAGTTACCTTTGCCTCAGAGTGAAGTTGTCTGAAAATCCACTTTAGTGGTGGCTAGACCATGGATGACACTTTCCTATTCTGTCTCTCATTACTGATAAATATCTCTGTATCCCTGCAACATCTGTGCCCTCAGAGAGTTCTCTAGGATAAGTTTTAAATGTGGAATTTTAGGTGGCATGTGTCAATATTGGGGCTTAAACAGTTAACTACTAGAATTATGGATAAATATAATGTATGTGCTCTATAACACAGTTAAGTGCTGCCCTTTAAGGACTACCATATTATAAACAGTTCCTACTCTAAATTCACAAAAATTACACATTCCAAAACTAATTAAAATAATATTTTAGTGGTAGAATTACCCCAAACAAGGTTAAATCTTTTAGAAAAAGTATGGTATAAAAAACTGGCCTAACAATAGTCTACAAAACTATCTAATAAGTCTACAAAACTATCTAATATATGAGTATGTAGAACTAACCTTTTTGAAGAAGTAAGGTATGAGACTCCTATGCCAGTGCATGATCAGAAAACTCTACCTGTTTTCTTTTATTTACAATGGATATGTATATGAGGTGATGCAGTTCTAATTAGGGAGCACTATGAATCTTATTTGGTTGGAATAGGAGCAGCAGAGAAGAAGTTACAGAAAATAATATGTTTTTAGGAATTTTAGATTTAAGTGTTTTTCAAAGTGGTATATCAATAGATAGCAAATGTAATGGACCTAATTGCATGCCTATTGACACAAGTGTCATGCTCTTTGTTTACTACCTATATACCTGGACATAATGTTATGGCAGCAGGATTTCAAGCCTTGGATGTAGAATTACGGTAGCAGTCTTCAATTAATTAATTAAGTAACATTCTACAGTGTTGTACTGATATACTGATACCAATTATTTTCCCATTCTTATAACTGATATGCTGATATTGTAACCGATATTCTTCAGAGCAGGGGAGGAGGAGTAGAAGGTCACCTAAAGTTTGTGTGTACATTGCATTTGTAATGATAATTCTGTGGGCGGCCTATAACATGTTTGGTTAGCACATCACAAAGCTATAAAATCACTGCAATCACACACATCCCATAACTCACATGTGTGCACCTATATCTAGTCTATTTGTCACATCTCACTTTCTACGAAAAAATAAAATACCTATACACAGTCCCTCATCCATGCTAATTTCTTTTTGGCATGGGGTCTGCTCTCCATGGGTGACTATTTTTTCTGCTTGAAGTAGTGTAAATTACTAATTATCGGCATAAATTGATTATCAGTATGAATTGTTGGCACCATGATATTCAGGATTTTACAGCACTTACCTGAATTAGTGATCACCTGATTCGCCTTGTGTCAAACTTCTTCGATCTTCTTGTGCTGAATCCCTTGGATTAAACCTTCACAGTGTATATTGAGCTGCTAAATATGTTTGGTATTTATGTCTACCTCTTTTTGTATTATAGGTAATGTCCAAAACTGATCGCAGAAGGAAACGTCTCTTTTGCCATTTCCCTATCCTCACCTCACAAAGCGAAAAGAACACAGCGAACTGCAGACTCATTTCCATGTACCTGCTGGTATGAAATAGTCCATAGAGTTCTAAATCATTTAAACCAAGCTGAAAAGAGGAACTAATTCACGTAGAGGATGGGTAGTTGCAGTAGAGAAGGAAATCTTTTAAACAGATAAGAAATGAAACCAACAGCTGCAAGAGGTTGTCCAGAATTGTTATTTTGGAAAGGAGATTATAGGCACTTAATGGACAGCAGACTTCCCACTGAGCAATATTTTGCCTTGTTGAAGGTGTGAAAGAAGAAGTATGGCCTGATCGAAATATATGCATTTGATTGAAACTGCATGTTACTGTATAGGCAATTGCTGTATCACAGACTACTACACATTGTTAAAAGGTGTGTTATTATTCATCAGGTAACAAGAACAAGTCACTATGACAATATTGTACTGTTTTTGCTTTCGTTAATGCTGCTGGAAGTGCTACGTCATAATAGATGCTATAAACTTGGAGATAGAGCTGAGCGATATATCACGATATTTTGAGAGTATCGATATCGCGATATTATGTTATTAACTATTGTGATACCATGACTGTACATTATTGTCATCTAAAAATCCATTTGTTATGCAGTACTAAGCTAAGAATCCTTGTAAGTCATAACTTGGTTACCGCTGCAGAGAGGTGTGAACACCATAACGTAACCTCAAAGCATGTGTTACAATAACTGTTACTATAAACAAAGATGATAGTGGCTAGATTGATGCTACCTTTAAGGACTTCCTGCAGGAATACTGAGACAATACACTATGTAGCACCAGCTATGATTGACTAATTTGTAAGTATCGTGAACTATTGAGTATTGTGAATAGTGGCTAAAATGGCAGTATTGCTCCGCCCTACTCGGAGGGGCCCATCTTGTGCTTATCCTCAGTCTCTTTTGTTTCCCCACCCCACCCATTTTGTCCAATTTATGTTCATTCTTGCTGAAGGGCAACATACAACCTTCAGTTCATCTATACCACCACTGAATAAAGTTAAGTTATATGTATCTAATCCAAAACAGCCAAGCTGTAAAAAAAGAGTGCGGCCCTCAAAAAGGCTATGGTGAAAGAAGATGTGAAATCCAAGGTGGCGGCCAAGAAATGGCTGTTATGGTAGGTTAATGGTAAAAATTTTAATAGCGACAATTCAGGTGAATTTTGGTGCTAAGTCCTTGGATTTCACATCTTTTTTCACCATAGCCTGGTAGGCGTGAAAATTATTGGTATGTTATTCACGAATCTCGATCGCGCAATTGTTACACACCTTCAGTTTCGTGTCATATCTCCATGATCTTTATTTCGATTGCTTTCAAACCACCAAAAGGCACTCCTACAATGGTTGATCTATCCACAAAACAATTTTCCACTCATTCCAAAAAGCGGTTTACCCTGTAGGCGTGACAACAAATCGATCTAGTTTTACACGAATAATTGATCGTAAATCCTTAACCGTTCATCCGATTTACACCAAATTTGATACTAGGATTTGCCTTTGCACTCCCTTTCTGTGTGCCAAATTTCAAGGCAATCGGAGTATGCGTTTGCATTTTATAAATTTTTGCTATTGTGCAAAAACACGAAGAAGAATAGGAAGAAAAAAACCAAGAAAAAAACCCGAAACTTTGGCTGCTTGTATCTCGGAAATGGCTTGAGCGATTTCCTTCAAATTTGGAATGTAGACTCCCCTAGCTGGCGGGCAACTCTGCAGCAAATGTGGTTCCAATCGGATAAGGTATCACCGAGATACAAAGGTGTGAAAATGACGTTTTCTTTCTTCCTGTTAATATACCCACAATGTGGTGCGCCGGCTTCTTGGGCCACACAACACACTATCATGTGTCTTGATTTACATTATGCAAGTGCGCTGTAATTGCACCCAAATATGGAAATTATTATATATATTTTTAGATTCCTTGGTACCATTGCTAAGACCCTATATGGATACCAGAGTGACCATCCATTCTTAGTACGATCAGCAAGCCCAAATTTAGCTGAGGTGCCGATAATTGTAAAGCTGATAATGTACAGGAACCGATAATACATACACGGTGACGATAAATGATTACTTACATTGCCTCACATTTATTAACACCCAACGGAAATGATGTATGTAGAATGACATCATGCAAATCGAAAGCCTGAAGATTCAAGAAATATGAAAGGCAGTAGAGTAAAAAAAGTTCGAATATCAACAAAGGGTGTGAAGTGTCCTAAATTTTAAAACTTCATGATGATAATTTGTAACTTACGCTGCTATGTTATCTTCTGTTGCTTTGTCACTGTGTGGGTATCTGCGTTTTGACAAACACTGAAATTAGAAAACAGCGATTTTCATTTGTAATTAACCGGGTTTACTATGATAGCATTTTAGCCAAATGTTCAGATGATTTATGGTGACAGTAAAAATGTCAAGAACTGACATGTGCAATTTGGCTCCATTATAATTTTAGGAAAAGGCCATACCAGAATGTGTAGTTATGGCTTCCCATGTATGGTGAAAAATTTGATTGCACGCATTATAGTGTGTGCGTGTGCGTGTGCGTGCTGGGGGTGTGTGCAGTATCAGGCGACTGTGTTAGTTTTACTATTGTATGAGGCTGAAACGCAGACTTTTAAGGCTCCCCATCTGAGGCATTTGACTGATTTTCATAATCATTGTATCAGAACCATTTTGGGTGACTCCAGGTATGGATAGTGGCAACAGTACTTTACTTTACACGATTGAGCAAATATCTAGAATAATCATGGAGCGATGTATATGTTGGCTGGTACTGGTTGGTACTACATAACTGTGCACGTGGCTCATGCCAATAATGCAATGCACATCATGTACTAAACTATTTAGATTGTTCCTGTATTGTTTCAATCACTCGCATGAAAATATTTGATTATTTGACATTTGTGCCTTTGTGGCTTTGTTAAGTTTGTAGACCTTGTAGTTTTTTAAACCTACGTATCATCCTTATCTCGATAAGTCTTATGATATCTCAATAATCAAATATATCTAGATAATCGCACACCTAATAACAATGTGTTGCTAGAATACTGTGTGTTCAAGAGTAGCTACGTAGCTACTCCCAGTGGTACACCAGTTGTGTAAGTTTTATGCAATTATATTACATGATTTTCTAAGATAACCTTTAGATGTGACTGCTATAGTAGAATTAAGGGTATTAGAGTAAGAAACTGCTCTGGTAGATGTGCATATATATTTGCAAAATGTACATGGACTTAGCTCCTTTACACTCTTGTAAACAGTATAAACTTTAGGGTACCTAACCAAAGATGGCACCGGCAATTAAAAGGATGTTCTCGATTACAGTTAAGTGACTGCTGTATTAGAGTATCTTGATTGTACAGTATTTTGATTTACTTCTTACAAACTGTCTCTATAGCAGTCTGACACACTGGTGAAACATTAATCTGTAAATCAAAAAGCTCTGAAACACTTGTGAAACTGCATAAAATAACACTGACCTGTTCTATATCTGCTTTTACAAATGACAACCCATTGTCTCTTTATGATTATTATTGGTAGATATACATAGGCATGAACATACGCACACTATGCAATGTGCATCACATGTAAAGCTGTTTTTATTGACGTTCAATAGAATTGTCATATCGTTTTAATATCTCCACGATCATACACGTATGCCTTTGTTCGTCAGTCACCATATTCCTGGTTAGAACAGTTTTGTAGCTTATGATTTTTGTGTACATTAATGTAGTTCATTGTTTTATTTTTTACATAACATTTTGTATTATTTTTAGTACTTGATTGTATATGTAGTACTATTATTATTATTGTATTATTTTCTGAATAGTGGAGCATCACGAAAAACAACAGGCTCTTTTGATTAGTAGCCATAAATCATCAATATTCACTTCTAACCAGACGGTTAGTGATAATGATTAATGATTTGTTTGTTATAATTGTGTATGTGTTTACTTTCAGATTCAGTCTTTAGAAGATGATATAGCTAATCTCAAGACAGCAACAGAACAGTTACAATGTGAAGTTGATAACAAGGCTGGTCGTTGTGTTGAATTGCAGGAGAGCTTAAGTATGCTTGCTGCAGTAGAGTACTACATCAAAACAGTATGGTAGTACTGTTTAAGTCAAACCTTAGTTTCTGGTCACCTGCCCACATGGAACCCAGTTTATAAGGACTATTGATATGCGTGCACGTGACCCAGTAAGGACACTGATTTTTGTAAACACCGCAAAAGATTGAGATACTCTAATAGAGCAGTCAGGGATTCTAACAGAGCCGTCACACTATCCTTAACTCTAATGTTAGAACAGTGAAATATATATGCCTCATTACCAAAAAATGTTTCTTGGTCCTTCATTTTATAGCTGTTATTAATGCTCCAAATTAACTTCAGCGTGTAGCATCAGATAGGCTATGACTTTAACTTTCCTCGCAATTCAAATGTGATCCTCTAATGATTAGTATAGTAACTCTTCTAAACTTCGATTTCCTTATCACCGATCACTGGTACACTGACTGGAAAGGTGGTAACATTTGGTGAGCTCAAACTTTTCCATGACTAAATGACTGTTTGGTCCTAGATTGGCAATCACTGAAAACTACTAGCCTAGTGCACTCAATGACTCAATCTTGTGATAGTTACTTTTCTCAAGGTTTACTGAACAGAAAGCTGGAAACACATATTGGGCTAAGGCAAATGAAGAATTTCTGATTTGGATCATTTGAACAACTTAAATAATACTTTCCTGAGATAGCTAATGAGACATTTCACTGGGAAAGCAAAAGTAGCTACAAGCAGACCTTAACTATGCATTGTTGTGCTCAGCAGTGTATCTAGCCATCAACAATTTTCCTATTGCAATTTTGTAGAAGCATAATTACTTACCCTGTAAGAATGTTGGTTATTACACTGAAATCAACATTAATTGCCTAGCTAAATTGAGCAAAATAATAATATTATACAGTGTGTCATACCAGTATACATTACTGGTGTATATGTAAGAGTCTATAGTCCTGAAGTCCTGATCATTCACCCACTTTTGTTTGCTAAGGAGTGACCAGAAACTAAGGTATAACTTGGAGTGGCCTTGCATGTAGTACAATTTCCACCTGAAGTGATGTGTGTCACCCAAATGTTACTTCTAAAAACCATCATAGAAATATCAAATCACCATGTGGTACATACATGTTAAGCCGGATCCTCAAAAGAAATAACTCATGATTGCTACATTACACAGGCCTCCTATATTGCTCGGTAGCGCCTCTCAATCTGTTAAAAATTTATTTAAAACGCTTCATTCGAATGTAAGACACTCCAGTTATGATGCCATTCTTGGGGTAAGTGTAGTCTTTTGATGTTTATGTTGACACATGTTTCAGTTTGTGGTGAAGCCACACGTCACACTCTCGCCCTCATCATGCATGATTTCAATATCTGCTATGTGGCTGTAATATATTTTTGTAACATTATATAGTACTGTAAATAACAAACTATCATTACATCAGATGAAGTAGGTTCAGAAAAAGACTTGGACTCAGTGGTGGTGGTGGCGGCGGCGGCGGTGGAAGTAGAGGCGGTGGTGGTTGAGGCAGTGGTGGTAGAGGCGGTGGCAGTGGTGGTGGTGGTGGCAGTGGTGGCCACCATCGTCATCATCAAAGGTCTAATGGGACTGACACACAAGATAGCAGTGAGATTGCTGACATTTTTAACAAATACTTTTTAAGTGTTTTTACACCATCAGATGATACTACAGTTGCAGGATTCCAACTTAATCATGAAGTATCACCCATCACTGATATTGATATCAATGCCAACATTGTTTAAAATAAGCTTATTAACTAAAAAAACAGATAAATCCCCTCACTTTGATGGTTGGCCTATCCTCGCACTACAAGAAACAGCACTACAAATTAGTACCCCTCTTGCTATTATTTAAAAAATCTTTTCAACAAAAAATTATACCTGATGGTTGGAAATGTGGTCACATAACCCCTATTCACAAAAAAGGCTGCCGTCATTCATGTAATAATTATAGACCAGTTAGTCTTACTTTACCAATTATGAAAGTGATGGAGTATATCATTAAGGACAATATTTTCTCTTATATGTGTAACAACAACTTATTCTCAACATGGTTTTACCACAAGAAGGTCTTGTACTAGCCAACTGCTTCATGCAATTAATCATTGGACACAGTGTTTGGATGACAGATGTTGTGTACTTGGACTCCAAAAAGCATTTGACTCAGTTCCACATAAGTGTTTGCTAAGTAAATTATATGGATACGGTATTCAGGTAACCTGCTATCTTGGATTGAAGCTTTTTAAACTGGAAGGAAACAGAGAGTTGTTATAAATGGTCATTGTTCTACCTGCGCTGATGTGATTAGTGGTGTGCCTCAGGGGTCTGTTTTGGGGCCTCTGCTTTTCAATTTGTATATGTATAAATGACATACCTGATGTTGTTAAGAGTCCAATCCTACTTCTTGTCAAGATTTTTAGACATATAAATACCCATGAAGACTATACCCAGCTACAGCTTGACTTAAATTGTCTCTCTGAATGGTCATTGAAGTGGAAATTAAAGTGGAAATTAAAGTTTAACATTAGTAAACGTAATGTCTTACACCTCGGAACTGCACAACAACACACTTATTACCTCTATTACCTTTATGGCATTGCTATCTAGCCAGCACAATCTATCAGAGACCTTGGGGTTGTAAATTTCACCAACACACCTGTACTTGGGTTGATCAAAAGAAGCTTTGCTTACTTGGACCCTAATATGTTAGTTCATCTTTACTAATCTATGGTGCGTCCCATACTTGAGAATGGTAACATAATATGGGGACCTCACTACTTAACCCTTTAAGGACCACCGTTGTACATGTACATCCAAATATAGCCTCACGCGAAAGCCCAGTGTCGTACATGTACGTCCAAGATATTAAGCAGTAAACAAAGAGCTATATCTTCGCAGTGTTAGAAGCTATGGGCTTTAAGCAGACAATTTTGTTCACCAGTAGTAGGCGATTCTTTTGATATACAATGCCAATATATTACGTGAAACTACGTTAGAAAGAACTAGCCTTCTAATTTTAATTAGAAAATAGTATGCATAATATGCTTTGATCTTTGAAGGATAATGAGGTCTTTAAAATCCACTAAGAGACCTGCTAGCAGGTTCTTAAAATGGTTAGAAACCTGCTAGCAGAAAAGACCTCAAGCATCACAAATCTCACTTTTGATCATTGATTTGCAATGCTCCCTCCAAGCATAATCAGGCTGATAGCCTGCAGTGGGTGACCAGTCACCCAGGCAAGTCACCCAGGCCAGTCACCCAGGCCAGTCACCCAGGCCAGTCACCCAGGCCAGTCACCCAGGCCAGTCACCCAGGCCAGTCACCCAGGCCAGTCACCCAGGCCAGTCACCCAGGCCAGTCACCCAGGCCAGTCACCCAGGCCAGTCACCCAGGCCAGTCACCCAGGCCAGTCACCCAGGCCAGTCACCCAGGCCAACATATGGTTAACCACTCTATTCATTTTATAGGCATACCTAAAAGAATTCGATTATGGGAGATACAATCTAACGTTGTAAATACATTTGTTGCTATGAACGGAGAAGTCCAAAAATATCACAGTAAATTCTGTTTAGCGCCCATTTGTTTCTAGAGTGTTTTATAGCTGTTTTCGTTGTCTATTAAACTATGGATGAACTTTACCAAGACCTAACTAGGTAAGCTTCCTTGTAGAACATTATTTTTCGCTACATGTAATGTGGGTGTGGTCCATATTAGAAGCCGTGCCTGTTCTTCATGCTACTGTGGTGCCACTGAAGGCACAACTTGTGACAACTCGTCCCATCGTATATAATCTATTCTTCGTTACACTGCTGTGATGCCATTGGCACTGGCTACCACTAACCCGGCTTGACATCATCGATCACTGCCGTTTCCCAGCTGTGCCAGATCCAATTAGTCTAACTTGCGAAAGGAAGAGGTGCGAGCCTTGATTTTTTTTCAACACTTCAACAAAAACATGTTCACTCTTCCGTGATTATTTTAACATTATACGACAATTTCAGTACGACATATAACCCAATCCAACAATGACTTCACCTACATGCCCATATATAATGCATACATTTTCTAAGTCAGTTAGAGACCACGCCCTCGGATCTTCATGTATTTTATAAACTTTGCTTTGCTCGGTTTTTAAAATCCACGAAGATCCTCTTGCTAGGTCCTTAACCTACACGTATATTATATTTACACAATAACAAAACTTACCTTGTACAAATCTGTCCACAACTTTCACCTTATAGTTGGTATTGAGCTACAATAAATTTCCCAGCACTCTTCATTTAGAGATGCATGCAAGATTACATGATGGCACTATTTAAAAGGAGTAAAGCAATGACTTGTAACAGATCGCATTGCGAAGAAGACAGATCGTCACCGGTGTTAACAAATCGCTTTGCTAGTTGAAAATGGTTAGTTCTACACATTTATAACTTAGATAGTTTTGCTTATTATTGATAGGCGAATCTGTACTACAGTTTGTATTAGCCCTTACTACTTCCTGCGGTTTTGGTGACGCTACAAACTTGCTAAGTAATAGAATACGCAAATTTCATAAAATTTGTGGGTTTTCAGGGTAGGCACTGCGTAAATTATTGTAGTCCTTAAAGGATTAAATTAATGGACCAAAGGAAAGTTGAAACAATTCAACGTAGAGCAACCAAATTGATCACCAGTTTACATGACAGTGACTATGGCACAAGACTTGCAGAATTAAGGCTGCCTTCACTTAATTACTGTCATCAGCATGGTGATATGATATACTTATGTCAGATATTCAATAGTTTAGTGGACATTGATGTTAATGACTTATTCACACCATCAGTAGGGATTACCAGAGGACATGAATTGAAACTTTACAAGTACTGTTCCTCTTGTTTGTTATGAAGCAACTTTTTCTCTTACCGTGTAGTGAATGCATGGACCCCAGCATGTTATTGATGTATGCTCTTTAGACAACTTCAAGGTTAAACTGGATACACATTGGACAGTCAATATGTACTTATTTTAAAGACTGAAGTTAAGGAACTGGTTTATCAAGGATTTGAGACTGTTGCATCTGAGAGGTGGTAATCCTTGACAAAGCACGTTCAAGAAAAAGTTGACAACCAGCAATCTGACTACTGGCCACAATTATAAATTTCCATTTAGAACTTTTTGACATCTGTATTGCAGTCGCATAGTTTTAAATGGAATAAATGTTCCTTTATTTTGGAATCAACAACAACACACATATAATGTACCTTTACTTCCAGCATTCTCATACCCTTTAGCAATCAGAACATGCCAGAAGACCTTATTGACCCAGCTGCAATCGGTAGTAATAGTGCAGGTGACAAACTGCTAAATGTGCTTCATTTTTAAGCAGGTAGCACTCCCTTGGCAACTTAATTATTTTAATACCATCGTATAAGGTACCTTATAAATAACTTATTTTTATTTGTTGCTTGTCCGGAATCGCTACAGAAGTACACAAACTGGTTACCACACAGTTCTGCTGCTCCATAAGCTTTTAACCCGACTTTTTTTTTATCGCTGAAAATTATGTACATCGCTTGCCTCTTGCCTAAACTATAAACAAATATTCGAGGTAGCTTATGCTGCTATTCGGTAGAGTTATAGCAATAGGTAAATAGTGCATGCACTTTATAACTACACAGTAAGGACTGGTATCTGTGAAACACCTTAGTTAAGTCGTCACCTAACTTCGCAGCGTACTAGCCACGTATACTGGCTTATGGCCGCGTATATCGCAAATCTGTTGTGATAGAAACCGGCTCTGAAACAGAAGGTTTGTGTACCAAAACAAATGTTAAACATCAAAAGAAACAACAAACACCAGTGCTGACAATGTTTGAGTAAGTTACTTACTATGCTGGGCATAACTGTACGTTGTATTAGAGAGTTTAGGAGGCTTACTTATGGTACGCGTTTATAATAACCGTAAGTTAGTACTAAATTCGATGTACAGTTAGTGTATTAGTACAATAACCTGTGTGCTTAATCTGTTACTTATTGTTAGTGTCATGAGCCAGGAAATCCCCCCCTCCATGTGTATCCTTACATAGACTACAACATCATATTGACTCTAACAGATTTGTACTTGTATTCATTTTACCATGCACTATTGCAATCAATGCAACTACCTACTGAGGTTTCGTATGAGTGCTAGTCGGTGACTTTCTATTGTATTCTTAAGTTTAGCCTAGTCATATAGCCCTTTGAAAAAATAACATACAATGCTATAGTGCACATCATTTGTATATATGTCAATTACACAACGTTTACATATACAATTCTTCTCTATACAAGAGCTTGTGCCACTGTTCTGCTGCCAATCATAAAGTAGTGAAGTTTACTGAGAGAAGCTGGAGAACTTTCAAAACATCAGCCGAGACACATCAAGACAGCGTTTACCAAGATTGTTTTGGTGACAAAGCATCCACCGATATTACTACACCCCATAATGGCTATCATCGTTTATGTTATCAATTGTACACAAGCAGTAGCAAACTTAAGAAATTTACAGATATTATGCCATTGGGTAGTCAGTGCACTCCATCGCTTACATCAAGAAGAAGGTCTGTAACAAGACTGTCAGTGCCAAACTTTGATATAAGTTGCTGTTTATTTTGCCAAGACACCAAATTTGTGCACAAATTTGCTAGTAGAAGAAGAGTAATAGCCCCACTGAAAAAATGTTGTACCCTTGCTGCTGCTAAGAAAATCGAAGATGCTACCCAGGCCAGAAATGATGAAGCTGTTTTACGAAGAATTGGAGGAGAAGACCTTGTTGCAATGAACATTCTTTACCACAAATCATGTTATGCAACCTTTACCAGCAAAGAACACATACAGCGAGCTATTACACCCAGGATTGCTTCAGAGTTTGATCCCTGCAAAATATCATTTGATTGTATTCGTGAGAAAGTACATACATACGTCATCTACAATAAAACTATTCTACCACTGTCATTGTTAAAGAGTATTTATATCCAGGAGCTTAATCGAAATGGTGTTACAATATCACATTATCGCACAGAAAAACTGAAGCATCGCATTGAAAAAGAATTTGGAAATGCAGTAGGATTTTACTTGCCAACTGATACCTCATAATATTATACAACACCAGTGAATCAGAACTTCTGGAAATTTTAGAAGTAGCTCGTTATAATGTAGTGTCACCATCAGAAAGTACAGATGCTGGGGACAATGTCGAAAGTGTGGATGCTGTTGGTAGTTATAGGAGCTAGATTAGATCTACTGCATAGTGCACTATCTGCACGGAGATCAATAAAATCACTAAACAATGAAATACCATGGCCAGGTGACACAAGTAGTTTAGAACCAGAAAAAGCAGAGAGCGTAATTCCAGCCTGTTTGTACAATCTCCTCTTATGGATAATTGATGGTTATCAAGACAGTAGTGATGTTAATTTGGAAATCAAGCAGCCAACAGAAAACAGCATTGTCCATCGTCAAGTTGTATCAATAGCACAGGATATCATTCACTCCACATCAAAGGGTACCCCTAAGCACATTTTATTACCACTGACCATCCATAGCATGACAGGAAGCAAAAATGCAGCTACCCTTCTGAATCGGTTTGGTCATGGAATTAGTTACACCATAGATAATAGAGTAAAGGGATAGGAAACGCAAGCGATTTCCGGTTTAATTTCCGTTACGCGTGACTTGAAAGGACAAGACAGTTTTGTGCTCAAGCATGAGAATTGGTGTTCTAAGCAGCGTAAATAGTAATCCAACAGACTACAGCAAGTATTTAGGCCTATGTGAGAGATTTTGGCGAGACAATTCAGACCGTAGATTTTGTAACAAAGCGTATCGCATTAACCGTGTTTGTTACACGCTGTCACACTTTCGCTCATAGTACCTTCATGCCTCGTCCATACCGCTTCTTTTATAGCCGGTTCCACTTTCGAATCTTGTGGTAAGCTAGGCGTGTCACCAACACAGTCTTTTACCGTTGCGTTGTACTGCAAGGTGGTTTAAACTTTTGGTTAAAAATGGAAGATACTTAGTCATTTCTTCAAGCAACAGTTCCTGTTTTGCTCCGATATTTCCTCTGGTTCCCTCTGTTAAATGGTAAGGAATAGGTTTATCACAGTTAAAAGGATAGAATATATTTACGAAGAAAGTAAAGTGGTTTAAAGTAATTTTTGGGCTGTTTTTTTCACTTTCAATCTCCTTTAATTTTGCGTATAACTTCCTTAGGGTTGGTACCATCCTATTTCCCTCGATTACTTACTTGAGTTCACTGTAGCAAAGTTTCACAGTCGTTGGTTACAAAATTCTGTCGTTACAACAATTTGTTTCTCTTTGATACAAGCGCAGCAAGCGTAACGAGTATGTTCGTGACGTGCTACACGGAATTCCAATAGAATTGTACGTATTTTGTGACGTCACGTTATTGCGTTTCCTATCCCTTTTAAGTACTCTATTATCTATGGTTACACTCAATTAGAGGAAGTGCAGACTGCTATGGCAGAACGTCATCTTGAAAGAATACATGAAGATGAGGTGTTTTTTCCATCCAACGTTAACCCATCATCCAGAGTAAGTTTGTGTTTTGACAATAATGACATTAATGAAGAGACCCTTAGTGGTTCAGGCACAACCCACTGCACCAATGGCATAATGATTCAGAAGCAAATGGACTCCCAATATGCTGTAGATAGTAGCAATGTAGCTGTAGGACAGAGGTCTAAAAGTAGAACAATAATACCACCTGCTCCATCAATTGAACAGTACTATCATAATCAGTGTTGTGGTCCCAGAAATATGGAACTGAATTTAACTGAAGTCAACCCAAGATTTTGGAGCTCATACATAAATATGGTACAACTGCTCTTATCATTCACACGGGCACCACGGGAAGGGAACTGGTAATTACATCTTGAATGCATTCGTCATATGCTACCATGGTTTTTTGCATATGACAGAGTCAACTATTGCTGTTTCCTAACAGTGTATCTGGCAGAAATGTGTAATTTGCCAAGTAAGCACCCTGAAGCACATGAGGCTCTTAATTCTGGTGAATTTGTAGTGCAGCAGAGAGCTAATAGTTTTAGCCAAACTGTAGTGGATCAAACAATAGAACAAACTGTTAATCGCAGCACTAATTCCAAAGGTGGTATCATTGGCTATAGTCTCAATAGTGGAGCAGTGCGCAGATGGCTTGTTACTGCACACGAGCGTGCACAATATTGTGATCTATGTTGATACCATGCAAATTGTACTACTAGCAAATCAGCACCTAAAGATTGCCATTTTAATCGAAAGAAACGTGATGAAGAAGATATCACAAAGACCATGACCACTCTGACAACATGGTACAATCCATTCACAGACCATGGTAATGATAAATTACTGAATATTTCATCAGGCACAGTTGCCACTGAAACTGTTACAGATCATTTGCTTAATGCATACACTGTGGGTGATGAACGCTTTAAAACTTTCATCTCAGAACGAATTGTGCAACCCAAAATTTGCCTGTTTGAACCAATCAAAAGTTGAATCTGGGCAATTTTTCGTTGTTAGCATCAAAGTCAGTTGTTAGCACAAAAACTGGGAAACAAGTAACCTTAAAAGCAGATCGCAATTTGCTAGCTCTCATGCTAGTGATACTACAGGCTCATACAAACACTTTTAATCTTCGAAATGTACTGAAGTACAGCCTTGGTCCACTTTCCTGCTCCATAGCTAATACAAATGGCTCTCTAATGAGAACTAACAAATCAAAACTTCTTGAACTGCTGGAAAGCCAAGCCTCACCATTTGATGTGACCATCAACCAAGTATCAAGTTGGATGTATGATGGCATGGCTCTCATCCAATCTATCAATTCTCAAGCCATACCAGACACTATGCCACAACTTGCACAGTACATCTTTTCTCTAATAATGGAGCACACAAATAATGAAATGCGTGTGGACTTTGTTTGTGACACTTACCCAGATGTATCAATTAAGAATGCTGAGCAATCTAGAAGAACTAAAGGTGATGTCATACGTACAAGAATACTTCATTGTGATCAGCCCTGTCCAAAGCAATGGAAAAGGTACTTGTCAGTTCGGGGAAATAAAGAAGAATTGATTGAGTTTCTATTTAATCAGTGGCATCAAGATTGCTATGCACCTTACTACAGAGGAACACTGTACATAACACATGGAGAATATTGCCACTGCCTTAAAGTACTGAAAGAACATGTAGTTTGCACTGAAGTAAGTGAATTGTGTAGTTCTCAAGAAGAAGCTGACACCAGACTATTACTTCATGCTTTCCATGCTTCACAACAGGTAAATTGGGATACTATCATCATTCAAATGCCTGATACTGATGTAGCTGTATTTGCTTGTTGAGTAGCACATAAAATACATTCACGGATACTCTTATACACTGGGACTAAGTATAGACAAAGAATTATCAACATCACATCAGTAGCTAACAATGTGGGAATCAATATATGTAAGGCATTACCAGGCTTTCATGCATTTACTGGGTCTGATTCAACCAGTTCATTTTGTGGCCATGGCAAGAAAGTTCCATTTGAATTAATGATCTCCAGTGAAAGCACTTACCATCTATCTACAATGATGTCCATAGGTGAGACAGTTAGTCCATCACCATCACTGCTTTCACAGTATGAAGAGTTTGTCTGCCACATGTATGGGAAGCGTGAACTTCAAAGCGTAAATGAAGCTAGATATCAGTTATTCTGTGGTAAAGGATGTTCCTCTGAGCAACTCCCAGAGTTGTATTTGATGTGAGCATGCTACCAAGCTGCTACTTGGAAACGTTGCCTTCATGCAAGACCTCCAGACAACATCAATCCTAGTCCAAATGGTCATGGATGGAAGGTAGAAGGAGACCAAATATTAATAATTTGGATGACACAACCTCCAGCTCCAGATGCCATTCTCTCCTCAATATGTTGTGGGTATAAGTCAGGTTGCTCACCTGACAAGAGAATGTGCTCTTGTGTAAGACAAGGACTTCCATGCACAGATTCATGCAAATGTGTTGACTGTGGAAACCAATCAACAAATGTATCCTGTTCAGATGACCAGCAAGGGGACACAGACACAGAAGATTAGAGTGACAGCTCTAACATCTTGATGTATGGTGTACCTGCATGGAAAAAGTACTGTAATCTGACATAAACATGTGAAATTGAGCAAATAATGAAATGTACCATATTATGTATATAACATATATGTGAAAGTCACAAATTGAATATTTTAGAATGTGCAATTTATTATCTTAACAGCTTTATCTAATGCAAATTGTGGTACAGACATAGATCCAAAAACACAATAAATACCCTCAGCTGCAGAAACACACTTTGGTAACAGTTTTTGATGAGCAACAACTTTAACTAACATTATTATGAACAGAATTAACTATCTTAGCCAAAAAAACAAAAATTACCAGTGGGATGTGACATAACATTGGATTTTGAGTTTTGTCATCCAGACTATAAGCACAACATGTCATTCAACCATGCTCAATCTATTGTATATGGCTTAGCAGGTAGCAAGATCAAGATGCTCTAATAAAGCAGTCATCCACCATGCATGTTATAGCTTTGTTATAACAAAAGTTAATAAACTAGTGTAATTAAAAGGAAGTAGGGTTCCAGCAACAAAAAGTAGTGAAAGTAGCTAGCTAGTGGAGAAATCACTACTTTGGCATTGAACAGATGGTGGTAACATGTCAATGTAGGGATTTTCCCACTGCATGGAAGAGCTATCTACCTTTGTTCATACACTACTTTTTTATTGCTGGAACCCTATATGTAATTTTTAACTGCCCTGGTATGAATTTGCTTATTGATATTCCTAGATACAGTGAATGTAGAACTACAGAGTAACAAGGAGGAAAATGACAACAAGAGAATCCGAATTGAAACTTTGTCAGGAAATTTAAAGACAGCATTAGTGAGCAATCATATAGTCCACTTTTGCATTATAAATGTTACTATTTAATAGCATGATAATGAGTGCCTTCACACAAAGATGGACCAACTTACCCATGAAGTTGAAGAGACTCAATTAAAATTGGCAACCAAAGAAGAAATGCTTTCATCAATGGAACAATCCAATTGTCAGTTACAAGGAGAAGTTGAGCATCTTTCTATGACAGTCAAGAGTAGTGACAAAAAGTTTGTGTTTGTTACTCAATTACTTACGCTTGTGCTTTATATTATACATGTAGGTTTGAACTTTGCCAAAAACAATTAGCTGAGGCCAACAGTAATGTTGTTAAATTACAATCAGATGCTACTTCTCTTAAAGATACATTGGAGAAATATGAAGTTGACATTCGATTTCTAGTAAATGATAAGGTAAGCATGTACTTTTGTAGTTTTATTTTTTAATTTAGCATTCAGGGTATTATGGTACAGTAGGACCTAGAGCTGTGTGATTAAAACAATAAAACGACTATCTCGATATCTGTTGGTAGTGTGATAGCAAGTACATGTGCTTGTGATTGCTTTAGTTTGACACGTGACTAATTGTTGTGGTTTAATATTTTGACTTCTTCTAATTGTGTATGTTAGCACCTTAGACAATAATTTAAAGTCCATTGCTAGTGTTTCTAGTGACAGTGACAGTGAAGACTTAAATAGTGAACATTGTGAAATGCTGCCACTGGATAAGGCACAAAGAGCGGAGTATGAAAACACTTTGATTTCCTTGCGAAAGATGGTGAATTTAATGAAAATCGACAACCATTTATTGTAAATTGTGCCTAAAGAAATTAAAGTATTTAGGAAACACAATGAATATGATGGTTCACTTAGAGTACAGCCGCTGTGCCAAATTTTGAAGGTTAAAGCAACCCAACAGACCATGATGAATTAGAAGAATAGTAAGAGTAAGACCAAGTTGATGCTGCGCTACTTCCAAAAACTCGACGCCCACTAAATGCTATCCTTGAATTAGTCAATTCTTTATAAATTAAATATACACACAGTATGCTATAGTTATTGTAGCTTTGTTTTCCGCCTTGTTTTGTAACAATACTCAAATTAAATGTACCATATTTACTCGATTTGTGCCCCAGGGTTACTATTATATTTTGCCCAACAATAAGCCTTCAAATAGTGCTATACTATGGTATTATTCGAGGGTGCGCTACTAATATTTTAAACCTGCCACTGCTATAGCGATTCTATATTATAGTCTATAAAACGATCACAACACGTTGCTACTTACTTCTTCTATACAAGACCTTTCTTTCACTCAAGTCCTTGTAGCACGCCTCGTACTACGTGGTCAATTTACTAACTAATATCCGGAATTTCGATTATGTGACAGACGTAAGTTTTACCAGGTTAATGCCTTCTTTAATCAAGATGGAGATTAATACTAAAGATATGAGAGCACTAGTAAAGAGTAATTACGAAAGTATAGTTAGTATAGCGGCACAACCAAAAATCGTTCACTTTTTCATAAAGCCATGAAACTTTCCACATAAATAGTAGTCCTCAATACATGTAATTTTAGATATAGTGCCATCGCTGATTTGACCTTTGGTGACCTTTATGGCCATTTTTGTACAGAAAATTGATCATTTTTGTCTTTAACTCCCTGAGGCAGTAATTAACTTGTTAGAACATGGTACCACGCAAAAGATCTTGCTGATAGAAACAACTTGGTTTTTATTTGAAGTCAATAGGTGATTTCATTACAAAGGTATGATCATATTTATTAGCTGCAAAATTTGATAAATTTATGCATAATATCTGCCCACAGGTAATTCACACCTCAAGGGCAGGTAAATATATCAAATTTTGCAGCTAATAAATATGATCATAACTTTGTAATGAAATCACCTATTGACTTCAGATAAAAGCCAAGTTGTTTCTATCAGCAAGATCTTTTGTTTGGTACCATGTTCTAACAAGTTAATTACTGCCTCAGGGAGTTAAAGACAAAAATGATCAATTTTCTGTACAAAAATGGCCGTAAAGGTCACCAAAGGTCAAATCAGCGATGGCACTATATCTAAAATTACATGTATTGAGGACTACTATTTATGTGGAAAGTTTCATGGCTTTATGAAAAAGTGCACAATATTACCAATTTTGGGGGCTACGCCGCTATACTAAGTGTGGTACAATTAATATTATCTTCAAACACAAGGATAAAGACCATCGAATAGTACCACACTGCAGTACTATTCTAGGGTGCAGCACAAATCGAGTAACTACGGTATTTCATAATTCATTAATTACATTACTATGTATTGCTAACTCAAGGATACCACTTTATAACACAAATTACACACAGAAGCATCATTACTGTTTTATAGCTTGTCTATCATGTTTTCATATGCAAATCCTCTACACAAAGCATCGTGGCTGCTCTTAATTTTTGTTCGCTTACAAAAGGGATACGCCCCCTTGAACTTGAAAAGATGTGCCATTCTTGGTAGCTTACAAGGCTTGTTACATTGTTTTTCAGTCCTGTTACAGCATGTAGGCTAGCCCCTACTTAACTGTTTCAACTGGTTTCAGTTACCAGCCATCAAGTAAACGTGTTGAAAACAGAAAGTTAAACCAAGATTTAAGCTCGAAAACAGCCTTGATTCATTGAATGAAGGTTTACAATTTATAAAAATAGGGATTTTAAACTAGAGTAGAGACAATGTAGTACTGCTGCAATAAAAAGTACTGGATCGGAGTAGTACATACTGTTCAAAAACAATAAGAAGTGAATATCCGTACTGTGCTATGGAAATTCTACAATCAAAATGGTATTCACTGCTTACTGTTTTACAATATCTGGACATTACGTAATACTCCTTGGTTCAGTACTTTTTATTGCATAAGTTCCACATTGTCCCTACTTAGTTTAAAATTCCTATTTTTTCTTATACTCGTTTGTGAACTTTTTTGTCAGTTTATGACCACTATTAAAAAGCTAGCTACTGTCAATATGTTAATAGCTACAATTCTCATATTCATGAGTGAGATCATGATCTGCAGCAATCATGAATCTAATAATCTATTTATAAAAGCACAAGGGCTACTCATTTACGTTCCAGCTGCACCTATACTACTGATATGCACCAACGGCTCCAATGGACATTTGTGTAACCAGGCTAGCTTACAAGCAGCTATGCAAGACTAACTCATGCACTGACAACATTGTGTAACAACCTGAGTGGACGCTTACGCAATGGCTCTCAAGAGTTGTTTTGGTCACTACGCAACTGGTGGCAACATTATCATCACGTGACTCAAAACAATATACACATAGTTCTAAGTAGATAGCATAGTTTTTATTAAGGTGCTCCTTCATTCTAAATAATAGTTAGACACCAATGCCAAGGAAACTAAGCAATTTAGTAACCCCGATGGCCCGAGGCTGTAGCATCCCAAGCACAGAGAGGGCACTACTAAGGGCCTGAGGGGTTACTAAATTGCTTAGTTCCCATTGGTCGCGGTGTTTAACGTATTTAGACTGGTTTAAAGTACGTACCTTTATAGTCAGAGCATGAGTATGGGCTGAAAGAGCAATGCAGAACAGCGGAACGGTTTCTTCCTGAAATCCTTACAGCACCCACAAAAATATATATTCGACCGGTAACCAGAGTAACGGCTAGAACTACAGTAGATACACTGCTTAGTGTACTATTTGTCCAGATTTTTTTGTAGAACACGGAGAAGAAGAGTATTATAGTATTATCGAGTACTGCAGCGTGCCTTTCGTGTTATAATTATTTATCATGTACAAAATTGCTTGAGGGCGGGTGACTAAGTGAACATGTGTAGGTAACTAAGTGAACATGTCAGGTGACTAGTAAACCTCTAAATGAGCCGTACCATAGTCTAAGATTCAACAATAAATAAAATATGAGTCAATACAATTAAGGTGAGTTACTTTGGACACATTATATTTCCCCATCCTCATTCATCATGTCCCTGTGATGCTATCCTTGAGGTTTGTTGTAATTAAGTCATTACAAGAACGAATACTCCCTGATTCTAATACAGCTACATCTGTATTAGTGCTGTGCACCGGCGTGCAAAAAACCAGTTATTAACCTTTCGAAAACCAAAGTCCAATATATTGGACACAAGTACATGGGCTGGTATAAGCTGTTAAAACTACTTATCAGCACACAATAGAAAGAAATGGCTAACACCACGATACTCGCCATGAAATTCCTGACAAAATCACACCAAAGTATCGCTTTGTTTTAAGAGAATCTCCACTGCTAGGCTGCCAAGAAAAAGTAGCTCTTCCATTATCGTCTGCCATTACTCTACACCTGCTACTTTGATCAGCCATATCTCGATGGTACTTCGTCCTAGCGCATCAAACTAAACGCCATCAAGCTCAGCGCATGATGGCGATTCAATTTGTATACAAAAGATTATGTGACTACCCCATGAATTTGCGATAAAGAAATAACGAAGCGGACGTTCAGTGGAGATGACATTGCCCATTCATCACTCCATATCACAAGTACTGTTTTGTGTAGAACAAAACTGTTATGATATTATTGTTTTGTATGAAATTACCATTAAGTCAATGCCAAACAATAATCCGTATTTGTTTTACAGAAAACCACTGCCTTCCTTATAACACAAAGTTACGCATTCCTCCATACTTGAAAATTGATTTGGTCCTAAGCGGGTTAATCAGTGTTGTATAGGTCAGCCAATAACCAGTTAAGAAACCTTTAAACCGGTTTTTTCCCACCCACTTGGTAAGCCATAACTTACCCCTGCTGACAAGTGTTAACATCATAACATAACCTCAAAACATGTGTAAATATTTGATTGTAATAACTCTATTACACCTTATCAGTCAGTAAGTCAAGTCATTAGGTCTAAGTCCATGAAATTAGGTTAGGTAATCCTAAGGCTGCAGCACACGTTGCTGTCAGACCTTCAGTGCTGGTCACTGTAAAGTGCTAATTATACAACCAAGTACTAAGAATAATACGAAATGCGGTTAAAATTATGTCATAAATAATAAATAAATTAATAATGTTTGGGAAAACTACAAGGCCTATGAACTTGCACTAACCGGGGTTCAACTCACCGGTGAACAAAGGCACAAACGTATAAATATTTATGCCTGTTCATGCTGATGACTTGAACGAACGTGTAATTCTATATAACGCCCAGTACCACACCCTTATTTCCAAAGACCATCTGCAGGTCTACTACTAACTTGTCTACTAATCGTTTGTGTCCAGATCTTCATTTTCTAAGTGTTCATACAATTGCCAGGTGCCACTGTATGCTCCCAAGTCGCCATGCCAGCTGCCAGTACATGCCTTCAGGCTGATTATTAACAGAGGTATACTATGTTTTCATGTTGTAATACTGTTTGCATTGTTTGTTTCTGCTGTGTTTGTATTTAACTACCCAGTAACAATAATAATATCTCCTGTAGCTGTGAAATTCCAATCACTACAGTAGAGTACTGATGTGCCATATCCATGAGTATTCCTTTGAAGGCACTGCCACCTTTCACAGCGATCTGCTACAGATTTTATTTCATCTTCCAGTGTATCCAAGACATCATGTGACCATACCGGCCCATCTCATACTTAAAAATGTCACTCAGCAGATGGGTCAGATAACGGTTGTGTGTGGCAGTGGAAATACTCGGCTTCTTTTGTCCCAGATATCACCGTGGTCTGCCCTTGTCAACTCCAGCCATGTCATAATCCATCACCCTGATCGATCCTCATTTAAACAACTGGTATCACATGATGAGGATACAAATTGTGTACAGATATACATAAATTAATATCCTAGACTTAATTAAGCGTTTGTTGGTCAGTATGACTTCTGAGGGCCTGCTATATATGTATATAATAATTCACGTGACTGTTTGTTGTCGTGATTACCCAATAAAGCTTAAACATCTGATTATAATTTCATTTATGTGCCAACACATACACACACGCACACACACTGTACTGCTCATACATTGCCTTATTGGTAGTTTGTCCCGTTGGTGATTCTACTTGGTTGTATGTGCCCTGGGCCTAGTTATACAACCAAGTACTAAGAATAATACGAAATGCGGTTAAAATTACATTATTAATAATGAATGAAATAAATAAATAATAAGTAATGTTTGAGAAAACTACGAGGCCTAGAGACATGAACTAAGTGGGGATAGATTCGCCTGTGAATGAAGGCACAACAGTATAATAAGTACGCCTGTTCGTGCTGATGACATTACCGTTTCTTGTAATTCTATATAATGCCCGGCACCACACCCTTATTTAATTACAGATTGCTCGAAGGAGAAGATTAGTAAACTAAATGTTTGTAACTGTGTATTTTGTATGCAGGATATGCGCTCCAGACGTCATGCAGTGAACAACCAGCTGGTGACCAGTTGGGATACCAGCTGATGCGCTCATAAACAACCAACTGATGCGCTCATAAACAACCAGCTGGAACAACAAGGTAATGAGTAATGTAATACTTGTATGGTAGTTGTATTATACATCTTCATCCTTCATCTGGCTTGCTAGCAGCTGGAATTATTTCCACTCGGCTTCATTACTACTCTACTGTGAGTCTGTAATAGCTAAACAAGAAGGTGATGCAGTGCTGCATATACAACAATGTGTAACTATCTCCTGTATGTTGTGCATGGCTGTATGCATAATATTATAGACTGTGATCACTGTGCCAATGCCACACTGCTGATATACTGGCAAATCACCAGTGGCCTCTAGTTACAACAGAGTCTGTTGTGCCATATTGGTTTGATTGGGATCAATTGCCAATTGTGCCTTCACCATGTCCCTTGTTCTGCATAGCCTCACTTTACTGCTGAGTCATCTTCAGAGACACGTCACACCTACAATATATAGCTACTTTCAATATAGCTAACTTAACTTGGTTTTTGTGTAGGTTGTGTTTTAGTATTGTGGTTTTCTGCTGCCAGTTAAACTCCCTTGCCTGTGTACGTATGTATGTGTATCATTTCCACCGGTACACACACACTGCTCTGAGTGCTGCCTATGGCACTGTTTATACTTGCCCAATGTGTAGGTTACAACGTTGGTGTATGTACTTGGTTGTATGTGATGCGGTCCTAGTAATAATATTAATAATAACTGTTATTGCAAGACAGGATGTTGATGGTCACTTGGTACCACCCTAAACCTTCCAGCAGGCTTGTTGAGTACATATTATGTCCAGAGATTGAAATTGAAAACTGAAACTGAAAAACGAAAATTGGTCAAAACCTCATATTAACAGTTACCTCTTAACAAAGACCACCTCTATAATAAGACCGCCTCTAATAAGATTACCTCATTATAGTAGTTAGTCAAGTTGGTCCAACAAACATGGCTAAGGTGGTATTCATAATCTAATAAAGTATTAATCAATCAATCATTCAATACTTAAAAGTTAAAATGACAGTTGCAACATTGTACAAAAGGATATGCTATCTTACCGTGCCAAGACATAAAGTCCATGGTCATGTCACAAATGAAAATGGAGCAATCGCATGCATAATTTACTCCACTGATACTGGATTTGATAATGGATTTCTCATGAATTGTACATGATTTAACCTCTCATTATCGAATGGCTAATAGATTGCCAAAAATGCATGTTACGGGTGCTTTTATAAATGGATCCATAACTCCTTCGTCCTAAGGGCTACGAAGTTGAAATAACCACCAATTTGTTGAGTAGGCCCAGGCATTTCTAATAAAGTTTAATGCGAAGTGATAAGAATGAGTATAAGGAACTATCAACACTTATATATAAGCACACAAAAATGCATCAAAAACAATTGTACCTGTTTAAATTTTGATAACTTTCGCTCTGAGCATCATGGTGTGTTTTACTAAGAATAAACTCATGTGATAAGGATTCTAAAAATATACAGTATGATGTAACCACAAGATGATGGCACCCATCTTTCACTGCTATGGTGAAGAATAACAACGCGCCTTTCTTCACTTCAAAGCATGTGAGTTATGTGTTTTCTTGTAAGGCTTTTAGATGTTTGGGTAGAAGGGAAAGAGGGCTTTCATATGGTATATAACGTTCCGTGTTAATTAATGGGTGGGGTCCTCACGTATCGCGCAAAGATCACACAAGCCATAAAAGTTCATTTCCTGAGGTATTTCTGCGGTTTTACGAAATAACTTCGGTAAGAAAGGGTTAAGAGTTGCAGTTAAATTAATGATCTTGGATTTGTGTCTTCATAATAGTTAGACACTCGTAATAGTTAGACACTCGTAATAGGCGTCTTTGAGGATTTAAAAACGATGCCTATACGAGTGCATAACTATTATCAAGGCATAAAGTCCAAGATCATTGATGTTATTTTGTAGCTATGCAACTCCTAAATCATGCACAATTGATGAGAAATCCACCAGTTTCAGCGAAGTATATTATGCATGCAATTGCTCCATTCATTTGTGAAATGACCATGGAATTTAGGTCTTGGCACGGTAAGCCTTTTGTACAACCTGAAGCTGTCATTTTAAGTACTGATTGATTGATTGATTGATTGATTGATTGATTGATTGATTGATTGATTGATTGATTGATTGATTGATTGATTGATACTTTATTACATTATGAGTACACCTTAGCCATATTTGTTCGACCTACTTGACATAACTACTATAATGAGGTGGTCTTATTAGAGGCGGTCTTATTATACAGGTGGTCTTTGTTAAGAGGTACATGTACCTGTTAATATGAAGTTTTGACCAATTTTTGTTTTTCAGTTTCAGTTTTTTAGTTTCAGTTTTCAATTTCAGCTGTTTCCAATGTCCCTTTTATGACTGCCACTATCACTTTACTACACACAACCAATTAACTGGTTATTGCCAATTATTGGTAGGCAATTAACCAGTATCAAAAATTTTGTAGGTGTACTGCACTAATCTGTATCTTGACTTTCTATCTGTAACATCCTAGTGTCAAGGTCTTTATCACTGTCAAGTAACTCTTCAGTAGTAGTCTCCCTTGAGAAATCATTTATTTCTTTTGGGCATCGTCTGATACAATTTAATGCCACTCGAATGCTTGGAGAATTAGACTTATACTAATCAATAAAAATTCAGCTCCGTTTAAGAAGCTTCTTAAGGGTGCTAGCGCCTTTTTAAAGCCATACAAATGCTATATTTCATGCTGCTCATGCAGCCAAGGGAAAGTTCTTCTAAGCTCTAGTGGTGGTTTTCATGATGCTCTCAACTATCTACTTCAATAAAATTCAACTCACAAAGCTGTGGCTTCCTTTGTAAACACGATGCCACCCGTTAAAATGAAGCCACGCTTATTCCCAGATAACCATGCTGCTCACAGCCATCCCATTCATTGTGAAGCTTCTTCAGTGGCTTATTAACACTTTAGCGTATGGATTTGTCTCTGTGATATCGCTTTCTTTAGAAACAAAGAGAAAAGTGACGCTTCGTAAACAAACATCAACTTTAGAGCCACATAACTTCCCGTTACATCACTTTTAAAGAAAAGCCTTATGCTGAAGTCTAGAAAATTCATTATTGATTATCCAGTAAAAAATTCACAGGGCTGTGATTATCGCATAACCAGGAATATCTTCATTTGTAAAACAGTGTAAAGCCTGCACGCGCCGGTTATAACGTTATGTGGTATGTTAAAACATTCCTTTCAACCACTAGTATATACAATGAAAAACATTCAACATAAGAGATAGTTTATGGTGTTTTATTGACTCTAGGTTTATGCCTGTCTTCCAGGATTCTACCACAACATGATCAAGGTTATCACCTTCCTTCAGTAGACAATTCCTAGAGTAATTTACCATATAAGATAGCTAGGTACAATACAATCAAGAGTTCATAATATTTGCAAGAGTTCATTATATTTGTATGGGCCCCATACAAATATTATGAACTCTTGATACAATGTTGCAAAGTACGTACCACATCTTATATGTGGGTCTCAATCTTCTAGGAGTCTACCACTGAACCATTACCTTATTTCAGTACAGAATACCTAGAGTAATCAAATTTGTATATAACAAGCATAATACAATATCACAAAAGTACCTACAAAGTGAAGTGTGGGACTACTGTGTTCCTTAGAGAAACTCTTCTGTGAATGGTCCACACTTTCTGTATGGTCTATGCATTCACTACACTATCATGCATGAACAGACACAACAAATCATAGATAATATTTAGTACCTTACCTGAGATTAGAAACAGAGGCAATTAACATCAATCAACAGATTCACTCTGCGTTGCAGAAGAGCAATTTTAGTGTAAAGTTAACTCCATTACATTAGTCCGTGTTGTCTAAGAAAACTTGAGCTGGAATGAAGAAAACAATGCATGGGAATGATGGTGATGGTCCGTTGTCGTTATTAAATAATGGTAGGGATAATGTTTAAATCTTAAGGTGGCACTGAAGTAATTATGTGAAGCCATTCAGTGCCCATTTGTAATGATTATGATTCGCCCACCCTATGATTATGATTCGCCCACCCTCCTAATTAGCTATTTTCGGGTGGTGAAAGAACTCTACTTGTAAACCATGTAGTCTAGGTCTAAAGGGTTATTATGATAGTCTATAATGTTGTAGCTTAACATACCAAGTTTAGTGAGATCACCAGCTTTAATTTCATACCTATTAAACTGAACTTACAAGCCATTTTTTAAAACAACTCACCCTAGAAACAACCTAGCATAAGTTGCTTTGGCTCTTATGGTTTCTCACCTTGTAGAACAACTGTATGGATTCCTTTTTAACAATAACAATGTGGAAACTGGTGTAAATGCAAACTCACATCTTTCGACATGGGATAACACGCCCATCAAGAGCGAATCATGAAAAATCGATGCATAGCCTATAAAGAAATGATTCCCAGTGCCTCTGCCAAATTTTGAGGGTCTGTGGTACATAAATATGGAGTTATTTCGCTAATTGTGAGACAGTGTAGCTGGCCAGGGTGCACTCCGTAAAGCAGTAATCACGTGATGGCAGCTGGTGTTGTTCGCCTGTGAAGTTACCAGAATTTTGACAAGGTGATGAAGTTAGTAAGTGAATATCGTTGCTTGTATCAACAATAGTATCCTGACAGTCTGATAGAGCTGGTTCTTTCAATACTTCAAAGTACTTCACTTTGTTTATTTTTTATTTTTTGCGCATGACCATAAACACGATGTCCCATTAGCCTTGTAAGGCTTCATTTGATTACTTCAGCACCACCTTAATACTTGTTTGCAAGCTGTCGTTTAGTGCTGTGTGTGGTAGATGGTTATAGATAAATTGAAATACTGTCTCTGGTTCTTTTCATTACAGGTAGCTACCAAGGCAAGAGACACTTGTGAAGCACTCACAATGGAAAAAAATAAGTAGTGAATACTTCCGTGACATCATTGTTAGTGATGGTCACTAAAATGTACAGCCAGTGACATTAACTTTTTTCCACAGTATTCATCTTTTAGTACTGTGCAGACTGGGCATATTAGAGATAATTCTTTTAAATTTAAGTCCACAGAGTCAAAGATGCAAAAGGAGTGCACAGAACCTGACTGGTGTTTTGCTGCTGAAAACAGTACCAGTTTCAATGAATTTGCTTTGAAATTGTCAAGAGAATTGCAGCAGGCAATGAGTTCGTGTAAAAAGAAATCATGTAATCGAGTTGAGAAGAAGCTACAAGCTATCAACTAAAATGGGCATGCAGCACTCAAAAAGATTACATCACAGAGACTTGTACAATAGCACGTTGTTCATAATGCTATAAATATTTCATTGCAGCAATTAATACATATAATTACTGGTACAACATAAATATGCAAGTTTTGTAAATAAAGGTAGTAGTTTCCATAGGAGCAACTTCACCCTGTAGGAAACAAAGTATTTGCAAATAATACCTGAGGGGATAACAGCACACTGCTTCAGTTTACAGCGCATTCTAAAGACTCAACAGGTGTCAGTGCATGAAGGAAGACATAGGTAGGGGCAGTGCTAGCAATAAAAAGTGCTTTCAGCCTAAACCCTGAAATTGCCGGTATTCATCCCATCGAGAGGGCCTCATTTAAAGTGCTAAGTTTTCTATGACCTCTCCTTTCATTTACATGCAAAATATAGAGTGCAAATAATAATCATTGTAAAATTGTAGCTATAGCTAAAATGAAATATTTGCATGTACTTTAAAGAATTGAATATTTCACTACATCAGTCCAGGAAAATACATTCTAAAATCCATCTGGCTTACTTATATATGTATGAATTACTTTAGAAAGTAAGCTGAACACGTCTAGGAAAAGGCCTGTGAGCTCCGAACTTTAGTACTACAAAAACACTTGCTTCGTGGTTTGTGGTGTCATTTGTGAACAAATACACCTCAAAACATGGTGATTTTGGAGTTCATTGTTGCTCTTGTAGAGGGAGTCTGAAGGGTATAAGCTTGAAGTAGACTTCCAACAGGCAAGTGTGCACCACTACTAGTAAGGGGTACTACTGGCATCACTGTACTGTAAGGTGTTGGGTGAACAAGAACATCTGTTCCTCGGTAGGTGTGGCTACCGGAAACACTGGTATGAGCTGTGAGTGGAGCAGTGGGCATCAGAGGAAATAGGTTTCCACTCGACAAGACCCCGCATCTGCTAATCGAATTGTCTGGTTGGCTACTACAATAGGATTTATCAAGGAGTTTGTTGATGCAAGGGTGCTTTCTGAAGTGGTGGACGTGTCTGCCGCTGTACAGGTCTGAATGGGAAAGGTACTACTTCGTGAGCTCCAACTATTGTAGGGGCTCATCGACTCAGGTGCTTTATTACTTAGTACTGCAATGCGTGACGCACACGCCTCTTCGAGCTCAGCGACCAGTCTCACTTCTCTGATCTCCCATGTAACACGCTCTGCCTCAACAAAGTGATAACACTCGAGCTCTGTGCCCTCTAACACCCACTTCAATTCACTCTCTAACACCTCGCACTGGGCCCATCTCTCAGCGAGTTAACACTCCAGCTGTTCATTGTGACGCTGGAGCTTATGTCGCTCCATACATAGTGTGCAAAATAACTTTTTAGACTTGTGCTGACACACTGTCAGGGCAACATGAAAGTTGAGTGGGCATCAATCAATTTGTTTGGACATTTAAATTTTTTGTATTTCTCCTTTCCCGTATGTGTTATGCCAAATTATTTGTTTCAAGCATTGGGGTCGCCAATGTACTGAACAACTGATTACTACTCATCCACTCACTAACCATGACAGATCAGACAAACACAGCATTGTAGGGTTCTGGTCACATATAAGAGCTCCTATCAATTCAGTGCTGTTACAGGAGCATTTGTAGGAAATAATTCTAAGTAGGAAAATTTACCTCAGTAGTACTATAGCTATGTGGTCAAACTGTACTTTTGCTGCTATGAAATATTGTCTCTTTCAAAATGAACATAAAATGGACTTCAGCTCAAAATATAAGCTGGGTGTACAAATGAATACCACAAATAAAAGCTATAGTAATGGTTATAAGTACATTTGCCAAGTAACTAAGTCAAATAGGCTGGCACAACATGTGCACTGTAACCTGTTGGTCTCTTGGGCATGGCTTTGTCGCCAGGCATCTGGATTCAGTGGAATGGAATGGTGGAATGGAACGGTAATTATGTAATTTCACTTAGTAGTCACCTCTTTATAAAGACCACCTTCTCCAAAAAAAACCTCTTTATAAAGACTGCTTTATTTTAGTGTAGAGTTCGTCGCCTTTGCAGTAGTATTCGTCCTGTTTGCAATTGAATTTGCCGGTTTTGCAATTGATTTTGTTGGTTTTGCAATTGATTTAATTGCTTTTGCATTAGAATTCATCAATAGAATTCATCAATAGAATTCGTCCATAACAAGATTGCGAGCTGCAGTAAACACGAAAACAAGATGTAGCAGCTGCTCCATGATCTTTTTGAAGTACAACTGTTGTAAACAACTCTTTATAGGGTGATAATTCTTCTGCTACAGCTTCTTCACCAACATTCACAACTGTTCTTCGCCATTGGCAATGGGTGTGGTCACTCTCGAACACGCTAATTAACTCGACAGGCAGTTAATGGCTTTGCGTATAACCAGCTTCAATAGACACTATCCAAAACCATGCCCACTTTTCGGATGCCATTTTGAATGGGGCCAATTTCAATAATATACTGACTGCACTGCATTGAAATTCAGCGATGAAGAAAGCTCAAACTATGTGGTATTGTCAAACAATAGTCCATGGAAGCTTTCAATGCTGTAAATTCCTTGTTCTGGCTAAAGGCAGGTGATTATCAGGTGATGAACAAGGCACAAAGGGCTGACGACACTAATTCCCTTGTTTACCTATACAAGGAGCGCCTGGATGGGCAGTTGCTACTATAGTTACTATCACTAATAAATGCCGTAGTAATGAATACTAAAATACTATCTATTTGCTTCGCAGTGCTTCCTGTGAGAGCCAACAAGGCAATTTGGGCTGTCGATGCTTCGCGCCTTGTTCAACCCTGATATCCACCTGCCCTAACCAAATTTACAACCTTGAAGACTTCCACGGCCAATTGTTCGACAATACCCCCTAGTTCGAGCTTTATTCATCATCGGATTTCAATGTAGCGCAGTCGTAATAGTTGATATTTGCCCCATTCAAAATGGCATAAAGCTGTTGCTATGACAATTACGTAGGTTTGGATTGTGTCTATTACTCTCTAGTGTCTCAAGTGGTATTATCCATGGCGAAAAAGATTCACCTTGTGATGAGTGGCTGGTATCTTACAGTCAATGTAGTTATGACGAATTCTTGTGCAAACACAACGAATTCTAATGAAAAAGTGACAAAATCAATTGCAAAACCGATGAAATCAATTGCAAAACCGACAAATTCAATATGCAAACGGGACGAATTCTACAGCAAAGGCAACAAACTCTACTGCAAACAGGATGAAGTCTATTGCAAAGGCGACGAATTTAATTGCAAAAACCTGTAATGACGTTTTAACGTATAGATAATGTTCTAACCCACACTATTAAAACCATGATCAATCTTCAGATGCAACTGTATATAACAAACAGGGTGAGTTCTTGTTAGTCTTTTTCACCTATTAGGTGAGTGCGCCCAAAGTGATATATATCACTTATACCACGGCTGCTTGGTATTTGCTGATATATACGCCTGCAGTCCTCAGGCTGTGCCCTCGGGCTTTGGGTGTAGATATCAGCAAATCCCTCGCAGCCGTAGTATAACTATTAAATACATTATCTAATTATCAAATTAAATGGCACCAAGTTTCGTCAGATAGGTAATACCATTATCGCACAGCTTTAGTGGAACCTGTGTATAGTGGTCACCTTTGGACCAGAAAGTGGTGGGCTGTTTATACAGGTTGCTGTTATAGAAAAAACCTGCTTAAGACGGTTGGCAGCATTTTAGTGGCTATGATCATTATAAATAGGTAATTAACATAAAAGAGGCTTATGCCAACTTTAAAACTAATGTTCTGTTTTATCAGTACAGGAAAAAGGTGAGAATGTTGCTAATGGCCATTGAATACTTTAAAGTTGAAAGGTAGGAAGTATCATACAGTATGGTACTGTATATCAGGGATCATGAAGATTTGGGCTTTTCTGGCCAAAAATATCATCCTAAAATCAGCCTCACAATATCTTCATGGCATCTTGGCAGTATTGGTTAGCCCAAGAGTGCCTTCAGTATGACCTGAAACACTTCCAAAAAGTTGCTACAAAATTTAAACAAAATTTATTTAATTGAATTTTCTGCTGACTGACTAACGCCTTCAGATAAGCGTAACTTGATAATGGCTAAGGCTACGGACTTGATTCTTTCACTGCTCAACGTCACTTCGTCCAGGCACGTGCCTTTTGGCTTACCGCAGTACGTACAATGCATGCATCATGGACTTACCTAAGTTACCTTTGTCCTCCTTTGTGTCCCATTTCTTTTTGCTGACAGCTCAATGTGTCAATTCATGTTGGTAGCTAGCACAAAGGCTTCCCTACAGGAATTGTCCGTATTTTCCATAGTGACTGCAGAGGCACTTCTTCTACTGTTCTTTGCTTGTAATGCTGTGAAACATGCTGAGCATAGACAAAAACAGAAGTATGATGGCCACGTACAAGTCAGTAAGGGTGCGCAAATTGTCCCTATTTTTGTGGTGACTGGATTGATTGCAGAGGTGCTTCCTTCATTTGTAGTTCTGTGTAATTGGCTGAACATAGCTGAAAGTGAAGCGTAATGGCCATTCACTTTCGAGTCAGTAATTGAAGGCTGGGACACGCATTCAGGCAAAAACATTAACCCTGGTGCTCTAATTTCTTTTGATACGGTATGCACATTCATAATAATGTTACAAAAAAGTGAATAAACAAATATAAGAAATTTTTAGTTTGATTTGGGATCATAGAAGAAAGTAGGGAAACAAGGGAGGTTGACTACACCTGCAGATATACTAGTAGACATTTAATCCCTAATTCAGTTAGTATATCTGTAGGTGTAGGCGACCTCCCTTGTTTTCCTAATATTTCTTTTTATAATCTCTAATTGACCTTAAAATTTCTTATTTTTTCTTATACTTGTGACAATAGCGTGTTAAACAGTGCCAACTGTCAATCATGTTACCAGATTACTGGCTGAATAAACCTCTTACTTTTTGTTATAATTAATGCCATATGAGTGTTGAAGTTATGTATACAGTGATGATTTGTTAATTATTGGCTGGCTGCTATACGCTGCTATACTTGTTAGACAGGAATACAGACCACAGTGTATACATTTGTATGAAAAAAAGTAGTGCTGTACACCAGTGTTCAATTAACCAGTTATTAACCAGTGTTGTCTAGGTCAGCCAATAACCAGAGAAGAAACCTTTAAACTGGTTATTGCCCACCCACTTGGTAAACCATAAATTACCCCTGCTGACAAGTGTTAACATCATAACATGACCTCAAAGAATGTGTAAATGTGTGATTATAATAACTGTTATTGCAAGACAGGATGTTGATGGTTGCTTTGGTACCACCCTAAACCTTCCTGCAGGCTTGTTGAGTCACATTATGTCTGCCAATATACAAACAAACCAATTAACCAGTTATTGCCAATTATTGCCAATCATTGGTAGGCAATTAACCAGTGACAAAAATTTTGTAGGTGTACAGCACTAGAAAAAAGTAATTGGGACATGGTGACAGTGGCCAATATACAAAGGTGTTAGCTTCATTAGACAGGTTCCACTATACTGTTTACATATGTATGTGTATTAAAGCAGAAAATATTTACCTAAAAATGCTCTAGCAATTAGTATGATGCTTTAAGTAAACATCGAATCCAGACCTGTAGTCATGTGGTTGAGAATAAAAATCTTTGAATCGAACAATAGTGATCTGTAATTTTTATGTGAAATTTAAATCTTGGGCAGAGACTTCTGTGAAATTTAAAGTACAAATCCTACCATGAAAATTTCCTGGTATATGGTATGGCTTCTGCTGTATACAGTCTAAGAAATGATCATATTGGCACTTTTTATTGTGACTTCCTATTGTGGTGCAGTATATGGTTTCTTTGATACCTGAAAACTAATGGCACATTTTCATAACGAAAAAATAGAACATTAGGAATTACGGAACGGGGGGTTGCACGTGTATTAGAAATAATTTTTACAATGGTTCATTCTTGTTGTGTTCCAGGCTGCAGTAACGATTCCGTGAAGAAGCCTGGTTTGTCGTATCACCGACTCCCATTGAAAAGAAAGAAGTTGATGAAGGTATGGATACACAAGATAGGTCGGAAAAACCTACCACTCAACAGAAACACCAGGGTTTGTAGTGACCACTTCGTGAACTCGGTAGGACGACGGCTACGAAAGGATGAATTCCCAACACTTAATCTCCCGATACTTCCTACGTCAAAAACTGTGCCAGTTAAGCGAAAATCTCCAAGAAAGCGGTGTGAGACTCCACCTGAAGATGATGGAACCAGCGAGGAGCTCGAGAGTGAATCAAGTAGTGATGAAGAGATTGTAAGTGATGAAGAATGTAGTACTGAGCAGCTTACCATGGTTGATATTAAGCAAATGGAGGAACAGATTGAAGCAATGAAACAGAAGATAACAGAGTTAGAAAAGGAAAATAAATCATTAAAATTTAACCTTGATAACATTGCATACACAGATAAGAAAGTGTCATTTTACACTGGGTTCCCAAGCCGTGCAGCTGATGTCATGCTTCAAGTTCCTTGGCCCAGCAGTCAATGAACTAATATACTGGAACTCCAAGGTAGATGACACTGCAAGTGGAGTGAAAAAGAAGGGTCGTCCAAGAAGCTTGGCTCCAATTGATGAGTTTTTTCTGGTTCTGGTACGACTCCGACTGGGTTTGCTAGAGCAGGACCTTGCTGATCGAGTAGGGTTATCCTGTGCTACTATATCAAGAATATTTACTACTTGGATCAACTTTCTTTATTTAAAACTGAAGGAGATTCCACTGTGGCCACCAAAAGATGTTGTTGTAGCAAACATGCCAAAGTACTTCCAAGACCTGTACCCAACAACACGAGTCATCATTGATGCAACTGAAGTGTATATTGAAAAGCCGTCATTACCAGATCTGCAGCAAATGACTTTTTCAAATTACAAAAACAGCAACACATTTAAAGCTCTAGTGGGAATTTCCCCTTCTGGAGCCATAACATTTGTTTCTAGCCTTTACTCGGGTTCTATTTCAGACAAGGAACTCACAAGACGAAGTGGAATACTGGCATTGCTTGAGAAAGGTGATTCTGTTATGGCGGATAGGGGGTTTGATATTGAGACTGATTTGATACCACTAGGAGTAAAACTGAATATTCCTCCATTCCTTAAAGGTAAATCCCAGTTGTCAGAAAAGGAGATGATTGAGACACGTCGTATTGCCTCAGTTCGAATTCACGTCGAAAGAGCTATGGAACGTATCAAGAACTATCATATATTTGACAAAGATATACCATCCCATTTGACTTATCTAGCTGACCAAATTTTTTTTGTATGCTCTGTATTAAGTAACTTCTGGCCCCCACTTTGTGAATAGTATTTTTGTAGCATCATTTTTATAAGTAATATGAAGATTTGTACAATGGATACACTATTTCCGGTAACATTTCACACTCAAAGTAATCATTTAATTGTGGGATTGCTCTGTTAACCCATTCACTGTCAGAATATATACGTTCGATCATTAACCCCTTGGTGGTATAGACGCAAAAGTCACACCATTCACACAAGTCGGATGATACATACAGCTGTAGCTGAACTTGATCATAATACTGGTGACACCTTTTCAAAGTAAATTTCCCATCATCAGCTATGTAACAGTAGAAGTTAGGATCTTTGCATGCTTCTGTTGGAGATACATCCCTCTTCGTATACGGGCATTTGACTTCAAGGAGTCCCTTGTAAATACTGTCTACACTGTCAATAACAACTCCATCTGGAGATGAACCAAACCATCCCTCTCGTGGGTGAATAATAAAACCTGCCAGCTTTACTGCTATTGTGGTATGGCCACTTAGTTGCATAGTTTTTACGTATGCTTCACGTGCCACAGCTTCATGTTCTTGTCCCCATTTTATTGGTACAGGAAGGGGAATAAGTGGCTTACTGTACAACACTGACTTCAGTAGTGCAGGGGTTCTTGTCTTCTGCCTCAAAATCTGTCCACACTTATATCCTGTAATTCTTTTCTGTCTTACTTCATACCATAGATAGCATTGTGACTGCAAACGGGTAGCCTCTTCAATCTGCTGTCTTACACTACTGCTAACTTGCAGCCCTTCTTTCACAACGACACATCTCTCTCTCATTTCACTGGCACTGAGAAGGCAAATTGCTGGTGTAGGAGGTTGCTGTGCAGCTTCTGTTGCAGAATCAGGAGTGTCTCCCTCTGGCTTTCTGCTATAGGAATGATCACGTAGAGCTCTCTCGGGGCAAGGAACAAGTACACTATTAAATGCTGAAGGCTGGTTGAAACTGAGCAAATCTGCTCTAAGGATATCAAGGGCTTTGGTACTGGCAGAACGTAAATGCAGAGGTCTTGGATCAAAATTAGAAGGAGTACGAGAGCTCTCTCGCTGATTTAAATTGACTGCATTTATTTTAATTTTGTGTTCCTTCAGATCAGTTACTGGCCTAGCATCTAGCTTCCTTGCTCTTGATTGACCCCATTCTTGTAGACGTTGAGTACATGTAAAAAATTCTGGCATTGTCCCATTTTCACAGAAGCTTTGAAACAAATAACAAAGGGCACCAATATGTTTACATGTAGCAGCAGGTCCTTTCCCAGCTGGACATCTACATATAGCACCAGAAATTTCCCATTTCCCATTCAAAATAGACAATTCAACCTTATAGGTTATATCTTTCTTCATCTCTGGAAGACAGTATGCTCGCAGCCACAATGTATCATGGGTGTTGAATACTTCCACTTGCTGAAGGTGGCCACAACGGAAAAGATTCATAGCTGATTTGTTGATAGCCTTAAAATCACCACAAAGGCGTGTATCACAAACTTGCCGTGTTACAAAGTAACTGACGATCTGTGCATTGGTAAAATTGGGAACAGTGTCTGGTGAAGTATAAAATTGTTTGATGTCGACCCAATCACTGGTATCTGGTGCTCCATAGCTTTCATCACTAGTAGCAGAAACATTGTCCGGATCCACTAGGGTGTCTGCCCAACCATACTGTATGTATGCTTTCACCCTATAAAATATATGGACAAGTATATATGGACCCACACACAAATATACACAACATATATTGTTTGACTGCAGAATTAATTACCAACATGAAAAATGATCGCACACTACTTCATAACAAGGTAAACAACAAGGTAATCAATTGCTAACTACTTCGTAATAAGGTAGGTATAATAGATTACAAACCTGGCTACTAAATCCGCCTTCTTGCCTTTCAATGGAGCGCCTCTACACGCCAACCAACGCTTCAATTCTGGGATTTTCAATTCGTTAGGCTCCCGACCACGCAATGAAGCACCAGGAATGTCCTCCTCTCGTAGCTCCATCGCTTTAAATCACTCCGTGACAAATAATAGCACTCCAACACCGCAATAAAAACTGTCTAATAAATGCGCAACCCCCCATTCCGTAATTCCTAATGTTCTATTTTTTCGTTATGAAAATGTACCATTAACGTTTAGCTTGTGGGGCTGTAGGTTGTTGTGTTTCAACCATTTTGTAGTATGGTGTGTTATAAGTATATCTAAACCTGCTACCAGTGATATAAATCAGTTGTATACCATTTACAATTAATGGTATTATCAGGCTAAGTACCTCCTTTTGGCCACACAGTTCAAAGGCATCATACACTATGCAGACCAATACAGGAAGTCACAATCCAAGGCAATGAATTGGAGAATACCATCAAGCTGACAAATTGCTCTTGAATGAATATTTGCAGCTTCAGTTTTGCACGTACTAGTCGGAATAACTGGGAGGAAGTACAACTGCTGGGCTGATATGGTATCCATATACTACCAGCTTGTTTACCAATAAATGTGATCTGTCTTATTGTCACAAATGAAATAATTAGAATTGTAATATTCACTGTGTTTCCTTTAAAGAAATTGTGCACCTGTTGGAGTATTTCACAGAGTTTATTGTTATTCAAGATACTGACTAATGATGCAAACTACTGTAAAGCTGTTTGAATCGTTGAAATGCCTTTTTTGGTCATAAATATTTGAGTTGTTAAATATGACATTAGGACTGATTTTCCAAAATCCAGCTGCAACTTAAGGTATATTGTTTTCCTTGATAGCAAATGCTAGCCTGACTCAGCATTGAAACTGGGTCGGGTCAACTGGATCACATTTCTCCGGGTCATCTGGGTCCGACCCAGTTTACAAATTATCCGGGTCTAACCCGGATTGGATCACATGAGAAACGAAATTGTTCGTTTGATGATGTGGAAACTTATAAATGCTAGTCGTGTAGCTCTTTCGTGAGCCACGCCCACTTATCGCATTACAAACATATGCTCAGCCACGCCCATTTATTAGTGAGTGCAGTCTGTAGCATGAAACTGTGTCCGTTGGTTGTCTGCAAGGTTACATGGAGCCACGCCCACTAATGGATTATTGTAAGAGTTGTATATAGTCCAGTCTTGCAGCAGGATAAGTACTTTTGTTAGCCACACCCACTTCAATATATCGGGAAATTGTAATACAATATATGCATGTAGCCACACCCAATTGCTGTCTGTAAACTCACAGTAGCTAAATGGAACCAAAACCAACTGACTGATTTTAAATTATAAACTTATCGGCTTAGTTATCACATAACTACTCGTTTACTCAACACGAATTGAATGTTCAAAACATAGTCTCGCTCGCATGAGACTACCCAAAACATAGCTCTTATTGCACGCCTCGGCTTTAATTAATCCGGGTCAAATCCGGTCAGTTAGTCATCCGATTCAGCATTAGTGACCCGGTTTCAATGCTGGCCTGACTTTCTTGCTCCTTCCATGTTACAAATTGGCACCTTTTATCTGTGCAAGCCCTATTCCACATATCAGACATAACACATACCCAGTTTGTATGTGATTCTTCCCTCAGGCCCACAGGCCCAAGGGTGTTGCATTTACCAATCAAATACAAACATTGCACATTACACCACATGCATAAAATGGGTTACATATGATTTGTAACACTGACAGCAGCCTTTTAATCTACCATGCACCATATTACAAAGTTACGTTTTTTTTTTTAAATGTTAATTTAAAAATGAAGTAGGGATCTGTGCAATAAAAAGTAGTGAAACAAGAGATGAATGATGGTATTACAGCATAGCCCGGTGGGAAGTCCCTACTTTGGAATTGAATAACATAATCGCTATAGCTATAGTGTGCCAAATAGGGACTTTCCCACCAGATTATGCTGTAATACCATCATTCATCTCTTGTTTCACTACTTTTATTGCATGGATCCCTACTTCATTTTTAAATTAGCATTTTTAAAAAATACTAGATTGTTTAGTTTTTTGTTGTAGTACAGCTAGCTAAAATGAACTTGTGACTGTTCATACATGACTGTTGTATTAAAGCATATAAGAGGTGTGCAGCTACGTAGCTATAGACCAATGAGGGGAGAATGAGGTCATCTTGTTTACTGTTAAGTAAACAGCTAAATTGTTAAGAGGTGTGGTCTCCGCTGGTACACTATCACTATTAGTCTACCTTGAAGTTTAATTAATGGGCGTGGTCGCAAACCTATCATGAACGAGATCCCAATTGCAAAGTTGCATATATATAGCTAGTATATCTCGAGTCAGCCAAGAGGTGTGCAGCTAGCTATATAGCTAGATCAATGATGGGTGAGATCATCTTGTTTATACTATTAAGTAAATAACCAGGTTGTTAAGAGATGTGGCCTCCATACTCTATTGCTATTAGTCCACCTAGATCTTTAATTGATGGGCGTGGCCACGAACCTATTACAAACGGTATCCCAATGAGCCTTTTCCACAATCACGTCACAATGCAAAAATGGCAAAAGGTATGGGGGCACTTTGTATAGAGAGCCATTGGAAGGAAAACAAAACCAGACCGTAGGACTATTCGAGAAGTATGAAAATGCTTTGAGTTGTGACATAATTGTGGAAAAGGCTCCTCTTCTATGGGAGCATATGAGCCTTTTCCAAGGGAATTTTATTCATCCTTCCCCACTTTACCCTGAAAAATGTCATCCTTTTCCAAGGGCATTTTTTCAGGATAAAGAGGGAAACCTGAAAAGGTTCCCCCTCTACCCTGTATTTATCCTTCCCCACTATTCCCAGCATCTCCCTTCCAACTTGACTGTATATTTAGTATAATTGTTTTAGCTCTTGTGTGTATATTGTAGTGTTTACATATGTGTAGATACTAAGGCTCAAACGATTAGCCGAATATTCGGATTAATATTCGTTTACTTTTTGTCCAAATAATAAAATTAACAAACTATTATTCGCACGTGATCATTTATATGGTGACACGTGATTAGCTGTCAGTTATTAACGAAGTAGAAGATGATGTTATTGAAAGTAACGAAAAGGAAAGGACTATGGCAATAAAGCGAAAAGTAGTAATAGAATTAGGCAGCCACTAATTGGGGAAGATGTACTAATTCCACGATGAATCGCCGTAAGCACAAGACTTCATACGGATTTGTGGCTCAGTACTCCAGGCACTTCTACTTTGTTACAATCACTTTCTATCACAGTATCATTGTGATAACCCTTTCAGAAAGGGCATTATGGCATCTCTTTCTTAGTAAAGTTATTCATATGAAGCCACAAAGCTGTTTGTGGGCTCCTTGGTAGTGGCCACCTTAATCACTGAATTGCAATGAAACCTTATACACCGATTATTCAACTAATTTTGTTAGAGCTGAGCGAATATTTGAGTACAGTAAATCACTATTCGTTTAAGCCCTAGTAGATACACAAAAAAAAGAGAAAAGGTTTATCGCCAAGTTGCATATATCTTAGTATATCTCTTATGGTAGCACCGCCAGGACTGAAGCGCTTCTGAAATACAGCTCTGAAATAATTTTGTGGCATCTAAATATACTACTGAAAGAAAGTGTTGATGCAGAAAATTAATGCCTTGATATGCTTTTGTTGGATAAAAAAGACAAGCAGCCTGATTGAGGATAAAAGAAAAGACAGGGCGCAGAGGGCCTACACTTGTCGGAAACCCACAAGGCACATCCCACTGGTGAGTTTATTATTATGGCGTAAAATGGTGGCCATGCGCTACTTCATTTGGCCTCTAGGCTTGCAAATGTGGTCAGGCAGTGAGGCAGACTAAATTTAGAGTTTTTTCTGTATCCAGCCATCTATTAACGTTTTCTTGTTTTAATGCTGTATTTGATGTTAGATGGACTAATATTATTCCGTAAAGGTGAATTTCATCACGCAAGATGTCTCTAGGACAATTTTCGAAGGCAGAATTTTAGGCAGCGTGCATCATTTTCGGAGCAATCCCCACTTAAACAGTACAACTGTACTGTTTGATGACTGGGATTTTCTGTTTCCAAAAACCATCTTGTATATAGCATTACTCAGTGCAAAACAACCCTCAGGTGGTTCTTTGCAATGGGTATAGGTCCACTAGTATGAATCAAGTGAAATGGAAACAGTAAGTGTATTTCAGACAACCCAAAACTCAAATTTGCCATTTTGTTCATCATGAACCACACTAGCTAGTGGTTCATAAAGAGATATCACCTTTGTTTTTTTCCAAAATCCTTAATAGAACTCTCACCTAAACACCACCTTAGAAAACTCTTCCACCCTCAAAAAAAATCTTATAATGGAAGAAGTATAGGTCCACTAGTAATACGAAGTCAAAGGACCTACTTTTTAAAGAAGTGAAATCTGCCATTTTAGTTTTAACACCTTACTAGACAATATGGTAGTTATTGCCTGGGTAATAACTACTATATTATCCAAGTAGATTTTTTGAAGTATAAATTCACTGAGAAACAGGTATGACTCATTAAATTATAACCTTTGGATTAAACCATTAGTTGCTTAGGTAGGCAGTTAATATAGTCAGTCAGTAGAAAATTTGAATTTCATAGAAACTGATTGAAAGCTCTTAGAAAGCATACGAAACTTATTAACCAATACTGTCAAGTCAGGGAAATACAAACCCTGATGATTCGTACTACACATTTATTGTTAGTAATAAGATTGCAGTGAGACTACTTACTTGTAGGAATTATTGGGTGAGCAGTTGATTGAGGCTAAGGATGAGTTAAAACATACAATGCAAAAAATGGATGAGGAAAAAATATTAGTGTCAGATGAGAAGGCATCAGTGGAGGTAAGCGAGAGGATTGTGTATGTGAAACATGCATTGTAGTACATACTACAATTTACAGTGTATAATCGGTATGCTGATTATTGGGTCTTCTTTCTAAGGTAGCTTTTCAGATGGCTGCTCCATTAGGAGTTTCTGAAAAGTTCTATCATGAACCTACCAGCTGTAGCTCATGATACAGCTCAAATGTGTCCCAAAAGCCATTAAATGTAGCAACAATAGAAAAAAAGAATCATTTTCATTGCTACTTGCTCATAACACTCACACGACTTCTTATCAAGGATAAATGGTGGTATTGCAGCAAAAATGGTCAGGGAAAAATTGGGGACATTAAAAATTGCAAATTTTACAGGAGTTGTTCATCATAATATTATCTAATCCAAAACAGCCAAGCTGTAAAAAAAAGTGTGCGGCCCTCAGAAAGGCTATGGTGAAAAAAGATGTGAAATCCAAGGTGGCGGCCAAGAAATGGCTGTGATGGTAGGTTAATGGTAAAAATTTTAATAATGACAATTCAGGTAAATTTTGTGAAACGGCACAAAAATTCACCTGAATTGTCGTTATTAAAATTTTTACCATTAACCTACCATCACAGCCATTTCTTGGCCGCCACCTTGGATTTCACATCTTTTTTCACCATAGCCTTTCTGAGGGCCGCACACTTTTTTTACAGCTTGGCTGTTTTGGATTAGATTTCATTTCTTTTTGTATTTGTATACCCCAAAGCCGGCCTATGGTCAGCTTTGGGACTTTTTTAACCTATGTTTTTTTCTTTACTACAGGAAGACGAAAAGATGAAGTAGATGTACTTTAAATATTTTATCAGTAAATGTACAAATTATATATATAATACATATGTGATCGGATTTGCGAAAAGGGGTCTTCCACACACATCCAATTTGCCAACTTTGACAATTGATAACTTCAGATTGGAAAGAGCTATTGCCTTGAAATTTGGACAGTGGTGATTTCTTTGCAGCTGAACTCTCTACATGATAGTTTCTTTATAGCTGAACTCTCTACAAGGTAATTTCTTCTAGCTGATCTCTCTTCAGGGAGATTTTTTGTAGCTGAACTATCTACAAGGTAACTTCTTCTAGCTGATCTCTCTACAGGGTGATTTGTTTGTAGCTGAATTCTTTACAGGTGATTTGTTTGCAGCTGAGCTCTTTACAGAATGGTTACTTTGTAGCTGAACTCTCTACAAAGTAACTTCTTCTAACTGATCTTTCTACAGGGTGATTTGTTTGTAGCTGAACTATCTACAAAGTAACTTCTTCTAGCTGATCTCTCTACAGGGAGATTTGTTTGTAGCTGAACTCTCTACAGGTGATTTGTATGTAGCTGAATTCTGTACAGGTGATTTGTTTGTAGCTGAATTCTGTACAGGTGGTTTCTTTGTAGCTGAACTCTCTAAAAGGTAACTTCTTCTAACTGATCTTTCTACAGGGCAATTTGTTTCTGGCAGAATTTTCTACAGGGTGATTTCTTTGCAGCTGAACTCTCTACATGATGGTTTCTTTGTAGCTGAACACTCTACAAGGTAATTTCTTCTAACTGATCTCTCTACAGGGTGATTTGTTTGTAGCTGAACTATCTACAAGGTAACTTCTTCTAGCTGATCTCTCTACAGGATGATTTGTTCGTAGCTGAATTCTGTACAGGTGATTTGTTTGCAGCTGAGCTCTTTACAGAATGGTTTCTTTGTAGCTGAACTCTCTACAAGGTAACTTTTCTAGCTGATGTCTCTACAAGGTAGCTAGTTTGTAGCTGAACTCTCTACATGGTGGTTTCTTTGTAACAGAACTTTCTACAAGGTGACTTCTTCTAGCTGATCTTTCAATAGGGTGATTTGTTTGTAGCTTCACTCTCTACAAGGTAACTTCTTCTAGCTGATCTCTCTACAGGGAGATTTGTTTGTAACTGAACTTTCTAAATGATGGTTTCTTTGTAGCTGAACTCTCTACAAGTTATTTCTTCTAGCTGATCTCCCTGTAGGGTGATTTGTTTGTAGCTGAATTCTGTACAGGTGATTTGTTTGCAGCTGAGCTCTTTACAGAATGGTTTCTTTGTAGCTGAACTCTCTACAAGGTAACTTCTTCTAACTGATCTTTCTACGGGGCAATTTGTTTCTGGCAGAATTTTCTACAGGGTGATTTCTTTGCAGCTGAACTCTCTACATGGTGTTTTCTTTGTAGCTGAACTCTCTACAAGGTAACTTCTTCTAGCTGATCTCTCTACAGGATGACTTGTTCGTAGCTGAACGATCTACAAGGTAACTTCTTCTAGCTGATCTCTCTACAGGGAGATTTGTTTGTAGCTGAACTCTCTACAGGTGATTTGTTTGAAGCTGAACTCTCTAAATGATGGTTTCTTTGTAGCTGAACTCTCTACAAGTTAACTTCTTCTAGCTGATCTCTCTACATGGTGATTTGTTTGTAGCTGAACTATCTACAAGGTAACTTCTTCTAACTGATCTTTCTACAGGGCAATTTGTTCGTGGCAGAATTTTATACAGGGTGATTTCTTTGCAGCTGAACTCTCTACATGGTGGTTTCTTTGTTGCTGAACTCTCTACAAGGTAACTTCTTCTAGCTGATCTCTCTACAGGGTGATTTGTTTGTAGCTGAACAATCTACAAGGTAACTTCTTCTAGCTGATCTCTCTACAGGGAGATTTTTTTGTAGCTGAACTCTCTACAGGTGATTTATTTGAAGCTGAACTCTCTAAATGATGGTTTCTTTGTAGCTGAACTCTCTCCAAGTTAACTTCTTCTAGCTGATCTCTCTACATGGTGATTTGTTTGTAGCTGAATTCTGTATAGGTGATTTGTTTGCAGCTGAGCTCTTTAAATAATGGTTTCTTTGTAGCTGAACTCTCTCAAGGTAACTTCTTCTAGCTGATGTCTTTACAGGGTCACTAGTTTGTAGCTGAATTCTCTACATGGTGGTTTCTTTGTAACTGAACTCTCTACAAGGTAACTTTTTCTAGCTCATCTTTCTACAGGGTGATTTATTTGTAGCTGAATTCTGTACAGGTGGTTTGTTTGCAGCTGAGCTCTTTAAAGAATGGTTTCTTTGTAGCTGAACTCTCTACAAGGTAACTTCTTCTAGCTGATGTCTCTACAATGTCACTAGTTTGTAGCTGAGCTCTCTACATGGTGGTTTTTTTGTAACTGAACTTTCTACAAGGTGACCTCTTCTAGCTGATCTTTCTACAGGGTGATTTGTTTGAGGCTGAACTCTCTACAAGGTAACTTCTTCTAGCTGATCTCTCTACAGGTAGATTTGTTTGTAGCTGAACTCTCTACATGATGGTTTCTTTGTAGTTGAACTCTCTCAAGGTAACTTCTTCTAGCTGATGTCTTTACAGGGTCACTAGTTTGTAGCTGAATTCTCTACATGGTGGTTTCTTTGTAACTGAACTCTCTACAAGGTAACTTTTTCTAGCTCATCTTTCTACAGGGTGATTTATTTGTAGCTGAATTCTGTACAGGTGGTTTGTTTGCAGCTGAGCTCTTTAAAGAATGGTTTCTTTGTAGCTGAACTCTCTACAAGGTAACTTCTTCTAGCTGATGTCTCTACAAGGTCACTAGTTTGTAGCTGAGCTCTCTACATGGTGGTTTTTTTTGTAACTGAACTCTCTACAAGGTGACCTCTTCTAGCTGATCTTTCTACAGGGTGATTTGTTTGAAGCTGAACTCTCTACAAGGTAACTTCTTCTAGCTGATCTCTCTACAGGGAGATTTGTTTGTAGCTGAACTCTCTATAAGGTGATTTGTTTGTAGTTGATCTCTCTGCAGGTTGATTTGTTTTAGCTGAACTCTCTACAGGCTGATTTGTTTGTAGCCGATCTCTCTACAGGGTAATTTGTTTGTAGCTGAACTCCCTACAAGTTGATTTGTGTGTAGCTGATCTCTCTGCAGGTTGATTTGTTTGTAGCCGATCTCTCTACAGGGCAATTTGTTTGTAGCTGATCTCTCTACAGGGTGATTTTTTTGTAGCTGACCTCTCTTCAGGGTGATTTGTTTCTAGCTGATCTCTCTACAGGGTGATTTTTTGTAGCTGATCTCTCTTCAGGGTGATTTGTTTCTAGCTGATTGCTCTACAGGTTGATTTGTTTGTAGATGAACTCTCTACAGGGTAATTTGCTTGTAGCTGAACTCTTTACTTTGTGTCTAGTTTGTAGCTGATCTCTCTACAGGGTGATTTGTTTGTAGCTGAACTCCTTACATTGTGTGTAGTTTCTAGCTGATCTCTCTACAGGGTGATTTGTTTGTAGCTGATCTCTCTACAAGTTGATTTGTGTGTATATAGATGATCTCTCAGCAGGTTGATTTGTTTGTAGCCGATCTCTCTACAGGTAATCTGTTTGTAGCTGAACTCTCTATAAGGTGATTTGTTTGTAGCTGATCTCTCTGCAGGTTGATTTGTTTTAGCTGAACTCTCTACAGGGTGATTGCTTGTAGCTGAACTCCTTACATTGTGTCTAGTTTCTAGCTGATGTCTCTACAGGGTGATTTTTTGTAGCTGAACTCTCTTCAGGGTGATTTGTTTCTAGCTGATCTCTCTACAGGTAGATTTGTGTTGATTTGTTCATTGCTGATCGCTCTAAAGGTAATTGATTTGTTGCAGTTGAACACCCTGCAAAGTGTTTTGTTTGTAGCTGATAACTCTAAAGGGTAATTTGTTTGTAGCTGAACTCTCTCCACAGTGACTTGTATGTAGCAGAATTCTGTGTAACTGAATTCTCTAGAGAGTGACTTAATTGTAGCTGAATTCTCTACACAGTGCATGACTTGTTTATAGCTGAACTTTCTTCAGTGTGACTTGTAATGTTCTGAATCTCTATAGTGGTATATTTGCTTAACTCTCCACATGGTGACTGTCTTCTTGCTGAACTGTCTATAAGATTAACTGTTTGCAGCTGAACTCCCTACAGAATAACTTGTGATGTAATAAAATTCTATAATGGAGTAAATAAATTAGCCGAATGCTCTATTAGGGTGACTGTTCTATTAGAGTATCTCGATCTCGCATTTGCTACACGGAGTTGGCTTTCGAATCATAACTCAGTGGTTTGTAATCCGATTCTTCTGTACTACGGCAAGGACTTTCTATGAAGATTATTCCAGCTATACACCGATTTTCAGCTCATTGCTCTAAGCGGTTTGCCTAGTAGGCGTGAAAACTAATACTTTTTTATTCATAAAAATCGATCGCGTAATTGTGACACAGGTTGGGTTTTGTGTCATATCTCCGTGGTCTTTATCTCGATTCCTTTCAAACCACCAAAAGGCACTCCTACGATGGTTATTCCATCTACATAGCAATTTTCAACTCATTCCATGAAGTGGTTTACCCTGTAGGCGTGACAACAAATCGATCTTGTTTTACGCGAATAATCGGTCATAACTCCTGAACCATTCATCGGATTTGTACCAAAGTTGATGCTAGGATTCGCCTTTGGACTCCCTTTCTGTGTGCCAAATTTCAAGGCGATCGGAGTACGCGTTTGCTTGTTATAGCAATTTTTGCAAGTGTGCGAAAAGACGAAGAAGAAAAAAAAAACGAAACTTTGGCAGTTCGTATCTCGGAAATGGCTGGAGCGATTTCCTTCAAATTTGGAATGTAGACTCCCTTGGCTGGCGGGCAACTGTGTAGCAAATTTGGTTCCAATCAGATAAGTGATCACCGAGATACAAAGGTGTGAAAACGACGTTTTCGTTCTTCCTGTCAATATACTCACGGTGTGGCGCGCCGGCTTCTTGGGCCGCACGACACACTACCGTGTGTCTTGATCTAATCCAAAACAGCCAAGCTGTAAAGCGGAACCAAAATTCACCTGAATTGTTGTTATTAAATTTTTTACCATTAACCTACCATCACAGCCATTTCTTGGCCGCCACCTTAGATATCACATCTTTTTCCACCATAGCGTTTTTGAGGGCCGCACTCTTTTTTTACAGCTTGGCTGTTTCGATTAGATTTCACTTCTTTTTGTATTTGTATACCCCAAAACTGGCCTATGGTTGGCTTTGCGGCTTTTTTAACCTATCTTTCTTTCTTTACCACAGGAAGAAGAAAGGATGAAGCAGATGTTAAATACTTTAAATATTTCTGATTTTATCAGTAAATATCTATATATTAATTCTCTTCGCCCACGCAAGTGTTTTTCTAGCACTGATCCTTCATTCTTGGTCGGATTTCAATCGGATCGCTACCATTCAATTCTAGAATTTGAGACAAGTCTTATGATCCAGGATTGGTGGCAATTCATTAAACTACGGAAAATACCCTTTAAACCACCGTAACTCCCCGAGGAAGACACGAATTCGTCCATAACTTTCTGGAGACCCTTATCGTGTTACCAGCCTTCCCCATCCCAGCCTACACTAGACGTTTCTCTCCCCTGTGGCTGACAGAACGAGAAACATTAAAATCGAAGCCATAAAAATTTCAAACACAAACTCCTCCCAGGTTTTTCCCCCGATTAGCTTCAAACTCGCTAAATCAACTACCCGTCCAAATCAATGTGTCATAAGGTGGTTTTCGTGTCTATCATTACGTGCTAACCTTGGTTGCGAGATACTTATCACTGTCAATGGCCATTATAAGTTTACGATACGCGTATACGGCATCCCGGTATACACGCGTTGCCAATAGAAATCAGATGACGTCATGGTTAAAATTTAATATCTAAAAGCTTACAGTGAGATAGGATCAATCACTTTTTCATGATTTAACCAATCACATCAGAGAATTTGATCATGTGATCTGGTGTGTACGCTATCATCCGGCAAACACACTCGCCAGTATAAAAGGAGAAGTTTCATAGTGGGTGTGGCCAGTCTACAACTACTTGACAGAGACTACACAAGAAACATTCATCAGGAATACACACTCTGCACCCTGCTGCGCTCATTACAAGGATAGACGTCCTGAGGCCTACACCGCTGTCCGCTAGACGAAGTATGACTACAGCGACACGAAGACAGACAGTTCAGGGAAGCCTAAAATTGAGGATTACCAGCACACCACTGCAAGGGAGAAGGAAACAGTAAATAAAGGAGAGTTTCGTAGTGGGTGTGGCAAGTCTACGAGTGATGATTATTTCTATCAGGCTACTTGACAGAGACCACACAAGGAAGACTCGCCGGAAATACACATGGTGCACCCTGCTGTGCTGTCCACTACAAGGATAGACGTCCTGAGGCCTATCCCGCTGTGTGCTAGACGAATTATAGCTACTGTGACAAGAAGACAAGCAGGTCAGGGACTATAGACATACCTAAAACGGAGGATTACTAGCAACACCACTGCAAGGGAGAAGGAAACAGTCAATAAAGGATAGTTTCATAGTGGGTGTGGCAAGTTAATGCGGGATGATCACTCCGACCAGGCTGCCTACAATGACACACTCTGCACCCTACAGGATGACACCTTTGTGAACAAGGAAAATTACGTTCAACTACTCTAATAGAACATACATCTACCTTACTAGGCAATGAATTGTGGGGACTAGATCATTTAGTTGCTATTGCAGTCTTCAATGTGTAGGGAGACACGGACACATTTTCACTCCTTGGTAACTCAACAGGGACAGCTGAAACTTCCAGAAGCTCTACTGAGCAACCACTCTTCGTATGAAGGATTCACCTGGGCTATGCTGATATACAACTCTTCACATATGCTGGTGTTGACCTTGCTCAGTGCAGCTGATTAACTTGAATACCGTACTCAATACTGTACTGCATACACACTTTGTCATGTAATAAGTAAACAACACAACAGTACCATGACTAGGATGTAGAAATGAAACTCCAATTCAGTTACTCATATTGACTAAACAATCTATCTGAATAATACCACTATATGTGACAAATGCAACTTGAATTAGTATATAGCTCATTGTGGTAATGCACCAACCATTGGTCAACTGATCCTCATACCACACTCAAGCACTTTGTTAGTTCATGCAACATCATCCAAATGAAGTATAGAGTACATCCCAATTGTGGTATTTGTCTGCCGCTCAAAAATAATTTTATGTATGTGCATGGTTGTAATGGGACCTGCATGAGTACTGCACAGATGCGCAGAAATTCCAGTGCACAAGGCCAACCTACATTATAAAAACTATAACATCAGTCACTCTTTCTTCATGAAGCCACCAACATTATAGCTAGATTTTAGTGCCACACACAATTGAAGAGATTATGCATGCACATAAGTAGCTATGTGTAATCATGACTTTGTTGGTATGTAATGATGTGATTACTTCTTGATTATTAGTAATGTTCAAACTTTAAGTGTATTCACACAATAGCACACAATTGTCTTAGTATCACGCGCATTTTGCGCGGGTACACCTAGTACAAATTATATATATAATACATATATTTAATACAGAACCCTCCATGGTGGTTTCTTTGTAACTGAACACTCCAAGGTGACTTGTTCTAGCTGATCTCTCTACAGGTTGAATTGTTTGTAGCTGAACGATCTACAAGGTAACTTCTTCTAGCTGATCTCTCTACAAGGTGATTTGTTTGTAGCTGAACTATCTACAAGGTAACTTCTTCTAGCTGATCTTTCTACAGGGTGATTTGTTTGTAGCTGAATTCTGTATAGGTGATTTGTTTGCAGCTGAGCTCTTTACAGAATGGTTTCTTTGTAGCCGAACTCTCTACAAGGTAACTTCTTCTAGCTAATGTCTCTACAAGGTCACTAGTTAGTAGCTGAATTCTCTACATGGTGGTTTCTTTGTAACTGAACTATCTACAAGCTGACTTCTTCTAGCTGATCTTTCTACAGGGTGATTTGTTTGTAGCCGAACTCTCTACAAGAAAACTTCTTCTAAATGATCTCTGAACAGGGTGAATTGTTTATTGCTGAACTCTCTACAGTGGAACTTTTTCTAGCTAATGTCTCTACAAGGTCACTAGTTTGTAGCTAAACTCTCTACATGGTGGTTTCTTTGTAACTGAACTCTCTACAAGGTGACTTCTTCTGGCTGATCTTTCTAAGGGTGATTTGTTTGTAGCTGAACTCTCTACAAGGAAACTTCTTCTAGCTGATCTCTCTACAGCTGATTTGTTTGCAGCTGAAGTCTCCACATGATGGTTTCTTTGTAGCTGAACTCTCTACTAGGTAACTTCTTCTAGCTGATCTCTCTACAGGCCTAGGACGATTTGTTTGTAGCTGAACTCTCTACATTATGGTTTTTTTGTAGCTGAACTCTCTACAAGGTGATTTCTTCTAGCTAATCTTTCTACAAGGTGATTTGTTTGTAGCTGAACTCTATACAAGGTAACTTCTTCTAGCTGATCTCTCTACAGGGAGATTTGTTTGTAGCTAAACTCTCAACAGGTGATTTGTTGTAGCTGAACTCTCTACATGAAGGTTTCTTTGTAGCTGAACTCTCTACAAGGTAACTTCTTCTAGCTGTTCTCTCTACAGGGTGATTTGTTTGTAGTTGAACTCTCTACGTGGTGGTTTCTTTGTAGCTGAACTCTACAAGGTGATTTCTTCTAGCTGAACTATCTCTTTCCATAGTTGAACTCCCTACAAGGTAACTTCTTCTAGCTGGTCTTTCTACAGGGTGAATTGTTTGTAGCCGAACTCTCTACAGGGTGACTTGTTTGTAGCTGATCTCAATACAGGTTACTTGTTTCTAGCTGATCTCTTGAATTCTCTTCAGGGTGACTGCTCTATTAGGATGACTGCTCTATTAGAGTATCTCGATCTTGCTGCACCAAGTCGGATTTTGTGTTATAACTCCGTGGCTTTAAGCCTGATTCTTCTATACCATTGAAGAGCCTTTCTAAGATGATTACTCCATCTGTACAGCGATTTTCAAAGCATTACCCCAAGCAGTTTATCTGGTAGGCGTGGCAAGTAGTTGTTTTTATTAGCTAATCTCGATAGCATAATTGTTACACACTGTTGGTTTTTTCTTGTATCTTCGTGGATTTTAGCTCAATTTCTTTCAAACCACAAAAGGTTTGAGGTTCAATAGTTAACCTATTCACCCACCGATTTTCAGCTTCTTCCCATAAGTGGTTTACCCTGTAGGTGTGACAACATATTGGTATTATGTTTCGTGAATAATTGCTCATAACTCTTTGCCTGTTTATCGTATTCCAGCCAAAGTTGACACCGAGATGCGTCTTTGTACCCCCATCTCTGTGCCAAATTTCAAGGCAATCAGATATGTCGTTTGCGTTTTATAGCAGTTTGTGTAAGTGTGCGAAAAGAGGAAGAAAAATAAGAATAAATAAAAAAAAACAAAGAAACTAAGCCAATTTTTGAAGTCGCATATCTTGGGAATGCTAGAAACGATTTCACTCAAATTTGGAATGTGGAGTGCTGAAGTTGGAGGGCGTGTCCACAGTAAAAATTGTCTTTTTTCATCAAGGCAACACAGAGCTACAGAGGTGTGAAAATTGCGTTTTCGTTCTTCCTGTTAATATACTCACAGGTGTTGCGCGCCAGCTTCCTGTGCCGCACAACACATTACCGTGTGTCTTGATATATATATTACACACGCATCCATATTAGTATGTATCAGTGTTCTATTCCTTTAGGGGAAGGTGTGGGGGCAGTACCTTAATCTGACCATGTGAATGCTCTTTGTTATCAGTCAACACTGATTGTTTATTGCAAATTATCCTTTGCCAAATTATTTCAATTTGTATGCTAAGGAGGCATGTGTTAAGGCACTACAGAGGTGCACACGTTCAACCGGTGGTCCACTCCAGGGCACTGCGGAGCCTGAGACCAAGGAGTGTCCCTAATAGTAAAGCCCCAACAGCATCTATGGAAGGGGGTTCACCTACGAACAACAAAAACAAATATATAGTAGCTAATTAGAACTTGCTTGGCATCAGTGATACATAGGTTTAGTTAAGACGGAGCCACCTCGTAACCTCCTGGACAATTTTGGGGACGTTGTTCCCCAATGGGGAGCTGTTTAATAGCCTCCGTTTGTTCCTGTATTAGCAGTAACTTCCGTTAAGTTCCCTGACTTTTCTGTTATCTCCTGGTGTAAACCTTTACTGCAAATCTTCTCTGCATCTTTTAGGTGGAATATCGACGAATGTACTGGAAGTAACTTCTGGTCTAGTTCCTTGACTGTTCTGTGACGTCCCTCCTGTGTGTTGGAATATTGACGAAACAATGAATGTATTAAATTGGCAGCATTGAACTTCCGATATAGTTCCATGACTGTTTCATTTTCTGCCATAAAGCCCCTCTTGTAGCATCCTTTAGATGGTATATTAACGAAACGACAAGATTCACTATGCCATGCAGCACCATGCGTTTTAACACCTCTACATGCACCTTTTTCTTGGAATGCTTGTGCAATATTATTCTCAATTATTGCCAACCCTTCTGTGTGTGCCTGCCCAATCTTCCCTCCTGTCATGGTGGAGCTTCGGGTTAGTCACTATCATAATACACTGATGCATGCTCGACTGCAACATTAACCTAACTAAACTCCATTTTGGGCATGTGAAAATTCTGCCTGTACACCTTAGGAAAGAGAATCTCAATTGAGACAGATCACAAGCCATTGTTTCCCTTGCTAGGCCACATGCAGCTAGGTGCTAGGTAACCTGCCTTCCAGAGTGTTATGCTTCAGATTAAGGCTTGTGCGATTTGATTAATCTATTAACGCACACCTGGAAATTTATAGTCTTATACACTTCTGATATGCCCTTTCTAGAATCCCTCTACTGAACCAACCAGACAGAGTCACGATTGAACAACAAGAAGATGTATAACTTTTCATATCAACAGTTACTTCACAGTTACCTGCCAGCAGTGAACGGCTCTCTACATTCGCCAAAATGCAGTTAGAACACAAAACATGTAGCAATGTCATTGACTACTGCGAGCAATGCTTGCCAGGTAAACACAAAGTGCCCACAGACTTGATGGTTAATATTGTGGTCAATTTAGTCTTCACATTGAGCTCCTATTGTTTGGCAACAGAATAGTGGTACCCAGCCACCTCAAGGGTGTAGTGTAGCTGGGGGGAGGGTTTGGATGGTTCGGACGAACCCCTCTTCAGAGGCAGAATTTTTAAAAATTAAAATCACAAAATCTTACAGCGCTGGAGCTCTCCAGTAGCTACTTACGCACTAGTACTCCTCTGTACTACTCTTGAAGGTCACATCGCATTGATGCTAAACTATTGCAAATAATCTATTGCATCACGTGATCAATTGTGCACGTGATGCATGGTGGACTGAGTGAAGGACTGCAGGTTGGTTAAGACGTATTACAAGGCAGCAGCTGTGATAAACTTGAGTGGTCGTGTTATACATGTGTCAGGTTAGCATAAACTGTGAATGGTTGGTGTATATTTACCTGATGAAGGGTTTGATTATTTGTCACATTTTGCAGGCATGTGATGTTTCGAATATATTTGAGTATAAGCAAAGTCTGAAGTTACTGAATATCAATAGGAGGACTGGCCGAGAATGCATTCCTGGAAGAAAGTGTTGCCAACTATGGGACTCAAGTGTGGAGGGCTCCTGTGTGCTAGGAAATTGAAATTGGCTGTCAGTATGTCATCTGGAAGTGAAGATTAGTTAGTAGCTATTACAATAAGTTTATAGTTTTCATAAGCTGCATAAACAGCAGTTTTGCTAGTTAGATGCACAAACAGCACTTACTGTTACTGCCTAAGGGCACGTTTTGTGTATGCATCGTTTTCATTCAAACTTGGTCGAGGAGAAGCACTCGCGCCTTCCCTTAAAGGCATTCCACTTCTAATCCAAACCCCCTTCAAGAAAATCCTGGCTACACCCCTGCACCTACATAAAGAAATCCTCACAAGCTTCACCAAGGCCACCAAGGGATCCGACGATGTTAACTTAGAATGGTAACCTCTGTCTGGTGGCCAGAAGCACTGACAGACATTGAACCATTGATACAAAATTGTCCCCAGTGTTGTAAGATGGCTACACCATGCAAGAACCATTGATTAGTTCATCCTTACCTGCTCATCCTTGGCAAACAGTGCAGCTAACCTATTTGAACTAAATGTCACTTCTTATTGACCACTTTTCCAGGTTCCCATAGGTTGTACAACTAACCAGCACAACTTCCATAGCCATCATCCAAGCATTCAAGACCATTTTCTCTCTTCACGGTATACCATCTGTTCTTCGCAGTGAAAATGGTCTTCAGTTTGTCTACTGAAATGAAGCAGTTTGCAGAGTCCTATTCCTTTTATCAAATCACCAGTGGTCTGAAGCATCCCCAAAGTAATAGTTTGGTGGACAGAATCGTGCAGACAGTAAAGGGGATTAAGAACAATTCCATATACCCTTGTATGGCTCTACTCAGTTACAGGGCGACACCCCTACCATGGTGCAAACTTTCACCTGCAGAACTTTTCATGGGGAGAAAAGTAAGAGCAGACATACCTCAAGCTTCAAGCCAGCTATGTGGCATATTTGACTACTTTTCGAGAAAAAGACAGAGAGTACAAGCTACAACAGAAGAAACAGATGACCAACAACACAGAGTGAAAGATCAAGAACCTTTGGACATTGACGTGCCAATCTGGATGACATCAGAACGTGAACCCGTTTCTGGCTGAGTACAGGTTAGTCTTGACCATGTAAGATTATACATCGTCTCTACACCTACGGGACTTTCTCAGACAAAATAGACAACATTTGAATCAAAAGACAGGTAAAAGAGATCAATCCCCACCAGAGCCGTTGTCAACCACAGTTCCTCCAAGTGAACATAGTGAAGACCACAGCAGTTACAAGCATGAACAGAAAACAGTCCACCTGGTTGCCTGTGGTTCTAATGAGCTTAAGGGGGAGACGTGGAATAAGACTATTATGCACACACAAACTTTAATAGGGCCATGCATGTTTTGTGATAGGTTCACTTTAGGGTTGTAGAATTATGTTATGGCTTGCAGTGGAATTTTGTAGTCTATTGTTGTTGTATGGGAGTGTACACTTCCAATAACCACTCGCAACAAGGCCATGCCATGTTTATCTTACAGAGTGAAAGTGTCTAGGTACATTGCAGCCTGTATTAGTGACGGCCTGTATTGAAAGACCACCTATGTGCTGCTTTAATTAGATATTAATGTGTAGCCTCAAAACATCAACCCTTTCTAGAAAATGCTTACGTATTAGACAGTTGGACTTAAATGAGATCCATGTGAATGTTGTACCATCTCTACAGAAATACCTTATTTATTAAGTCAAATCCTGCTATTGTGCACTTACATACGTATATAGCCCCACTCCACACTATTCAAGTTACGTACATGGCTGCATAGATACAACAGACTTCCTCAAAGAATATACCCAGGTACCTTGATAGCCAGGATATGCGTTCATTCACAATTGTGGAATCCAAGAAAAGTTTGTGGTTTCTCAAAAATGAACACTTTATCAATGGTCCAGGGAATAGAAGAGTTACAATGTATACAGTAGATGCATTACTTCTACCAAGAGTTTTTTATATTTTGAACACTTGCTTGCACCTCAATGTGTGATTTATAGTACTGTAATTACTAAATGGTTTTTCGAAATATTTGCGTTCTCACTTTGAAGATCAGACAGGCAAATGTTATATACACATAAAAATGTGGTCAACATGTTTACTTGAGTATGTGCATGAATTTATGACTTGATCTTCAAAGTGGTCATAAATATAAAATAATGTAGTATTTAATTGCGCGCACCACAACAAAAACTTCAAATCAATTATCTCTGAACCTTTTCTGGTGCCTATTAACACCCGGCACCAAGGAATGAAACACCTGTGGTTAATTTAGGCTCTATTCAGCCTAATGTCTTTGAGCAATCTTCCGTATTAAAGTTTTTCACTAGAAGACTCGTCACTCTGTCTTGGTGTTTCTTCTGCCAGACAAGCCCCCACTTTTTACGGCCACGTCTCGTCTGGCTTAAGTGACTTCACTTCGACACACTCTCACTTGTGCGCCAACTGTTCAACTCATTAACAACATGATTATTTCTCACGTGACAACACTATTTTATAGCGTTCACGTGACAAGATAATGTATGATCCTTTACAGTGAAAGGATGTAAGCAGGATTAGTGAAACAGCAGTGCCAGGTCACACGTAATTCCTCAGTGTAAACTACGGTTTCTGCATAGTTCCAGTAATGTCATTTTTCAGATGCACAGTAGTATTTTTCCAATCATGCAAGTTGCTTATTTACTACAGCAGAGGTATATCTGAATAAACAGTTTTGCATGTCAGTGCACACCTATGTGGTTAAAACATAGATGTAGATATTCTGGATACTGCAGCTGTAAGTGTGAAAGAAACTTTTACCTACTCTAATACAACAAACTGGACCAACCACTGATAGACTAAATATGTTGGCAATTTGCCTGCCCTATCCCAAAAGTGTTATAAGAGTCCCTATGTTGTGAGGCAGTTAAGTGCCAGTGCTGAAAAAGTGAGCATAAGAGTTGTAGATGAAGACTTGCATGGAACAGATAGAACAATTAAAGGTGCATCAAAAAGGTCCCAAAAGTGAAATATAAAGTTATGACCTAGGTGGGGATTGAACCAAGGTCGGTTGTAATAACTTGAGGTTAGGGGAGGTGTGCAAATTGCCACAGTTGTTTATCTATGGTTTTGACAGGAATGTAGCTCAACTTTTCAGTGATCCTTCCCTGCACTGCTTCATCGCCCTATAAAAAGCAAACAAAGCACGTATTGATTTGCTACAACAACACTCGAGGTGCCAGATGATGGGTGTTTATTTTTGCTAAAATCCTGCCAGATGATGGGTGTTTAATTTCGCTAAAGTCCCGCCTTGATACGTGCTTTGTATACCAAGATACGATGAGCTAAAAGTCATGTTTTAAAAAAGGTGTGCACAAAAAGGTACTGAGTAGAAAAAAATATCTGCCAGCAGGTGGATTCAAACTCACAAACTCCTATACGCTAGTCAGGCGTTCTGCCACTTGAACAGTATGTGCTGTGGTTTTCAAAGGAATGTTGCTCAAGTTTTCTCTACATCTTGGCCTTCTATGCGCTGTAGAGAACAAACGGAACCACACATGAACTCAGTGATAAAAATCTTAGAGTAGCCGGATGATGAGTGCTTCATTATCAGCACAGATTGTGTCAATTCGCGCTAAGTTTGGTAAGTAAGCGGCATAATGGGTGGAAAGACGGACAGCTTTTTATATAGATGGTAGCCATCGGATAGAGTACGAACTGGGCATAGCTTTTGTTTGTAAACTTCGTTCACTTGCCATTAGGTAGATCACAGCTAAGTTATAACAATAATCATAATAATCTTCGACTATTAACTAAATCTTACAAATAGCTGCTGTTGTTATCAATGGTTTAGCCTACATTGTACTGTTGTAGTTTGACAAGGTTTTTACCACTGTATACTCCTTTTTCTAGTAAAGCGTTTGCATTGCATTATTATTCTCTGAGGCGTTCTCTAAGCGAAGCGATTGTGTTGCGTTTACATTACGTTTTTTAAAACACTTAGGTAAACACAAATGCAACGGGAACTTTTTTTTTACCGCTACTGTATACTAGTCTCATTATAATGTCACACCTGCTGTTGCCATTCTGTGCAACACAGCTGAGAAGTTCAAGATGTATGTTGACTTCCCATAATTATATTGTCATCCAAATAGACACAGATACCAGCTAAACCCTTCTATTGCTCTTTGGAAATTAGCAGGAGCTGCGGATACTTCAAATAGAAGCCTTTAAGAATGTTGGTCGTCCCAGTGGGATCTGCACTGGCCAAATCAGGCTTTAAGGTGGCGATAAAGCAATGACGCGCACAAGAAGCCATAGCAAATACATATGACGTAACATATCATATACTACGCAATTTGTGGTAAATCAGGCGGGCTAATTCGGCGCAGAACCATAATAAACTTACCAAGTGTAAAAAACAGCCACGAATAACAGGTGAGTTGTTAGCAAAAACAACAAGCAGCTGCTGTTACACATTTCAGGTGGAATGTAACTCACCTTTACAACAAATTGACAACCTTGACAATGTGAAAACAAGCACTACTAATAATTATTATTTGTTTCGACTCACCTTACAGCCTGTTACAAACATTATCTTTTCTCTGTAGACACTAGACACGGGTTGAACAGCCACGAAACCTCTTATGAATGGTAAGCAATAGTGTCTGAATAATTCTACATATCGGTATATCATATGTCCATTCTATGGCTTCTTCGCTTGGTGTGAACGGTGAAACAAGGCTATCATCTGCTTTTAAACGCCATATATTTCGACTTGTAAATCGCTTCCACTTATTGATACGTAGGATGATTCTTGTAATAGTATGCTTTCATCATGTGAAGTATTGGAGCTAAAACTTGAGGTTATTGAGAGATAACGCGTCTTCTGTGGTCCACTAAGTACCACCGATTTCTTGGTTTGAGAGCAGTTCTACGCTTTATACTCTCTACGAATGATAGATTCCTGTATGCATAGTTTATTTGTATGCAAAATTAAGTACTAGCTTTCAATATGTCTTAAATTGAGACCATGTTGAGACACAGCAGATTGTTGTTAAGAATGCGCATTATTACTTTAGCGCCACCTTAAGAAGATCTGGTTTCCAGCTAGCACTGCAAAAAGGTCATTGATCTTGGGTAAAGGATAACTGTCAATTTTAGCTGCTTGGTTCACAGTATGCTTGTAATCACCACATATTCATACAGTTTCATCATTCTTTATCACTGGGACAATCCATTCTGAAAAGGTTATTGGCTCCATTACCCCCTACTGTGCTAAGCAATCCAACTCTTCTCAAATAACCTTTTTAGTGAATAGGGCACTATTCTGACATTGCAAAAGCAGGGCTGTTGTGTGGGGTCCAAGGAAATTGTTACTGTACAGTTTCCTTTAGAGTTCCCAACTCTGAAGAGAAAACTGCCTGGATGCTCATCCAGTATAATACCCCTACAGGGAGACAGAAGAACATACATGGTTAGCACACAATTGATTCCAGTCCAAGCAAAGTTTCATCAGCCAGTCTTTTCCAAACAATATTACTTCATTTCTCAAGCCACTGCTAACAATGCTTTGAGTATTTGAGCAGGATCACGTGAACGCAAGTGCACTGTTGCATTAAATGTGTACTCCACTAAAGCCTTCAAAATTCAGAATTTGTCTTTTCTGCAATAGTTTTTGACTAGGTGTACCCGCGCAAAATGCGCGTGATACTAAGACAATTGTGTGCTATTGTGTGAAATTACTGTGAATACAAAGTCATGATTATGCATAGCTACTGATGTGCACGCATAATCTCTTCAATTGTGTGTGGCACTAAAATCTAGCTATAATGTTGGAGGCTTCATGAACAAAGAGTGACTGATGTTATAGTTTTTATAATGTAGGTTGGCCTTGTGCACTGGAATTTCTGCGCATCTGTGCAGTACTCATGCAGGTCCCATTACAACCATGCACACACATAAAATTAGTTTTGAGCGGCAGACAAATACCACAATTGGGATGTACTCTACTTCATTTGGATGATGTTGCATGAACTAACATAAGAGTGTGGTATGAGGATTAGTTGACCAATGGTTGGTACATTACCACAATGAGCTATATTCTAATTCAACTTGCATTTGATTATAGTGGTATATATTCAGATAGATTGCATTGTCAATTTGAGTGACTGAATTGGAGTTCCATTTCTACACCCTAGTCATGGTATTGTTATGTTGTTTACTTATTACATGACAAAGTGTGTATGCAGTACAGTATTGAGTACGGGTATTCAAGTTAATCGGCTGTACTGAGCAAGAAGGTCAACACCAGCATATGTAAAGAGTTGTATATCAGCATAGCCCAGGTGAATCCTTCATACGAAGAGTGGTTGCTCAGTAGAGCTTCTGGAAGTTTCAGCTGTCCCTGTTGAGTTACCAAGGAGTGAAAATGTGCCTGTGTCTCCCTACACATTGTAGACTGCAACAGCAACTAAATGATCTTGTCCCCACGATTCGTCACCTAGTAAGGTACAGTAGGGGACTTTAAAAAGTTTACATTTGGTTCAAAAAGAACTATTGTAATACTATTGGTAATACTATTAGTAATTACCATTGGTTTTTATGATTGCCTTAGTAATTACAATAGTAATTATGATTGCTTGTGTTGTGTTGTATGTTGTACAGGTATTGTTTTGTTAATTGACTGCTACATGACAGCTACTAAGTTACAAATTTCACTGCCCTTGCTGTTATCAAGCTTGTTGCCAGCTGGTAGTTACACATTTAATTTGTTCTTGCCCCTCTCTGTGTGGTTGTGCATGCAACTGGCAACTAGACTGTTTTGTTTCAAATATGTAAACATATGTAAACATGATAGTAATTATGATATGTTTGGTGTTTACCATTACAAAGGTCATCATAAAACTATTACATTACAATGGTCTTTACAAAACCAAATGTAAACTTTTAAAGTCACCTACTGTAGATGTTCTATTAGAGTAGTTGAACGTAATTTTCCTCGTTCACAAAGGTGTCATCCTGCAGGGTGCAGAGTGTGTCATTGTAGGCAGCCTGGTCGGAGTGATCATCCTACGTTAACTTGCCACACCCACTACGAAACTATCCTTTATTGACTGTTTCCTTCTCCCTTACAGTGGTGTGCTGGTAATCCTCAATTTTAGGTTTCCCTGACCTGCCTGTCTTCGTATCGCAGTAGTTATACTTCGTCTAGCGCACAGCGGTGTAGGCCTCAGGACGTCTATCCTTGTAATGAGCGCAGCGGGGTGCAGAGCGTGTATTCCCGGTGAGTCTTTCTTGTGTAGTCTCTGTAAAGTAGTCGTAGACTGGCCACACCCACTACAAAACTCTCCTTTTATACTGGCGAGTGTGTTTGCCAGATGATAGCGTACACACCAGATCACATGATCAAATTCGCTGATGTGATTGGTTGAATCATGAAAAAGTGATTGATCCTATCTCACTGTAAGCTTTCAGAAATTAAATTTTAACCATGGCGTCATCTAATTTCTATTAGCAACGTGTGTATACCGGAACGCCGTATACAAGTATCGTAAACTTATAATGGCCTTTGACAGTGATAAGTATCTCGCAACCAAGGCTAGCACGTAATGATAGATATGAAAACCACCTTATGACACATTGATTTGGATGGGTAGTTGGTCTAGCGAGTTTGAAGCAAATCGGGGGGGAAACCTGGGAGGAGTTTGTGTTTGAAATTTTTATGGCCTCGATTTTTACATTTCTTGTTCTGTTGTCCTCAGGGGAGAGAACCGTCTAGTGTAAGCTGGGGATGGGGGAGGCTGGTAACACGATAAGGGCCTCCAGAAAGTTTTGGACAAATTCGTGTCTTCTTCAGGTAGTTACGGTGGTTTAAAGGGTATTTTCGGTAGTTTAACGAATCGCCACCAATCCTAGATCAAAACATTTGTCTCAAATTCTAGAATTGAATGGTACTGATCCGATTGGAATCCAACCAAGAATGACGGATCAATGCTCGAAAAACACGTGCGTGGGCGAAAAGGATTAATATATAGATATATGGTAAATGATGCATCACTAAGTGTTAATTTAGAGTAAGTTTTAAGGCTCAAACAAATAGTGGATGGTACTATTCGAATATTCTTTATTCATAACTACCAAATATTCGAATATTCTGGTGTGGACGAGATATCAATAATCCTGTTGTACCAATGTCAGTGTGTAGAGTACATAGAAATTCTTGATCCTAAATAACTGATCAAGTTATGTAGGATCAAGAATTTCTATGTACCGTACACACTGACGTTATATATTTCCTTTAAAACAAATATTCAGCAAATTTTCAAATAATATAATATTCGTTTGAGCCCTACTTTTCATATATTATGATTCAAATTGCTTATGTGTAATTATTGTTGTGATCGAATTCTGCATATTACAGGCAGAACTAAATAAGGTTACCAAGGAACACAATGAAGAGATGGAATTAGTTTGCAGGAAACTGGCAGAAACTTACCAAAGCGCAGCTATTACAAGGTTTTGTGTAAAATCATACAGGTGTATTGTATGTTATGTATATTCTGTAACATTAGTTTTAACCCATTGCATATATAGTGCTGAAGGGTGTAAGGACATTTTAGTCAAGCCATGATAGTATCATACAATACTGGATTTTTATTAGCACATCGCAAAATCGACAGTCCAATTAAGCTGAAATTTGGCACAATTAATGGGATTGCCAAAGTAAATCTCAGTACCGATTTTGGTGGAAATCCAACAGAGTTGTGACCAATTATTTGTGTAAAATTTTAGTTCAGATGAACATTGGCTTGTAGCTAGGTTAGCCATTGTAGGAGTGCCTTTTGGTAGTTTGAAAGAATTTTATTTCTATTATCCCTCCCTAATGGCACTCACTCCTTGCATCTCTAGCTAGAAGTAAAACCTAGTTTAACAAACTAAAAACGAAGAGAAAAAAAAAACAGCTATCCTACAGAACCTATGTTGACCTACAAAACACCTGCCAGCATGCGAACAACCCCCAAACAGGGGCATTAACAAGAAAGTTCTGCAGCCTAAAACTTGAGTACACTGCAGACAGTGGAAGTAGAAGGAAGAGTAGAGGACTTCCAGGCAACAAACTGAACAGATGTAAAAAAGTTTGAGCATTGTGGTGCCTTGGAAAAACAGAGAGTTGCTTCAGCAGGCAAGACTGCAAGAGATGCCACTCTTGGTGGTTGTCGACCTGCAACACAGGATGACTAGCTGTTGATCACAACCCTAAAGATTTAACCACCATATAGATAAAGACACCATCAGCAGTCCGTACAAGCTCATCATGTTGAACTTCCTTATCCACACAAGTTCATCATGTTGAGCATTCTTATCTTCTCCTCTAGCAGCATCCACACAAGCCATGACTGCAGACTGACTCAACAAAGATTCCTGCAATGGACACAGGTCTGCCATGTACAAAATCCAGGATAAAGGATGTTCCCTAGATGATCCAAACGGGAGCCAGCACACCACTGTTCTTTGCTGCTACTGTCCTGAAGAAGAGCATGGTATATCACATCACAAAAAACATAATACCTATGAATACCTATGGTCCATGTTTTAAACAGCCAATGATGTAATCACCATATTGATCAACAATGCTATCACAAGGTTAGTAAACAAGAGAAGTGGAAGAGAATACATGGACACCAAGCTAGTATCAATGAGATCATGGGAGGACATGGTAGGCCCAAATAATCACAAGGAATGGCCCAAGGTCATGAACTAGCACAGGAGTCAGCAGTAATTCAATGGATTCTGGCTAGGACCTGAACAAAGATTATAATTAAGCAAAATGCAACATCAAGTTCATGTTGAATACCTATTTCTCACGTTCAGGATGGATAAGGTCAGGAAGGGAATCACCAATAATCAAGGCAGAAAGATTGAAGCAGCAACATTCTGACCTAGGATGGAAGGAAACATGTCAGGATCCCACCCCCAAGAGGACGTACACAAAAGAGCGCACAATTCAGAGAGCTCTTTTACTGTTGGGCATATACAGTAACGTTTTATTATTGTGATACAACTTCCTACACATAACTTTCTATAATGTATATATGGTGACAAGAATTCATGATATATGACTGGGGTTATAAAACCAGGGACAGGGCATGTGGGGACATTAAATTTACCTACTATAAAAACCTGCACGAGCCATAACTTTCAATTTTGCTATGATGATGCAAGTTCCCACTCTTATTACATTGCTAGCTAAATGTTTTTTTATATGCAAGTTAATTGATGTATATATTCCATCCCAGTAATGAAATTTAATCTGTTATGTGTTGGGTGTAGTTGTGTCCACACGTCTGGTATATAATATTATATCAGGCCTATTGATCACCATCATGCTACTAGCAAGAGTCCCAACATTGTCAATGGAGTCTTGCTTATAGAAAACCTTGTTTGCGAAAACCCCAAGAAGGGTTTCATACAAACTGAAATCTCCCACTGAACATGGTAAAGTAGCCTGCAACCAAGTAAAATCAGAAATAAAGGACCTACAGATGCAAGCTAGAGCAGGTTGAAGACTATAGTCAAAACACCTTAGCTGTGAGATAACACAATTTGAGTGAATAGTATGCAGGACACCTAAGCAACTCTGGAGGAGAGGAGCTTACTTGAGGGTTCCCCAAGTCCTTAACCATTACAGATAAGCACTTGCAAAAGGTGGCAAAAGCAGAGTTAGTATCCACCACAGTACCACCATCCAAGTACCACAACTAAAAGTCAGTCCAGCAGGAAAGTGGCACTGGATAAAAAAGTCAGTAAGGACAAGGCAAAACAGCAATTGGCCACGAGGATCACTTTGCTGTACACCAGTTGAGGAGGTGATCTGATGAGGACCAAATCATAGCTCCCTGATGCAGCAGTAAGGCCACTGCACCCAGCTAAGCAATTCTGGGAGGCCAGATTGACAACATGATAGAAAAGAATCCCAAGTACAGTGGAACCTCTATTAACGGACACTCCGAATAGCGGACACCTCCGTGTTACGGACAGTAAACTATGGTCCCAGCCGTTTGCTAATTGTTTTCAATGTATTAATAACCTCTGCACAACGGACACCTCCTTGTAACGGACAACGGACAGTCGACAAGTACCCTCTGGTACCATACGCGTATGCTCTTACCTCTAAATAACGGACGCCACTGAAGCGCTTAATTTAGGTGCTTGAGAGGAATCACTATAGTATAATGATATTTACATATTCTACACAATTTACAATAACTTTTTTTTCTTTCAAAGGTGCAATTAATTCCTTCAGTTTGTTAATGTAAGGTGCAGGTCCATACAAGCGGTATTTGCAGGGTAACTCGACGCCATAGCCAGCTCCTCGGTTAACTCTCTCACCGGTTACTTCCACGAAGCCTACGTTCACATCTCTTTGAAGAAATTGTGATATTAATCTAGTTAAATTAAATGGGACATGTCTAACTATTTCTTCGTCTTTCATGATGGCGACAGAGTTAACATCGACTTCATTGTCAGGCTCCCTTCTTAACGGTAAAACTTCGCCAACTTCATATTCCCACCTATCCATGTATGCATGGTACCCTCGGATATATGAATCAAACTCGAAGAAAACAACACGCTCAGGATGAGCAACAATGTGAGCCATGATGACGCTTTTCTACACTTTTTACACGCAATAAACACGTGTTATAACTAATTGTACTTGTCAGTAACTAATTGGCGACAATGATTGCACCTGTCTATAACTAATTGGTATAATCAGTGACAATGGCGGATTCTTGCTCAACACGCCGAAAGCACCTGACGCTCAAGCAGAAGATAGAAGTTATACAAGAGGCAAAGAAAAATCCTAAGCTAGGGGTCAGAGGTTTATGTCAACGTTTTAACTGTGGGAAGACTCAGATTGCAACTGTTTTAAAAGAGAAAGAGCAGCTATTGGCTTTGTATGAAAGTAATGCCTCTGATAAATCTTGCAAAGTAAGCCTCCGCACGCGAAAGTCTGACTTCAGTGAAGTAAATGAAGTATTGTATAAGTGGTACCTGTTGGCTTGTTCTAAAAACATTTACCCAGCAGGCCCACAGCTTGTAGTGAAGGCAAAAGAAATTGCAGAGCGTCTAGGGAGAGGCGAATTCAAAGGCTCCAATGGATGGCTGGAGAAATGGAAAAGAAAATACAATATTAAACAACTGACAGTAAGTGGAGAAAGCGGTGATGTTTCTGGTGCAACTGTGGACTCGTGGAAAGAGCGACTCCCTGAGGTTTTACAAGGCTATGCAAAAAGGGACATATGGAACCTAGATGAAACTGGTGTGTTTTGGAAAGCATTACCTGAACGTGGTTTTGTTCAAAAAGGTCGGTCTTGCAAAGGTGGAAAGAAAAGCAAACAAAGGTTTACCATAGCATTCATCGCAAATGCAGATGGTGGTAAAGAAAAGCCTGTTGTTATCTGGAAGTATGAGAACCCGAGATGTTTTAAAAATCTTAATAAGAGTCTTCTTCCTGTCTCTTATTTCAGCCAGTCCAAGGCATGGATGACTGGAGATATCTTGGATAGGATTCTTAAAAAGATAAATCAAAGTTTGAGGGCTCAGTCTCGGTTTGTTGCTTTACTGATGGATAATGCTGGATGCCATCCCCCTGAAATAAAAGATAAGTACAGCAATGTTAAGGTTGTATTCCTTCCAGCAAATACCACTTCTCAATTGCAGCCACTAGATCTAGGGATAATTAAGAATTTCAAATTTCACTATCGCCAGTTGTTTTTGCAATATGTTCTTACCAAAATTGAAGAATGTGATACTGCATCACAGGTAGCAGAGTCGCTGAATGTTTTGAAGGCCATCCACTTTGTCAGCGAAGCTTGGGAAAAGGTGAAACCAGAGACTATATGCAAATGTTTTCGGTCAGTTGGTGTACTTGACAAAGATCTCAATGTCACCACTTGTAATGTGGGTCAAGATGATGCTGATCCATTCCTAGCAGTAGATAGCGAATTTCACCTCCATGATTTGATCCCTCAAGTTGTAAGTGATGGCGCCTGTTCTGTTGACGAGTACCTTGATGGTGATGGATCTTTACCAGTGTGCCGTGAGCTATCTGAGGAGCACTGGGAAGAAGAGTTCCTTGCTGCAGCCTGCTCCTCTGAGCCAGATCCAATAGACGATGAGGAGGATTGTGTGGCAGGTGACGTAGAAATGGAAGTTGTTGAAGCTGTACCAAAGATTGACACATTCAAGGATGCAATGAAAAATCTAGAAGATGTCCAACTATTTCTACAAAACAAAGGTTTTACAGAAGAAGCTTTGAAAGTTGGTTCAATGGTTACTACTGTAGCTCGCCTGTATTGTTCATCTCTTGTATTTAGTAAGCAAACAACTTTAGATAGTTATTTTTCAAAGGAGAGTGAAGAACAGCTTAGTGACTGACTATGTGCATAGGTGTGAACTGTTGTTATAGTGTAATCAATCTTCAAACATTATAATTATGCTGTGTATGATATTATATGCATAAAATATTTCAACCTCCTTACAAAGGACACCTCCATATAAAGGACACTTAAGGTTGGTCCGTGGGTGTCCGCTATATAGAGGTTCCACTGTATACTCAATAAAAGCGTTAGTCAGATCCACCTTTAACATATTAATGGCCACTGATGCCATATGGTGGCAGGCATAGCAAAGTGTAACCTTTCGTAATAGGCAATTAAATCGTTCTTCAAGTTAAAAAGTCTAATTTGAAAGTGTTATCAATAGAGACATGTAAATTTGACAGTTGGCTGCTTTATGCTGGACATGGTGTGGTGGACATGAATGCATATATACATGTACAACAGCAAAAATGGGACAAATCACAAAGATACCAGAGGGAGCAGTAAACTGGGAAGCAAATTATGCACAGATACGCAACACACCTTGCTGACCATGCAGTGAAGAGCCTCACCTACAATAATTGAGCAAGCTGCATGCTATGAATAGGTAGATACATGTACCAGACTATATATGTAGCTTCGCACGTAGCTAGCTGCAGTCTACCAGTTATGTAAAAAGGAGACATTAGTATATAGATACACACACATAAATAAACATTTTAATAAGGTCCATGCAGTTGAGCTCTCGAGTAGTGAGCATACATACGATACCACTCAAATGCAATGTTCTCTCCGTTTAATATATTGTTAGTATCTCGCTGTGTCACTTTTAAGCAATTTTTGTATAGTTTTCTTTGTAAACCTAAATAATTACTTTTGTGTATCTATAGTTTTGTATTACCTGTATTGTCTATTTTTGCTGTTTATCTTATTGTTGTTTGTTTTACTTTTTGTAGGTGGTACCCCTATAGGCTTGATTCACCTTACCTTTGTGGTTAAACTAGTAAAAATTAAGTCTCGCACAATACAAGCAATTAAAAAACTTGCAAATTAAAGGGCTTAGCACCATTTTCGCTTATGAGTATTCATCCTGTTGATTCCTCATGAGCAAAATGAGTAGGCATGAGCGATTAATTCAATTAATATGTGATCAATCACAATTGTTATTAACAATCTGATAGCTACATACAACACTTGCTGCGATGTTTTCAATTGCATTTCCAGTGAATCTAAGTAAGAACATTTACATCTCCATTGTGCAAAACCATGCCCTAAAACTAATGCTTCACTGCATTTCAGTTTGTTGCATTGGAATCTGGACATGCATACACTAATTATTAAAAATCGTATCACAGAGTGTAGAGTTTACCATGACAGACTCTACAGAATTTTTGCCACTTGAACATTCAACAAGTATCATATAAAGGTCTTTTGGATTGCCAAAAAAGGACAGTAAATTGTGGGGGCTAATAAAGAGAATGAAGGTGGGTTTATTACAAGCTTTGTAGATGCAGTTGGTAATACAAGCAGCATGTATCAGCATTTAGAAGAGGGTCACATTGAGGTATATCGCAAGGTAAAAGAAGAAGGTAGTGCCTCTGAATCGTCGAACCATAAGGAAGACCAGAAAGCAATGTACATCCAACACTTACGGAAATGTTTCAGGTCAAGAATCCATAGCCTTGGAATTCTACATGATGGAAGACCTTGAATTATGTGGTATGTTTCTTTATAGCTAAGGATATGCAGTATTTGCAACCACAGATACTATACTTACAAAGGATTGGCAATGCGCGATTAAAACAATAGTGACGTTGTATCCAATCCTCGTTATCGTCCGTCCCCAAACAGACCCGCCCTTTTTTCATTGCTAGACACACTATGTTCTTTTCCGGCAAACCATTAGTACGGTAGTGCTGTCTGTATCGATGTTTAACCTACTTCAGTCAGGCGTAGCATTACTAAGGTTAGTAATTCGTAACAGAAATTAGCTAACTATTAAGTACAGTTTCGTACAGCACAAACGGAACTTCTCGGCTAGTGGTGTATTCTCACTTGTGAAGTTTTAAAGACAAAGTGATAACGTTTTATCGAAAACACTTTATTTACCAGTATTAGTGACCACACATGAAATACAATGCTATATTTTTTATGGTTGAAACAACTTCATACACTAAGCTAAATAGCTGTTTCGTTGTGCTGGGTTGTGGAGTTTTTTCATGATTCTAAGTGAAGTGATGGTGTTTTACTGTGCAGTATAAGAGAGCTTAATGTTACGGGAATGCAACGCTAATACGCATTAGTTTAAATTTTACTTTGGCATTACAGGTATTAATGGGATATAGGAAGGTGCGTATTGGAATGTGCGTATTGGAAGGAGCTGCAAGAACAGAGAAAGAAAACAACCAAGTCATAGACCACCAGGACGCCCAAGCAAGAAGAGGGAAAATGTGTGTACTGGTGAATGTGCATCAATAAACAAGGGCTGTTTCTGAGGTCTCCAGAAACTAGTCAAGCAAGTCAGGGATATACCCTAATAGAGCAATCACTCTAATAGAACAGTCACCAAATATCAGTATACCACAACAATACAACATACAGATGTATTGTTGGCATTTTGGAAAACTGTTGCAATTGCTCTCAAGTTCAGCTACAGAGACACACACGCAGTACTTAAAACATATAGTAGAAATTGAAACTTCAGGTTTCCAGAATTTGGAATCTATTACAAAGCTGGACACATTTTTAAATTTTTATATCTTAGTCATAGTAAATAAATAGTTTTTCACATGGTATATAGCAACACTTATATAGCATTGTTCTGGATTTTGGTGAAAATATCGAGATATATAATAAAGCAGTCAGGCAATATAAACTATAGATTATAGTCTAATATAACAGTCACCTAACTGTAGTTCAAAATTCTTGCATGTGCCCTTGGGGCATGCCTCAAGACCTCCTTATATTGGCATGCTTCATTTGCTAGTGTGCACTGTTAAAACTGATGTGCTATGGTAGCACCTAAAAATGCTGTGGTGTAGCATCTAGAAGTGCAAAACTTTAACTGCTCCAGTCAAACAATAGCACCTATAGAGATGCTACTATAGTGCTTCGTTTAAACTGTACACTATAATTAAAGTATACTTTCCTTTCTACATAATTTTATATTATAGTTTTAAAATCTATTCTACAGAGCATACACTATACTCTAATTATCTAAATTTACATAAGACATAGTACAACTTCGGTGGCAAATATATATATATATATATACATATTTAAAAGCTATTTGTTGATGTTTAGATTATTGAGATAGCATGGTAACATGCACTTTGTGCATTATGATGATGTTTAGCTGCAAACATGCAAACAATTAAATGTACATGCTTGCATGCAGTTGACGTAATACACTTGAGCACAAGTATACAGATTTGTATTAGAGCTGTACCGATAATCGGATCGGCCATTATATTGGTTGTCGATATGGGAAAATATAGCCATATCGGTAATCAGTATGGCAAAAATAATAACCGATGTACTCACTGATTTTTCTCTATTTAATTTGCATTAATTGATTGATGGCCACGTTGTAGAAAGTTATGACTTCAGCTCTGTGTAACTCGCCAGTTTCACCGGTACTGTTGTTAAATGATTCACAGTCGCCACCATCATGTGATGAATCACCTCCGTCGTCACCAAATTCATGCTATGATTCTCCTTCCGTGTCGAACGATTCTCTTTTCATGAATACTTCAACTTCATCTTCAACTGCTTCAGTAACTCCACATTCACATAGTAAAAGAACCTTGAGAAAGCTCCAACCAGCATGGCGCTCACCTGTATGGAAATTTTTCTCCGTTGCGGAAGACACCAAGTTTGCTGAGTGCAACAAGTGTAAAGATCTTGTTGTTCGTGGTGGAGACAACACGAAGAGCTTCAACACTAGTAATTTGGTACAACACCTAAAGTCTAAGCATTCTGGAGAGTATGGCAAGTTTTTAAAATTGAAACAAGAGAAGGAGACGGAAAGAGCAGACATAAAAAAGAAAATGTCTCAGAGAAAATCCATGTCTGGATTACACCAGCTAACACTCCAAAGAAAAGATGATCAGTCACCATGGGATATAAATGATTTTAGAGCTCGTGCAATTCATAAAAAACTGGGAGAAATGATAGCGATAGATAGTCAACCAATATACATTGTTGAGGATCCAGGGTTTATTAGTTTTGTCAAAAGCCTTGAGCCTCGGTACAAGATTCCAAGCAGGAAATATTTCACTGAGAAAGTATTTCCTAAGATAATCAATGGGGTTAAAGTTGAGGTAGACAAAATTTTGCATAGTCCAAATGTTAAACATTACAGCTTTAGCACAGATATTTGGAGCACCAATACTGCTCACAGGTGTCTACTAAGTATGACAGCTCACTGGATGTCTGATGGTTTTGAAAGGATTTCAGCTGTATTACATGTTACTTTACTGGAGGAATCACACACTGGAAATTACATATGTGAAAAATTTTGTCAGATGCTTTTGACCTGGGGGATTAACAAAGAAAATGTACATATTGTACTCCGTGACAATGCATCTAACATGGGGAGAGCAATGAGAGATGCAAATTTGTGTGGTTATGGCTGTTTCGCACATAGTTTGCAATTGGTCGTAAATGATGGGGTGTTGTCTCAACGTGTTGTGTCTGATTTATTGGCTGTCTGTAGAAGCATAGTAGGACACTTCAGGAGGTCTACTGTAGCTTATGATAAGTTAAAGAAAATCCAGCAGCAACTTGACATTCCAGAACATAATCTCAAACAAGACGAGCCAACAAGATGGAACTCTTCCCTCTACATGCTACAATCTGTAGTTGAGCAAAAAATGTCACTTGCTGCTTATAGATCAGATGGTTCTATCCCTGTTCTTACATCAACCCAGTTAGATATAGCCAACAAGGTTATAGATATATCACCAGTAGAAGAAATTACCCGAACCATTTCAGAAGACAAGGCATGTATATCTGTCATTATCCCTATGGTTAGGGTATTAAGAAAGACACTTGAACAATCTGGCGAAGACAGAGGTGTACATTCCATGAAGTCTGCAATGCTAGAGTCATTACAGAAGAGGTTTTATGACATTGAAGAGACTGGTATTATCCACTATGTTAGATCCTCGATATAAAGACAGATTTTTTAGATCAACAAATTCTCGTAAAAGTGCTAAGGACCTACTTGAAGATGTTTACAAATTCCAAACATGTGAAAGTGATGTGCAAGAGCCAGCTCCAAAAAGAGCTGCTACTGATAATGAAAGCAAGATATGGGGTTGTCTAAATGACATACTCACAGAGTCAAATGCTTCAGTAGATACAAGTGCACTTACTGAAATTGATAAATATCTTTTTGAACCATTGATTGATTTAAAGAAGGGAGATCCATACAAGTGGTGGAAACTTAACAATGTGCGTTATCCTGTACTTTCTCAATTAGCCAGAAGATATCTCAGTGCTCCACCCACAAGTGTCCCCTCAGAACGATTGTTTTCAGGAGCAGGTGCCATTTATAATGACAAACGAAGCTGCCTAAAGCCAGAGTTTGTGGAAGATTTGCTGTTGATAAAGTACAACTTTCCCACTGTTGGTAACTGTTATCAGGTTTAGCAAACTTTAAACACAACTGACTTGTTATGTATTTGTATTAATCACTTACTTGTACTTGACTATTTGGTTTTAAGTGATGACATTTCACATGTTTAAGAGTATTGTCAACATTGTCGAGTTACTTATAATTAATGAAATAAATCTTTGATACTTTTCTCAATATCGGATCAGCCATTACATATTGGCTTTCTGAAAAACACACACATCGGTTATCGGGAATGCTTTAAACCACACATCGGTACAGCTCTAATTTGTATCGGTATAGCTACATATCATATCAATTTGTTTATAGAAACCAATCTCATCACATTCCTTGACCATAGATGAAAGACCATTATCTTCAGTCCCATTGCCAGCACCTGTACCTACAACACTGCTACAAACATCATCTCCGCAATCTCCTTCCCCTTCACTGATACCCATACCACTACAATCTTCACCAATATCTGTGTCTACAACCCCACCATCATCACCACAATCTCCAACACCATCACCAATATCTGGGTCTGCAACTTCACCATTATCACCCCAACCTCTAACCCCATTGCCAATATCAGTGCCAACAACTCCACTGCAACCAATATGTACTCAAGTCCAATCAGCAGCATCTGAGTTACTGTCAACTACTCTGCCAGTCATGCCTTTAACTTTTATCTCAACAATGATGAACACAAAATTGCCATCACAGGCTTGGAATGTGCAAAAGTCAGAAGAGAATTTACAGCTGTTTATTTATAAAACACACCAGAATCCATCATCAAGCAGCCATCCTTTAACCATTTCACATTCTGTGACCATATGTAGCACCAGATTTTTCTTGCAAAGTAGCTGTGCATGGGCATGAAATTCATAGTGATGATCTTTGCATTCCACCAAAGATAACCGAAACCAGTTTACAAATATTCCTTGAAAAACTTGAAATGCTTCACATTTGTCCAGACCATCCTGACAAACAATTTGTTGAAATGGTGAAGAGCAGGAAGGGATAGCTATTTAATTCATCAGGACAAGTAGGTGCATACTTAGAGAGTGGATATCAAATAACTGATACCAATGAAACATTTACGGAAACTGTCAGGACATCTGCATGCTTGGTTCTGACAGATAAGAAGAACAGGTGTGACCACTGAACATCATACAGAGATACAATACAATCCATTTATCATAAATGGTCAAAGCAATGTGATGAACCCTTGGCTATCAACACCAGCAGTCACTTTAGTGAACGGTGGCTTAACATCACACGAAAGAAAAGCATCCCAAGTGAAGTCCAGATTGAGAAAAACAAAAGAAATGTCATTATATAGAGCAGAAGATCCAAGAATCAATTGAAAAGAACCAAATTGAAGTTGATGAGCTACTAAACAATAGTTTGCATGAAGTGATGAAAGAGTACTCTTATGAAATAAGTCGAAGATACGAGGAAAATAGTTTCCACCATCTTTTCTGGAGCCAGCAATTAGAAAACTTGAAGAAGAACCCTAAACAGCGTCGATGGCATCCAATGCTTATTAGATGGTGTTTACATCTTAAAATGTTGTCAACAACGGCATATAATGCCATGAGAAGACTGTTGGTGTTGCCATGTGGTCGGACATTGAGAGATTACACTCATTATATACAAGCAGGTTATGGGGTGCAAGCAGAAGTGACCAAACAATTGATGGAAACAGCTAAATTAGAGAGTTTAGAATAGCACCAGAAGTATGTTGCTGTGATGTTTGACGAAATGAGGATAAAAGATGATTTGGTATACAACAAACATGAAGCTAGAATAGAAGGCTTTATTGATCTGGGCAAAAGTAACAATACTTTGGCATCATTTCAGCAGTCCTTCAATGAACCATCCTCAGGGAAGCCTTCCTTAACTATTGCAAAGCATATGCTAGTGTTTATGGTTAGGGATTTGTTCATAAACGTAGAATTTCCATATGCACAATATCCTACTTCTGACCTAACAGCTGATAGTCTGTTTCCATTGGTATGGGAAGTCATACGTCATCTGGAGGGAGCTGGTTTTAAGGTGATTTCTTTGACAGCAGACAAAGGATCTTATAATCCAAAGTTTTATCGTCTACATCACAAGGTCAATTTCACTCATCAAGGTGTAATATACAAAGTTCCCAACCCTTACACCAGTAAAAATCGTGGTATTTTTTTCATTTCTGATGTTCCCCATCTGATAAAAACTGTAAGAAATGCAATGTCAAATTCTTTTGAGCACAATAATGCTAGAGCGCTGTGGGTGAGTTAAGTTTATTCAGATCATTCAATTATATATAATCATTTATTTTTCTTCACAGATAAATGGACAGTACATAAGTTGGCAACATGTGAAGCAATTGTATGGTAAAGAAACCATTCACTTAGTGCCAAAGTTAACTCTTAGGCATATCAACTTAACTTCTTATTCTTGCATGAAAGTTGACTTAGCAGCACAGGTAACAACCATCTATATTATGTAGTTGTGATAATATTGTACTAAATTTGTACAGGTTTTAAGTAAAACAGTTGCAGATTCCTTAGAATACTGCAGTGATCCAGAAACCTTGGAAACTGAACGCTTCATCAGAACATTTGATAAGTTTTTTGACATGAACACGATGTTTAGAGGAGGCCATTCAAAAGCTGAAACCTATCTTGAAGGCATTTGAAAAACCAGATGATCCTCGTTTGGATGTAAGTCATGCAGTTTTATGATTGTCACACATTATTTGTTTACATAACAGTGGCTTGAAACTGAGTTTATGGGGTAGTTAGATGAATGGGAATTAAGTGTGAAAGGAAGGAAAGGGTTTACACCTGCACTGAAGAAGATGATGCAGCTTAGCATAGAATCACTTGAAGGATTACAAATTACAGGTGATGTAATTTCAACAACTGCATAATATACAATTAAATTTATTATATTTTCAGTTAAGGCATTTGTTGAAATGGCAAGGTTTCTACTAAAGTTGCCAGGTGTAAAGTATTTACTGTCAGAAAGATTTTGCCAAGACCCTCTAGAAGAGTTTTTTGGCCAACAACGAGCACAAGGGAGAAGAAATGACAATCCAACCGCATCAGAGTTTAAGAAAACAACAGTGTCTATTCGAATCCAAGCATCAACAGCTACAGATCCTCTTCGTGGAAACTGCCATGGCCAAAAAAGAGCAAAGGAAAAAATAATAATCGATGATACACCACTTCCGAAACGAAAGAGAACAAGATCAAAATAACACCCAAGCAATTCACCCACTATGATACTCATGTATAACAATATAATTATACTTATATATACAATACATAATACTGAGATTCCATTATGGACTCTTGATAATACTCAATGTTCATGGTAAAGTTCAATATAGCTATAGCGGCTATCTATATATAGTTCAGTATTAAATTTATTTCTTTTCTTTCTTTAACTCCTTTCTTAAGCTCTTTCTCTTCTTTGTTTCCATACTTAAAATGTGTTTGTAGTCTTCTATCCATTTCTTAGCATAACTGAATCTTTGAATGTCTAGCCAATATGTTACAATGACTGTGAGCAATTCTTTGCTGTTATCCTCATTCCGGATACAGTTAATATTGTCCCATATGCATTGAACTTTGGTGTTCTGACAAACAGAGCCAATCATGACCTCCTTCTTTCTAGTTGCTTCAGTAGGTGACATTGTGCAACTGGCCTTGATGTGCTCTGATAGTTGATGTTGTAGGACAATTTCGATTTCGCGAAAGAGCAGATAAGCATTGTCACTTACTTGATATAATCTTCCACGGTTGATTAGACTTTGTAGCATAGGCAAGAAATGATGATGTTTCAGTTTGCTGGTCATCTGCTTGTAATTTATCCAAACATTCTACAAATTCTGCTACCTTCTCTCCTTGCATCTTGAGGTACTTTGATCGAATCTTTATTCCAATATAACCACATGCATACCTGATTATGTTCTCTTCATCTTCATTAAGAGTCACTACTGTGACACACTCTTGCACACAAGGCTGCTGGAACATTTTCATTATGAGATCTTGAAAAATAGATTGACTAATTATTTCCATTGAGAGTGGCTCATTGGCAATATGTTCACAATATGCTTTGCTTAAAAATTCACTCCATATTCTTAGCAATTTTCTGGCTCTTATAGCAGCATATTCTATCCACATTTTCTCCTTTATCTTCAGCACAATTTCTGGCTTCGTAATAAGATGTAGTGGCTCCTTCAATGACATTAAAAAATCGTATGAAAACTTTCCACTACGGGTGTTAAGCGGACGTCCGAACAAATGAGAATTAGCTCGCTGTGATGTCGCTTTACGATACGAATTCTAGGGCTGTCTGTCAGCAATTCTGGTCTTTTGCTCAACGATACAATAGCATTAACAATGATGGACTGGCCAGTTTTTATCTTAGCTGACCTATGCAACCATGACGATACGCGCACGCATGTTACATAAGAGCTCGCGTGACTAACGAGAATTGTCGAACGGTTGTTATGCGCGTTACCAATCCTTTGTAAGTATATTATCTGTGGTGCAACCATATCGAACAGTAAATGATTTGGATTTTTGACATATACTGCATGCCTTTGACCAATTGTGCCACCCTCCAGACAGGAAGGTTCTGTCTACTTAATTCCTAAGCTGTATGATAGAAATGAGAGGAAGTATGTGAGTCCTGCACTAACAGATGGCAGTTACAATCTTCAGAGACATCTCCTAGAAGCTGTAGAGTTTCTGGAATCACAGACTGGAGTCAACATTTCTGAAGAATTGATAAATATCTTAGAAGACTGGTAATAGTCACAGGATAATTTGTCAGCTGTGACTAATTACAATTGCATTAACATTGTGCTTGCAATGGAGCAGAGTATCATGCTTTTTCACACATTGCAACTGGCAATTGAAGTTGTACTAAGCTACCTGAGGTTACCTGAAGTGAAGCTATCTGAATTGTCTCGTACACTAGCTAAATGTAGACGACTTATTGGACACTTTAATCGTTCAGCTAAGTCCAACTACTTGTTAAAACAAAACTGATTTACATCGCAAGCAGTTAGCTTTTATTCAAGATATCAGCACAAGATGGAACTCTTCCTACTATGTGGTGGAGAGAATTCTCTCTCAACAGCAATCACTCTGTGCAACTCTCTTGGAATTACACAAAAAAGATATGATGCCGTCGGATGCACACTGGAGATACTTGTAAACATTATGAAGCCACTGGTGGAGATTACAAAGAATATTGGTGCAGAAAAGTAGGTTGCCATTTCTGTAGTTCAACTGGTGATACACAAACTACTTGAAAGCCTACTCCAGGTGACACAAGATTGGAGAAAACTATGAAAGAAGCTATGCACAGTAACTTTTTCCACCGTTACACAGGGTCAGTGTTGATGCTACTTAACAAGACAGCTTTTCCTGAGTGCTCAATTTAAAGCTTTACCATTTCTTTCAGATGAAGAATGGCAAAATTTACTGTCATCTGTAAAGGCAGAAACTGTTAAGTTGGCATTGAGCATTACGGCAAACAGCACAGGTACTCCCATGGAATTCAAAGAAGATGAACCAGATAAGTTGCCGTTATCAAAGAGGTGTCATGTTTCCAAGGCTGAAAAGGGGCTGTTGCATTTTGTTGATGACATAGTGAAGGTGAGTCAGAGAAGGCTAGAGGAGATACACTGAGGAAGAGCCATCAGCTGAAAGACTACTAGAGTGGTGGAAGACAAACTGCACAAGGTATCCTTACCTTTCAAATCTTGCTAAGAAATACTTGGCTATTCCAGCAATGTCAGTTCCTGGCATTTAGTATTGTTGTAAACCAAAAGAGATCATGCCTACTGCCAGAAAAGATGAGTTTTTGGTAGAGCTGTAAGTTGCCAAGTGTGTTGGTATATGACTGTACTGTATGTATTTTTTATTTATTTTTTTAGTTTTACAACCACACCATATATGTACAAATATAGTTGATTACAAGACTGAAAATGATGATTGGTGATTAGAATAGGGTGGCTGATAGCTAAGTGTATACAAGTTGGTGTAGTAGTATCTTTGTAGTTGCTGTACTTGACTTTTATATGTACTTGGCAGTTTTTTTATTATCTTGTGTTAACTTTTTGGTTTGTACTTGAGTAACATCACCTTTCTATCTGAACTTGTTGTACGTTATTGGCTAATTTAGCTTTGTTTGTTAAATGCATGCACAATTAAACTGCTGAAATTCCACAGTCATGATTGATATCATCATTGTGATGTGTAAAGTTTTGGAATCATAATAGGTCAAAATTCTCACAATTGCTCTAAAAGTGGATGCCACGTCCTACGTCCTGTGGTATATAACTGATATACCACGCTTTGTGGCTACATTTACCATATTGGCATATATGGTGTAACTTCACACATTCTGCAAGATCCTCATCTAAACAGTAAACAAGTCTCTAATAACAAGCACCTAAATCAACCAACAATTATTCACTGAGCAAGTTTTGATGAACTCTTTGTCTCCTTCACTAACTCTTGTCTCCTTCACTAACTCCTGTCTCCTTCAATAATCACGAGTAAATGGGCGTGGCACCGCTATAGAGTCTAAAACGTCTGATCCATCAAGGATTTCAAGTCTCCTAATACTGACAAGCACCTAGAATCATTCACCTGAGCAAATAGGATTTTCGATGAACTCTTGTCTCCTCCACTAATCGTGAATAGATGGGCGTGGCACTGCTAAAGAATCTAAAACATCTGATCCATCAACTGGAAATTCCAATAATTGATGGATCAGAAGCTTCAATATTCTGTATGTTGCCCAGAGGTATTTGTATTGATAAATGAAATTTAACTTGTTAAACAAAGTTAACAGAAGGAGATAATTTGTATTTATTTCAGTGGTGTAGCAACACATTGCAGCTAGCCAGCATTAGATAGGTACGTAGCACACCTGCATCCCAATACTGGATGTAGTATGGAACAGTAGGTATTAATTGGAAAACACTACGAACGCATGCGCAGGAAAAATACCACATGTATGGGTCACTTCAAATGTGTAAGCAGGTGGAACAAAGTCAGTCTCATTGAGGATGCTGAAAGGACCAGTGATGTTGGGAAGTCGCGGGTGTACTGGAGAGTCCGGTTCGGAAGTTGTGCCACTACTGGCATTGTGGGTAGGAGCCGGAGTGGCAAGACACGTGGCCGGTGGGCGATGACATAATTCATTATTCAGACGGTGGATTAACCAATTATCTTAATGCCTGTCCAGTGAGTTCTTTCCATGCATTGCTGTGCACGACTTGTATGTATGCCAACAAACCAATGTGTTATTCGTCTCAGCTGTAAAAACCACAAAACCTCCGCGCGGAATGCCCCACGCGTTTAGGGATACTCAGTGTAGGCATGCAGAGCGTAGATTTATATTGTCTTGAGTTGTGTAGTAGGCATTAAATAAGGTAATCTTTGACAACAATTACCATAAACGATTTTGTTTACGCATGCATCGCCGAACCGGCTCGAGTGGGGGCGTGGCCAGATGCGAAAATCACGTCATTTAGTTTAGGTACAGGGTACTAAGCTGGATGTGCCTGTTGTGGTTAATACACAAATAATGATTGGGTTGGGTGAGCGAAGTTAATATATGTACAGTATCATAATGAATATAAACAATAGTCATTTGTATTAAGGTACAGACAATGGGGTTGGTATGTGCTGGCAAATGTTAATGCCTCTGGTGGAGTGTGGTTCGTGGTCTAATAATGGGAGGGTACTTCAGGTTTTCATTGTAATACCATTATAGTACTTCTTGTATAACAATGTAGCATATATTATGAAGTGTGGCTTGCTACAGTGTTATGTATTCAGCTATCTATGGGGGTATGACTTGAGCTGAGTTCGATATAAATGACATCATTCAGCAGACTCTAAAGATACTGTGAGTAATACAGTGGTACTCGACCTTAGGTGACCAAAGGGCCCATTGACAAGTTAACACACCTCAGTCTTGGGAACCCCCTGGGGTTTACATTGTGATGGTCCACCATGCACCTTTGTGGCACCCCGTGTGTGTCTTCATAGCATTAAATAGTGTGTGGCACAATGCTGTTCCAGTCTGGCACTGGCATGACCCTCCTTTTATTTTTTGTGTAGTACAGGCACCAGTGAGTTGGTTCACAGAATAAATAATTTTTTTTTAAATTATTAAAAAAGGGTTAGTAAAGAATATTAAGCAAGTGATGTGTGTTCCATGGGCCTCATTTTAATTCCTTTTGTCACAAAGCAGCCTACCCCTACTCCTCCGCTTCCACAACAAAAATATATATATATATTTATATATATATATATATATATATATAAATAAATACCCCTTCCCCCCCCCCCCTCCCTCCTTCCCTCCCTTCCTTCTCCACCTGGTTACATCGTATACATTCCACCGTTTAATTACAATTTTCTATATGTACAGTATCATAACAAACATAAACAATGGTGCAGGAAACAGGGTTGGTATGTGCATTTGTACCATATGTGTGGGAATAATACAGTCTTCCACCCAACTGTTCAGCTATACGCAGATTCTATTACAGTGAACGAATGTTCTATTAGAGAAGTCGATCATCTGAAGTTTCTCCTTACTAGCTATTTACAGTTTCTCAATTTCACATGTAACGAGTGGTTATATATTACTTGGCTTGTCCATTTCCAGTCTGATGGTTCCCCAGTTTGTAGGTCAACTGTATTTGAATAACTCTTATTCAGTGTAGAGGCCATAAGACTGGGCAACAATTATGCACAAAACAGTACATTGCGCTGGTGCTGGATGATATATATATATATATACCAGGATACCACGGTATTATCACTGAGCTGGTCGAAGGTATTCACTTTCGGACATGCGGGTGTGTTGATATGAATGCCATTAGGTGTGTTATGCTGTGAAGGAAGCCAGACATCAGGTTTTTTGGCATTTGATTGGTTATGTGTTGATGACCACAAGCCCTGCCAAAAAAGTGAACTGATTACAATGTAGTACTAGCCTACTATAGCAGTTGGCAAAATACATTTATAACCTGTTGGATGCAGATAGCTTTCACTTGTGGTAGCTCTCAACTACAGAGTAATTGCTGACTGTTTTGGGCAGGAATAAATATTACCAGCTTGATTTAAAAGGGAACAAAAATGCAATACCACCCAGCACTACATGATACAACACAGGCATTACATAACGACAGTGTAGAAGTACTAATAGTACTCAGAGGACCCAGGTGAGTCAGAAAAAAATGAAAGATATATATATATATATAACAGTATCTGTAGTTATTACTCAGTATTACAGTATTGCAAGTATCGCTTAACACTGGGTACGTATAACTACTGTATGACATTATCCACTATCATCTTATTGCATACTATTCATACTTGGTTAGCTAATACTGCCAGGGACATGGATTTTGAAGTAGTGCTATCTTATCCCCCCCCCCCCCCCCCCCCTCCCTTTTCTCTCTGTGTCCCAAACACATACACACTTGAAGAAAGCTCTCACCTTTGCAGTTATCAATGTTAGTACCACCTAGGTAAAATAAGGAGCTGTCTTGTAGGATTACTATAAAAAATTCTGTAGGCACAGCTACAACCATTATTATGTCTCAGGAATGAAGGCAATCACCCAAAGTCCCACTTGGCCATTGGTGTCAGTGAGCATTCTCTTTCAAACACTGGTTACACTTTGTACGCGTGTGACACATACATTGCGTCCCCAGAAGGGATGCATACACATGTTAAGTGTGACTGCCATAATCAATGCATAAAGGTAACTTCATATGTACCTACATAAATACCTAACACTATATATTGATACTTGCAATCCGACACTGGTAGGAACTGACAACTTGTTCTCCAAACAATGCACATACATGCACTCCTTAAGTACAGATACATGCTCAATAATTGTCACCACTACCAATCTGTGTCACTGTCAAGCACCCCAGCTGGTGTGTGTACACCCAATGTAGAATTCTGGTGGCAATTGAGTATGTAAAGTATATTTGGTCAACAATTGACACATTATACAACACTATGCAATACCAACAGGAATAGGCTATAACACTGCTGCACATAGTTATTTGTTATTGAGTATTGTGTAGTTGTTTAAGTTCCCATTATTATTCAGACAAACACAGTTGACAGTCACCACTGCATATATATTCTCTGTAGCTGGCTGCTTAAAATATCACATACACTATACCTCTAAATAATGTTACTAAAGGCTGGGTTTATACCTCTTCCAATATTATCTCAGCAGTCAGTATATAGTACATCGCTAGTATATTGTCCTAATGGGTGTACCACATTGATGCAAAGACACATGACATATTTAAGGAAGGAACTATACCTGTCTTTGTTTTTGGAATTATTGACAGAGATGCAAGCACATGCAGTATGTGCTAGGGCTGAGAAATACTGTCATTTTGGTATCACCATCAATACTGGGGCCACTATTCATGATGCTGAATAATTCACGTTACTTACAAATAAGTCAATCATAGCTGGTGCTACATAGTGTACTGCTCGGCATTCCTGCAGGAAGTCTTTAATGGTAACATCACTATCATCCTAACAGTTATTGTAAAACATTTTTGAGGATATGTTATGGTGTTCACACCTCTCTGCAGGTTATGACTTACAAGGATTCTTAGCCTAGTACTGCATAACAAATGGATTTTAGTAGCAGTGGTGTGCAGGCCTGGTATCACGATGGTTGATGGCAAAATATTTCAATAACGATGTTTTCAAAATATCACGATATATCGTTAAAACGATAATACCGCTCGGCCCTAGTATGTGCAGTAAAGACGGCCCACCATTGGGATTGTTAGTGCTCCATAGGCTGGAACTCTGTTATGGCACTCGGTGGTTAGTAGTGCTCACTGTCAGTTAGTTGGCAGTGCTGAATTTGGCCTCAGCTAGCTGGATGGACTTTCATTATCATAGCCTTCACATGGTGTGGTTATCAGGGTGCATATTAGTATTTTAATCCAAAAATAAAATATATAAACAAAAAATAAAAAACATGCAGCAAGTTATATTTACTCTTGCATAAAACAATATATATTGGCCACCATTGTGCAGTGCTTACAACACATTGCACACGATTACATGGACTTCCTATATTCATTTCATTAACTCCGTCATCAATCCTATCCCCCCCCCCAATATATATACAGTAAATGAATAGTTGCAACACTCCCATCTATTGTTTTCTGTCTGTGGCCTAGCTAGTTCATGATGCCTACTTAATATGAATCGATACTTCGTTGTGGCCTAGTGAGAAATGGACATTTTCTAATTGGGACTCAGGTTTTTGAATCCTCTATCACATCATCTTACACAATCATTCATTCTTATAGGTTACATCCCATCTCTGCCTTGTTATCAATGCAGGGATCAGTGTTTTGGCTAGTGGTGCAGTGTGGGGTTCCTATGTATGTGCGGCTAGGAGGGAAAGGCTGTAGCCTTTCTATGGCCTTAGAAATCCCTGTGGCTTCAAAGTTGGGAACCCCCAGGTATTTCGCCCCCAAGCCTCATGCAATTGGGAGCCACAATTTGTGGCTGATCATATCAATGGTCCTATTGAAAAATTGTATAGGAGAACCATGGAACCCTGCACAATTACCAAAACAACCACCATCATTGGACGGCGGTTGACAAGTGAACAATATCAGCTTGGAACAAAAGGCTGATTGTTTGTGGTTCTCTATTAAACTACTGACATTAAATGAGATTATGAAGATATAATTAAGAGGTGACTGGATTCATCTAGTGAACACTGGTGGTACCCTTTTAATGCATTTAGTACTGTGAATAATTTTGCATATGTTGCTGCTATATTGGCTGCGGCTTGAGCAAGCATGAATGATTGGAACTGATCTCTTTGCACATACTTGTTAAGATGGGATAGGTCTACAGCTGTACATATACTATGATGCACTTAGGAGTGACAAAAGTAGAGGCACACCACTCTGTAACTGTAGAGGCTGGGATAATTATATTTTGTGATAGTAGTAAATCCTGCTAATCTTTTAACTTGTCTTGGTAGACAAATGGGATTGAGCATTGTACCTTAATGCAGAAGGGCTGCGCATCACGTGTAGGGCTGATATGGAATTGTTCTTCTTCCAAGGTTCTGATCTAGTTGATAGATGAGAACTCTGAGATCAGTGTGCATGATTGTGGTAGACTGAACTGTGAACCAAAAGTGGTATCGTATAAATTCAATTGTGGACATCACCAGAGCGATTCTCAGTTTCCATAGCCTTAGAAATACTACCCAAATGTTTAGAGGTGTACCGATAAGGATATTTCAGTTGTACCGATATCCGATTAATCTGTACCTAAAACAGCCGATACCGATTATGCCGATCCGATTATTGTATATATAATCTAATCAAAAACAGCCAAGCTGTAAAAAAAGGAGTGCGGCCCTTGAAAAGGCTATGGTGAAAAAAGATGTGAAATCCAAGGTGGCGGCCAAGAAATGGCTGTGATGGTAGGTTAATGGTAAAAATTTTAATAACGACAATTCAGGTGAATTTTTGTGCCGCTTGGTCAATTGGCACAAAATTCACCTGAATTGCCGTTATTAAAATTTTTACCATTAACCTACCATCACAGCCATTTCTTGGCCGCCACCTTGGATTTCACATCTTTTTTCACCATAGCCTTTTCAATGGCCGCACTCCTTTTTTTACAGCTTGGCTGTTTTTGATTAGATTTCACTTCTTTTTGTATTTGTATACTCCAAAGCCGGCCTATGGCCAGCTTTGGGGCTTTTTAACCTATATATTTTTCTTTACCACAGAAAAAAGAGTAAAAGATGAAGTAGATTTTATAAATACTTTAACTCATTCTGATTTTATCAGTAAATGTACAAATTATATATGTAATGCTATTATATCAGTAAATGTACAAATTATATATGTAATGCATATATCAAGAGTTCATTATATTATGAACTCTTGCATATATTTATTACATGTCAATTAATTCCCACAGGATAATTTGCAGCTGGCCTCTCTACTGGGTGACTTGAAATGTAGCTGAAATCTCTACAGGGTGATCTGCTTGTACGTAGATGAACTCTTTACAGGATTCTCTCTACAGGGTGACTTGACTCTAGCTGAACTCTCTGCAGGGTTATCTGTTTGTAGTTGAATTCTCTACAGGGTGATTTGTTTGTAGCTGAACTCACTACAAGGTAACTTCTTCCAGCTAATCTTTCTACAGGCGATTTGTTTGTAGCTGAGTTCTCTACAGGGTGTTTGTTTGCAGCTGAACTCTCTACATGGTAGTTTCTTTGTAGCTGAACTCTCTACAATGTGACTTCTTCTAGCTGAACTCTCTACAGGGTGACTTGTTTCTAGCTGATCTCTCTACAGGGTGACTTGTTTCTAGCTGAACTCTCTACAGGTGATTTGTTTGCAGCTGAACTCTCTACATGGTGGTTTCTTTGTAGCTGAACTCTCTACAAGGTAACTTCTTCTAGCTGATCTTTCTACAGGGTGATTTGTTTGCAGCTGAATTCTCTACAAGGTGATTTATTTGCAGCTGAACTCTCTACAAGGTGACTTCTTCTAGCTGATCTCTCTACAAGATGACTTGTTTCTAACTGAACTCTCTACAGTGTGGTCTGTTCATTGCGGAACTTTCTACTGGGTGATTTGTTTGCAGCTGATGTCTTTGCATGATCGTTTCTTTGTAACTGAACTCTCTACAAGGTAACTTCTTCTAGCTGATCTCTCTACAGGGCAATTTGTTTGAGCTGAACTCTCTACATGATGGTTTCTTTGTAGCTGAACTCTCTATTAGGTACCTACTTCTGGCTGATCTGACTACAGGGTGACTAGTTTGTAGCTGAATTCCCTACAGAATAACTTGCAATGTAATATAATTGAGTAAATTATAAATGCAGCTGGATTCTTTATTAGGGTGTCTGTTCTATTAGAGTATCTCGATCTCACATTTGTTACACGTAGTTGTCTTTCGAATCATAACTCAGTGGTTTGTAATCCGATTCTTCTGTACTACTGCAAGGACTTTCTATGATGATTATTCCAGCTACATACTGATTTTCAGCTCGTTGCTCTAAGCGATTTGCCTAGTAGACACGAAAACTAATAGTTTTTTTATTCATAAAAATCGATCGCGTAATTTTGACACAGGTCGGGCTTTGTGTCATATCTCCATGATCTTTATCCCGATTCCTTTCAAACCACAAAAAGGCACTCATACGATGGTTGCTCCATATACATATCAATTTTCAACTGATTCCTCAAAGGAGTTTACCCTGTAGGCGTGACAGACCTTCGACCTTATTTTACGCAAAGAATCAGTCATAACTCCGTGAATGTTCATCGGATTCCTACCAAAGTTGGTACAGAGATCTGCCTTAATGAGTCCTTTAAGTATGCCAAATTTCAGCCAGATCCGAGCACGCATTCGTGTTTTATGGCGGGTTTTGCGAAGTGTGCAAAATGAAGAAGTAGAAGAAGAAGAAGAAAACGAAGAAATTACAATGAAATTTTGTTCGCTCGTATCTCGGAAATGGCTGGAGCGATTTTCTTCAAATTTGGTGTGTAGACTCCCCTAGCTGGCCGGCACGTCCGTAGCAAATTTGGTTCCAATCGGATAAGGGATCACAGAGCTACATAGGTGTGAAAATTGCGTTTTCTTTCTTCCTGTTAATATACTCACAAGTGGCACGCCGGCTTCTTGGGCCGCACAACACACTACCGTGTGTCTTGATCTGTAAAGTGTAAAAGAGAATTACAGGTGTATATCTACTGCATGGTGCATATTCTAATGATTTTTAGAGAAAACAGAAGTGATGCAACTATAAGGCACAACTATAAGGCATAACTATACCTGGTCACCTTTAGTTGGTGTGGCCTCTATTGCACAACCAAGACAATTAGGCACCACAAATAATTTTTTTAAGTGCTCCCTTGTCCATGTTTTGATTAGTTATCAAGATGGCTACTATACAGATTATCAATTTTGCTTTCCTGTGGTGAAGTTCTTGATTGTTAAAAGTGTAACAGCTAATGTTTTAAGGAGGTCTGGGTAAGAATGTTTTAACACAAATAGCAGTACTTACACAAGCAGTCATATAGCTTCTCTCGTAATTAGCGCTTTTATGGAACAGCATAGAGAGACTTTCTATTTGTTTGTAGTGAGCAAAAAGGCTTTTCATTATTTCATTGTAAAAAGGCTTTTCATCACTCATATTTGCCATGTAAACTATCGGCAGCAATATCAGTTCTCAGAGTGTTTGTGCCGATTACTGGTATGGTAGAAATTGCCATATTGGCAACCAATCCGATCACCGATCCGATTATCGGTGCATCTCTACCCACATCCTGTTGATCTCAAGCTCCACCCACAGGTAGATGTGCACGTTGATGATGCATCGCCTAGTACCAAGTTTAAAAAGTGTAAAGTGTGTGATGTGGATACATCTTATGGCCGTTTGCAGTGTGAGTGACAATGTCATAGACACGCCAGCAGCTGATATATCTGCTTCTCAGTATAGCAGAACGTCTGTAAACATTAACCATTCAGTGCAGTTAGGCTGTTTAATAGTGGATAATGGGACTCTCTCAACACCTGTGTTAACCTGTAACTGTATTGGTCTGGTTGATGGAAGTAGGTTGGGACAAAGTGGCTGCTGGGCTTGCTTGGCATGGCTTACACATGCATAGTAACTGACCTTTTGGCAGTAGTGAGTGACATGTTGTAAAATACGGTGGCAGAAACTGCAACCTTCTTGGTGAGACTTTCCTTCACTTAGGCTAAGTGGATATCTTGTTTTCGTAAGTCGAGAATACTATTACACTGTGGTAGAGGGATCTCAAGAGTGTTGTCTCTTTGCTGCTTCTTCAGCTCTGCTTGTTGTAACGGTGGTGTCTAGATTAAGGATTATAGGATGGTTTAATCTTGTTTAGTCACAGTACTTATCTCTTGCATTAATTAAAATGCAGGGCTTGGTGGTATTTTGATTACGCTTCAGACGTTTGCTGTGCTTAGTATTGTTTTTGGGATGCTGTACTGTAGGCTATACTAAAAAATCCATGTTCTATGCTTGTATGAGCTGATCCATTTGCTAGTTTTTTTTCCAGTCCATTTTTGTGATTTAGTCACATCCCTGTAGCTTGTTAATTTCTTATTTTCCTTACTAATGTGTTTCATTTCAGTGAGGGCATGACTGATATAGGGATTAGTATATCTACAGGTATAGGCGACCTCCCTTGTTTCAAAAATATTAACACATACTATAGGCCTAGCAACTCAGCAACATTGGTTGTTTCAGGATGTTTTCTTTTATATCAAATTGTATTTATGCAATAATGGTGTCTTTCATTTTTATAGCAATTGTACCATGGAAAATATTAATGGAGAGAGTGCTAGCGTTGTTGTTGGTTTAATTGCCAGTTGCTTAGCTATTTTGCAAAGTAAACAGGAGGTAAGTCTTTGGTATTTATCTATGGATTGTGATTTAGTGTGATTTCTTGTGTAGGAGGCACAGTTAGTAAGCAGGAAATATGCTAGTAAAATAGATGAATTGGAGGACAGAGTGAAAGAATTGCAGTAAGTGTTTTCTATAATAGCAAGTATAAGAAAAATTAGAATTTTAAGTTTGATTAGGGATCATAGAAAAAAAGTAGGAAAACAAGGGAGGTCGCCTACACCTGTAGATATATTAGTGGACATTTTTAATCCCTACTTCAGTGACTGAATTAGGGATTAAATGTCCACTAGTATATTAGCAGATGTAGGCAACTTCCCTTGTTTCAGTACTTTCTTTTACCATGATCCCTAATCAAATTTAAAATTCTCAATTTTTTCTTACACTTGTTTGTTAGCTTTTATAATTAGTGAACCCACACATACCACATCAAAAGAAAGGATTGCACCAGTATTAATGTTTTCATTTCAATGTGCACCCCAGCTATCAACTACTGATTCAAAAGTGGAGTGGCCATTGTGCTTCGCTTTCAGCTATTTACACAACACTACAAACGAAGAACAGTAGATGATCCTCTGCAATCAATCCATTCACCACAAAAAAATACAGGTGATTCATACGCCCCAACTATCAATTACTGAACTGGCCAAGAAAATGGCCATTACGTTTTGTTTTTAGCTATATTCAGCCCATTTCACAGCGCTACAAAGTAGAAGCGCCTCTGCAATCTATCCATCATTCTTGTTAAGCCATTGTGCTACTGTATATCAACACCTTGGGCTTTCAGCAAAAATATGTGAAACACAAAGGAGGAAAAAGGTAAGTCCATGATGCACACAAGGGAAAGGCAAAGCAGACAGGCAGGCAGAAAGGCAGGCAGACAGGCAGTTAGTCAGTAGAAAATTCCATTGAATAATTTCTGAAATTTCTATTGGAAGCATTTAGGGTCGTACTGAAGACGCTTTGGGCTTGGTTATAATACTGCAAAGGATGGCATCAGGATGGTGTTACCTTTGCAAATGGCTTCGTCCTATTTGCAATTGAATTTGTCACTTTTACAAAAGGAATTACTAAAGATCTAGTGTTTTCAGAGGTGCTATAAAATTCGAGTGTACACTAGATGGCATATTGCCCATCTATAGTGAACTACTGTCCTTATCAAGTGTGCTGTAAACAAATTAAGTACTGAATACAACTAAAATACTACAAGTTATTGTTAGTCAACAATCATTTCAGCTGCTTCACATATAAAGGTCTTGGTTAGCTAGATGCTCACTGATTAGTTGTGGTGAAATTTCCTGCAAACATGACAAATTCTAATGCAATAATATTGCATAATTGTACTGCAAGTGGGTTGAATTTAATTGCTAAGGTGACAAATTCTATTGCAAAAGCAACAAATTCTGAACAAAGCTAATTCGCAATGGGACAAATTCGATAGCAAAAACCTGTATTATCAAGACACATGATAGTGTGTCGTGCGGCCAAAGAAGCTGGCTCGCCACACCGTGAGTATATTGACAGGAAGAAAGAAAACGTTGTTTTCACACCTTTGTATCTCGGTGATCCCTTATCCAATTGGAACCAAATTTGCTACAGAGTTGCCCGCCAGCTAGGGGAGTCTACATTCCAAATTTGAAGGAAATCGCTCCAGCCATTTCCAAGATACGAACTGCCAAAGTTTCAATTTTTTTCTTCGTTTTTTTTTTCTTCGTGTTTTCGCACACTTGCAAAACTTGCTATAAAATGCAAATGTGTACTCTGATCGCCTTGAAATCTGGCACACAGAAAGAGAGTCCAAAGGCGGATCCTAGCATCAAATTTGGTGCAAATCCGATGAATGGTTCAGGAGTTATGACCAATTATTCACATAAAACAAGATCAATTTGTTGTCACGCCTACTGGGTAAACCGCTTCATAGAATGAGTTGAAAATTGCTATGTAGATGGAGTAACCATCGTAGGAGTGCCTTTTGGTGGTTTGAAAGGAATCGAGATAAAGACCATGGAGATATGACACAAAACCCAACCTGTGTCACAATTACGTGATCAATTTTTATGAATAAAAAAGTATTAGTTTTCATGCCTACTAGGCAAACCACTTAGAGCAATGAGCTGAAAATCGGTGTATAGCTGGAATAATCTTCATAGAAAGTCCTTGCAGTAGTACAGAAGAATCAGATTACAAACCACTGAGTTATGATTCGAAGTCCAACTCCGTATAGCAAATGCGAGATCGAGATACTATAATAGAACATTCACCCTAATAGAACATTCAGCTAATTTATTTACTCCATTATAGAATTCTATTACATCGTAAGTTATTCTGTAGGGAGTTCAGCTGCAAACAGTTAATCTTATAAACAGTTCAGCAAGAAGCAAGTCACCCTATAGAGAGTTCAGCTACAAACATATTGCTGTAGTGATTCAGAGAGAGTTCAGCTATAACAATTCATGAACCCTGTAGAGAGTTTGGTTACACTTTCTAGAGAATTCAGCTACAAACAAGTCACTGTGTAGAGAGTTCAGCTACAAAGAAACTACCCTGTAAAGAGTTCATCTATACAAACAAGTTACCCTATACTATATAGAGATCAGCTGTAAACAAGTAACCCTGTCGAGAGCTCAGCTACAGACAAGTCACTTTATAGTTTATACAATGTTCAGCTACAAGTAAGTCACTCTGAAGAGAATTCAGCTACAAACAAGTCACTCTTTAGAGAAGTTTGCTACAAACAAGTCACCGTGTAGAGAGTTCAGCAACCACAAAACCACCCTGTAAAGAGTTCAACTATACAAACAAGTTACTCTGTAGAGAGATCAGCTAGAAACAAGAGAGAGCTAAATTAGAAGAAGTCACCCTGTAGAGAGATCAGCTAGAAACAAGAGAGAGCTAAGTTAGAAGAAGTCACCCTGTAGAGATCTCAACTGCAAAGAAACCCTGTAGAGACAAACAAATCACCCTGCAGAATGTTCAGCTATATACAAATCACCCTGTAGAAAGTTCAAGTAGAAACAAATCACCCTATATAGAGTTCAGCTACAAACAAGTTACCCTACAGTGAGATAAGTTTGAAACTAGAGATTTTAGCTACAAACAAATCACCCTGTAGAGAGTTCAGCTATACAAGTCACCCTGTAGAGAGATCAGCTAGAAGAAGTCACAGTCTAGAGAGATCAGCTAGAAGCAAGTCACCTTGTAGAGAGTTCAGCTACAAACAAACCACCCTGTAGATAGTTCAGCTAGATAAAAGTCACCCTACAGAGAGATCAGGTTACCCTATAGAGAGATCAGCTACAAACAAGTCATCCTGTAGAGAATTCAGCTACAAACAAATCACCCTGTAGAGATTTCAGCTACAAACTGATCATCCTGTAGATAATTCATCTATAGATACAAGTCACCCTATAGTAGGAGAAGTCACCTTGTAGAGAGATCAGCTAGAAACAAGTCACCTTGTGGAGACCAGCTACAAAGAATCCATCCTGTAGAGAGTTCAGCTACAAACAAATCACCTTGTGGAGAGTTCAGCTACAAACAAATCACCTTGTGGAGAGTTCAGCTATGAACAGATCACCCTGTAGAGAGATCAGCTAGAAGAAGTCACCGTCTAGAGAGATCAGCTAGAAGAAAGTCACCTTGTAGAGAGTTCAGCTGCAAAGAAACCATCCTGTAGAGAGTTCAGTTACAAACAAATCACCCTGCATAGAGTTCAGCTACAAATGAATCACCCTGTAGAGAGTTCAGTTGCAAATAAATCACCCTGTAGAGAGTTCAGCTACACACAACTCACCCTGTAGAGTGTTCAGCTAGATAAAAGTCACACTAGGGTCACCATATAGATAGATCAGCTAGAAGAAGTCACCTTGTAGAGAGTTCAGCTACAAAGAACCCACTCTGTAGAGAGTTCAGCTAGAAACAAGTTACCCTATAGAGAGATCAGCTAGAAACAAGTCACCCTGTAGAGATTTCAGCTACAAACAGATCATCCTGTAGATAGTTCAGCTAGATACAAGTCACCCTCAGTGTAGAGAGATCAGCTGGAGGAAGTCACCTTGTAGAGAGATCAGGTAGAAACAAGTCACCTTGTAGAGAAGTTCAGTGACAAAGAAACCATCCTGTAGAGAGATCAGCTAGAAACAAATCACCCTGTAGAGAGTTGAGCTACAAACAAATCAACCTTTAGAGAGATCAGCTAAAGGAAGTCACCTTGTAGAGAGATAAGCTAGAAACAAGTCACCTTGTAGAGAGTTCAGTGACAAAGAAACCATCCTGTAGAGATATCAGCTAGAAACAAATCACCGTGTAGAGAGTGCAACTCCTTTATTGCATGATTACTATAAATAACATCTCCAATCTTTGTGGCTGCCTGTTGTGTGATGCAGTTGTTACCGAGGTTAAGGTACACTAAAGAATTGATTTTTACCAATGCATCAGCTATTGCTACAACCGCATGCATGATCTCGTAAACTGCAATCATTTATATGAATTGTCAATACAGCAATTAATATTATGTCATTCTAACTTGGGTTTCTGTGAAAACCATGGAAACCCACCTACTGTTTTCAACATTAAGAGTACGCTTATTCTAACAAAAAGGTTGAAATCCCATCTAAAACAGCTTATAGCTCTAAAAAAAGTGCTCGTCCAAGTAAAGCAGATTTAACTGCAGGCCTTAAATTAACGTGCATTCAACAGACAAAATCTGCACAAATAGCACAATATCTACACATAATTAGTTTTGGTCAGACACAAATGTCCTTGCAAAACTGCTGTCAGCTAACATCCATTTCAACTACCATATAGTGGATTATTGTAGCATCTGAAATTTCCCGTAAAATTAAAAGATAGCGGCAGAGAATTTAGCGATTAAATGGTAATGCTAAAATTTAAATCTATCTTTTGATCACTATATGTGCAAAAATATGTAGTAACACTTGTAATAAGTGAAAACTAGTTTGGTTTCAACTAACAGAGTGATTCGTTGTGCATGGCATCATACACACAACCATTGCATAGCTTTGTCAGCTGTCTTTCGCATCCCTGGTTGTATCCATCATTACACATAGCTCTGCATGGGCTGGGAGAAAGATTTAATAGAGAACTGGCCCTTGCTAGTAGGTCTGCAGGCTACATCACAATCATTTTTAGTTCGAGCCATTAGTTAGTTCAGGTGACGTGCACCTTTAGTACTTCTTGCTTCAACTCGCATTTACTGTTCACAGCTTTATTCCTGGCTTTAGCTTGGCAAAAACGTATCTTTTCAGAGTGCTTAGTTATGAAGCTGTGACCTTAGACTATATCATGCAATGAAATTATTATCACGATGCCAAAATTCTCGCGAATTAAATTTTAGCAAATGACCCAAAACACTAAAATTAATTCCTCACTATGAAAACCTACTATACGGTATTACACCCTTAGTAACACTTTACCTTTCATCTCGCACTGCATTAATACTCTAATAGACCAGTCACAAAACAGCTTTAATACAGCAATCGCCACTTCTGCCTAGCATTGCATTGCATAGTTAATTTGCTAGCTACTTATAGACTAAAAATACAGCACTTATAGAAACATGACTGTTCTATTAGAGTGATTAACTGCTCCATTAGAGTGTCTTCGTCTAATTCAAGCATTCAAGAAGAGAAGCCACACCACTGCCCATATCAGTACAACCTCTTGTGAAGTGAAACTAAAGAATTGGCGAGTATATACAGAGACAATTGAGGGGCACATAATTATGTCCTATCGTAAATAAGCGCCTGTAAAATTTATATTACTAATAAATAAGCGCACCAAAATATGCTATGATCTTTGTGCAAGAATTTTAAGGCTGTTGTCTCACCCCCCGAAGGTTGTCGTTTCGTATTGAAGAGATTTAGTGGAACTGAGACACAATTGGTGAGTTTAACCATACTTGTATTAGTGTTGTAATGAGTAGTTTTAAAACGTAATTAGCGCATACCATGATAACAAATATTTTGTATGGTGGAGTTTGGAGGTTGTCAGGAGATGAGACTGTGGTATATATTTCCAGTATCTCGATAATCCTTCACTAGCTTATTAGTGCATTGAAAACTGGTCATTGCAGGGACAAAATTTTCTGACCTAGCTAATTAAGGAGTAGGCTGCATTTTGCAGTATTAAGCAATTGGTAAGAAGCATCTGCAAGGAAAACAACAATATGGCTTTTGTATTTGGCCTCTAGGTCAACTGAGGACGACTGAAGCTTTGTTCGGTGCTGAAATTAAGACTGTAGGGTAATGATGTGTGGTGAAATTGATGATGTGAATCTTGAGGTGATTGAGCAAATGTTGAAGCGATTATAGGGTAATGAATGTTCGGAATGCACAAAGGAACCTCAAGGCATCAACCTAACCGCATGCAAAAAAAACCAAAAACATGAATCCTCCCCTTTGATGATGGCAATCTCGATCTCGAAACAGTCAACATGGATTTGCTTCACTATTTGTGGAGTAGTTACTAGGGACACGATGAGTTCAAGTCTACAGTTTCAGAGGGATAGCGTAAATGACGTGCGAGTTACAGGCAGGCTGAATTTGTACAATGTTCGTTCCTGTGAAATCCTCACATGTAGTGGTCACATCGTTTATTGTCAGTGGCGCATGTTTCTGCTATACTGGCTGTGCGACTCACTACCATGAGTCTTGTAATGGATTTGTTTTTATTGATAATTATGATTGTTGTAGATAGAGCAATGTACATTAGTGCAGTGTGCAATATAACAGAAAATTATTGCTCGGACAGAATGGCCAATCAAAAATAAATTTGATTTGCCATTTATGAAATTGCATGGCCGTAAGATAGCTGCAGTGCGAAGCGCAAGCCTTCTAGGGAGGTTTGGTGGTATGCTTCACCATCCCCCAGGAAACTTTTGAAAAAGGATCACTCTGAGATTGAATCTGAGACCACTTTAGGCTATTTATCACTTAACTTTATGCACATGCATTATACAGAGAATTAATTGTGTTTATTAGTAATACATGTACAAAATTTGTATTGCTGCATACATATTTTACAAAGAACTATGAATCAATGTATTGTACAGCCAGTTTGTAGACTTAGCTGGGCTAAATGTATTGTTACAAGTGGTATTGAGTCAGCACATATTTAATTATAACTATCCAACTAGCTATTGCTAAAATTTCTCTTGTGAATAGCAATAGATCAAAACTTACTCTCGAACTTGCTGTGTGAAGAGCACTTTTATCACCTGACTTTCATTCCACTCTCTCCAGCCAGTACATTCTCTACACATTCTAACCACAAAATGGCCATCTTATACTTAATCTTTTCTTCTCCTGGAAAGTGCCACTCATGTAGTCAGTGTAGTGATCGCTTCTTCACAACATTGAGTGTAACCCACATCCGATAATTGGGGTAAACACGAGATTCAGCTCACCAAAATTTCTGCTTATACAGTAATTGAGTGTTCGGTTAGCCAGTGTTTGGATAGTCGAGATTTCACTGTAACTGCTTATCAGAGTTTCATTTCTTGTGACAGGTAGCTACTGTAGCTCAGTATACATAGCATCTTGTGTGTTTTCATGTTCACTCCATGAGGATGCTAATGTCACAACAGTGCATGACTAAGAGTCCTGAGACAGGAACCACACATGTAGTATGACAACAGTTGCTCAATTAATATTAATACTAGTGGGGCAAAAAAATTATTAATTTTCAACAAGTAGAATAGGGATCAAAGATTTGATTTTGAAAAAAACTGCGTAAACAAGAAGTAATAGGGATGATAATCCACAAAATTCTATGCATCATCAGTTCAAACCAAGTTATTTGAATAGTGTACACTCAATTTGCGATTCCTATTTCAACATTTTAACAAAATTTAACCACAAGTTGAAATAGGAATCGCAAATTGAGTGTACACTATTCAAATAACTTGCTTTGAACTGATGATGCATAGAATTTTGTGGATTATCATCCCTATTACTTCTTGTTTACGCAGTTTTTTTCAAAATCAAATCTTTGATCCCTATTCTACTTGTTGAAAATTAATAATTTTTTTGCCCCACTAGTTTCATGATTTTTTTCATGTCCATGCACATGGACTACTTCTTAAATATACGTTCAACAGTACATGATTGTTTAATAAAGAAACCCATTGTAATATCAACTGGCAATAAACAATTACATAAATAAGTTTAATAAACAATTAGTTAACAATACAGTTAACAATACAGTAAACAATACCACTTTCCTTTGACGAGTAGATAAATCCACTAGTGTGACCGTTTACTGCAACGAAGCGGTGCGAAATCTCAACACGAGTAAAACACACGCTTGACAAAACGTGGTCGACTCCAATTAAAGTGCTGAGTATACGGAGTATCCCGCTTTTTATTTTTCAATCGCGTACGGAAGGGACACACCCCTTTTCAATTCGAAATTTACCAGTGTGTTCCAATAGCTTACAAGCCTTGTTATGTCGACTCTTAGCTGGTAAACAGCTGAAGAATATAATAGAAAGTATACACGAAAGGCGTACAGTAATAGTTTAAGTGACGAGGTGCGGGCCACACCCCCTTCACTGTCTCGTAATGAAGGAAGTCTAAAACCCGAGTTTCAGTGAACAATAGTTATGTTTAATGTTTAGTGTGATACAACTTGATGCATTTTAGTCCTGTGAGCTAAAGCAATGGAATTTTAAACAATTCTATATTATCATCTGTATGGCTTCTCGATCGAATGGCGTCTCGAAGAGTGATTCTTGCTCTATATCTCGCAATCGCATTAGAGAGGGAAGATTTTAATACCACACAGACCTGGGTACGAATGTTTTTTAAATATGCCATACGTTTTTAGGGCTGATATCTACTTCCTACGAGCTGTAGGCGCGCGAAACAAGAAAGAAGAAGATGGAGAATCTAACCATTTTCAAAATTTTAAAAAACACCTAAAACTATTTCCCTTACTTTTAATACTTGTTGGCTAGTGTTGTAAACACAAAAGAAAGGTCTAGAATGTTTTAGAAATAAAATCTAAAGCCCGGAAGGCTGCTTTTGGCGTGCGTTCTATTAGAGTGTTTTGAAAAATTTCTGCCTGATCCCTATTATGTACCACTACCGTGGTACATGATATAGTTTCAAGCACAGCCAAGAGCAGTCACGCAAACACTCTAATATTGCAGTCAAGTGTATCTGATAGCAACAAAGCTTGCTTTGAACTTGACAGCTATTAAAGACACTAATGCAGAGTACAATATAACAGTCAGCATTTCCAACCAAGTGATGCTGTTTACCGATCAATGTAGCCGTTGGTCGGCCATTTGTGCCGATCAATTTTCACAGCTGTAATTCTTTATTATTAGTCTTTATTACTATAGTTATTATTATTTTTGTTTCATTACCTGGTGCAGTGCATGCGCATCGAGTCGATGCTTCAATGGGATCAAGACTTCATGCAGCAATTAAGTAGCTTCGGTAAGGAAAGGTAATGATACAAAAATAATAATAACTATAGTAATAAAGACTAATAATAAAGAATTACAGCTGTGAAAATTGATCGGCACAAATGGCCGACCAACGGCTACATTGATTTGTAAACAGCATCACTTGGTTGGAAATGCTGACTGTTATATTGTACTCTGCATTAGTGTCTTTAATAGCTGTCAAGTTCAAAGCAAGCTTTGTTGCTATCAGATACACTTGACTGCAATATTAGAGTGTTTGCGTGACTGCTCTTGGCTGTGCTTGAAACTATATATTAATATTAATTGAGCAACTGTTGTCATACTACATGTGTGGTTCCTGTCTCAGGACTCTTAGTCATGCACTGTTGTGACATTAGCATCCTCATGGAGTGAACATGAAAACACACAAGATGCTATGTATACTGAGCTACAGTAGCTACCTGTCACAAGAAATGAAACTCTGATAAGCAGTTACAGTGAAATCTCGACTATCCAAACACTGACTAACCAAACACTCAATTACTGTATAAGCAGAAATTTTGGTGAGCTGAATATTTGACAATTTCTCGATAAATTGCATTTGGCGAAAATTTATTTTGGCTAAATGTATTATGTGTAAATGTGCGTGTCAGCAAGCCTTTCAGCGACATGGAATTCCATCTGGAGTTACACATGGTGAAAAAGTGTGTACGTGGCTAACGTCTGGTATAAAATCAGGCAAAAGAAAACTGAAGATTGGAGTCGATAATTTTGAGGTTCCAGGAAAAGGGAGCATGCAGCAGAAATCTTGCGTGGAATATTATGCCGAATCATGTTGCTTCCTTTCTCAGTGATGGCTATAGTATAGCGGCGTAGCCCCCAAAATTGGCAATATTGTGCACTTTTTCATAAAGCCATGAAACTTTCCACATAAATAGTAGTCCTCAATACATGTAATTTTAGATATAGTGCCATCGCTGATTTGACCTTTGGTGACCTTTATGGCCATTTTTGTACAGAAAATTGATCATTTTTGTCTTTAACTCCCTGAGGCAGTAATTAACTTGTTAGAATATGGTACCAAGCAAAAGATCTTGCTGATAGAAACAACTTGGCTTTTATTTGAAGTCAATAGGTGATTTCACACAAAGTTATGATCATATTTATTAGCTGCAAAATTTGATATATTTACCTGCCCTTGAGGTGTGAATTACCTGTGGGCAGATAATTATGCATAAATTTATCAAATTTTGCAGCTAATAAATATGATCATAACTTTGTAATGAAATCACCTATTGACTTCAAATAAAAACCAAGTTGTTTCTATCAGCAAGATCTTTTGCTTGGTACCATGTTCTAACAAGTTAATTACTGCCTCAGGGAGTTAAAGACAAAAAATGATCAATTTTCTGTACAAAAATAGCCATAAAGGTCACCAAAGGTCAAATCAGTGATGGCACTATATCTAAAATTACATGTATTGAGGACTACTATTTATGTGGAAAGTTTCATGGCTTTATGAAAAAGTGAACGATTTTTTGGTTGTGCCGCTATACTATCTACCATATGAGCTTAACAAACAATATGCGCTTAATAACCATGTGTGCCTAATAACCAGAGTCTACAGTAGGCCTTTGAGTAAATGCAAGAAGTCAATATCTTGACATACATAGTAACTTGGCTAGAATGTGAACAATTATCAAACCCACTCATGATTTGTTCTTGTATCAGTTTAGTGTAGACAAGCACTAAAATGCCACAAATTCTGTAATTAGGGACTTCCTCTGCATATAACATAGCCTCAAGCAACATTAATGTTTTTCATCTTATTGTAAGTGTTACCAAATTGTCCCTACTATTAAGTGCTGCTGTACAACAGAGATTTGAGAGATAAGTATACCAGTTTCAGGGGCATATCCAGGATTTTTCCAAGGAAGTTTCCAGGTTTGGCAGTGAGTTATAGGTGCAGGGGTCAGGGGGTGCAGCCCCCAGCCACTGACAGATTTTAAACTTAAATTACTTCAATATTTACTGGTAAATAATATTCCTTAGGCCCATTATGTTTGTCTCTACTGTACAAGGCAAGCATTATTATAATGTATCATTCTCTTTAAATAGTGTGATACCTTTATAGGCAGTCACTGAGTGATGTTAATGTGAAGCTGGTGCAACAAGAGAAGCTACTAGCTGATAATGAGAAAACTGGACAAAGCAATGTTAGAAATATTGTATAGTACAGTGAAACCTATCTTATCTGGGCAGTCTGGTTCATACTGCTATCCATATCTCTATGTCTCTGAAATGTCTATTACTATGAAATGCCTGCTAAATGCTTATTTAAATGATAGAGGTGCACTGATACAGAAATTTTGAACCAATCCAATGTATTCTGATATACTGAGTCCAAATGCATTTATCAATTTGATATACCTATTTGATTAGAGGAACCAACAAAATTTTAATTTACTAGTGATTACTGGCAATGCTGGGTTCTCTTGTGGTGGAGCCTTTATATTACACAACCGAAACAATAATGCACCCACAATGCAGGCCCCTGTAAATAGATTGTGTATAGCTTGTAAAGATAGCTGGTTGTTCCATACTGTGTATCCTGATTCATCCCATGTTTAAAACTCACCACTTTCAGGGTTTTTGATAAGTATTTTAACTCTGAGCCAAACTGGCCCAACCCAGACATCTATTTCTCCAACAGTAGTATACCCACTGGGCCAATTAGCTTGTGTTTGATGTGTATTAGTCACAAAGCTGAACTAGTGCTGAGAAAATTGGAGAAGAAGTTATGAGTTGTGTGGGTCTTTTTGTGTTCTCACTGAGCCAATGGATTGCCATATTGCCTTATCAAATACCCTGACCACTTCTATCATAAGTATATACGGTAGCACTGTATATTAGGAATCATAGAGGTTTCTACTTTCACTTAACTGAAAACCAGTTTAGTACCTTTGCAGTGCTTTGACAGTATTGGTGTTGTATTACCAATTCTCAATGCCTTCCCATCTTCCCCTATGAATAGCAACTAATATAATGAATATATGGGTCCATTATAAAGATTGATTGCCAATGCTACTCAATTCAGACCTGCTTCTGAGTAAACACTTATTGTTGTTAATTTACGGGCACTGTGACAGAGTATGTACCCATGCAGTAGTGACCTGCAGAGTTAGGTAAAGAAAATTTGAGGTACATACTACAAAATCCTGGGTCTCTGGTCCTTGATCCTCAGGAACACTGTTTATACCAGTGCATAGCTGAGGCCCCTGGGTAAACAGGAGAGGGATTTTACTGTACAGTATGTTTACCTACTAATAGGTTAATAGTTTGGAAAAAGAAGTAAAAGCTCTGACTAAACAAGTGTCTAGTCTAACATCTAAAGTAAGGATTAAGTTATGATGTCTAAGACGTTACATAGAAATGCAGAACTCCAAGTTACAAGCACAGTTGGAAAATAAACTACGGACAATTGATGATCTGAAATCTGAGGTTTGAATACATACAAATATCTGCTGTGTACACATTCAATGATTATCAGGTGAAAAAGTATCATGGTAGTGACAAGGAGACAGGAAAGTTGGTATCATCACTCAATCAACAGGTTGGTTATTTAGGTCTAATACTTCCTTGTATTGTTGTATTCACCATAGCTTGATCGTGCTGTCAAAGAAAAGGATGATTTTATATCTCAGTACACTGTGCAGGTCGTAACTACATGTATTTGTACTTTATGGTAATAAATTCAAAATTGTAATTATGAAGATACAGAAGTAGCTGTATGATTTTAAAAATTAAATGCAGTAGCATTTTACCATATCAATGAATTTGTTTTGTCCGCATTTAAAAAAATCAACTCTTCATAGATTGAGCAACTGAATCAACTGGTTGTCAGGAAAGATGAAACTAATACAGATCTTCAAGAAAAGGTGCTTACTGTAAATACCTTAATCTAAGATCATGATTTGTTCTTAGGAGACTACAGTTAGAGCAGAATTGACCAAAACTACAGAACTATTTCAGAATGCACTAAATGAGGTGCATATTAGCATTTTAAATGTGTTTATATGTGTGTTTCACAACAGACCAAGGCTTACAAAGAGCAATCATTAACCTATCAAAAGCTACAGGATGATAATAAGAAGAAATTTGATCAAGAGATTAGTGAGATGTGTGCTACACTGGAAAAGTATAAGGTTTGATATTCTTCGTATATGTTGTTACAATTGATGCATTTATCATTTAGTCACAATATACAATGATGTCTCATATTTTACTGCATATTTGCAAATGGATCATTACTCCACATTAAATTAAAATGCACTAATACTCATCTATATGTGGGAAATTGTCTTGGGTGTTGTGCACTGCCAGTACCCGAGCCTGGTTCCGCCTCGACAAGCCTTCCAGTAAAGGATACCAGGAAGTGAATATCACTAGCTGATGAGCCTGGAATGAATCTAGTAAAGACACTGGTTTCTTTAGTTTACATTGGCTAATAATCACTCATCAAGGTAAACTATGTGCGAACAAGTACAAACATACGTGAAGCAATTGACAAATCCTAACTAATGTTATACATCATGTGTGTGCATGTATAATATCCCTCCCAGGATTAAAGGTAGGAGGTTTTATTGCAGTTACAGTTCAACAATGGGTTGCGATCTGATTATAGGTCTGATCTGTTGACTGTGTTGGTACAGTTTCAGAGTGTAGCGATCGAATACAAAGTTTCTGCAAACTTTGCCAGATTGTGTGTCAATATATAGAATCTTGGAGTATTAGCTTGTCACACAGCTCTTCCAGGAACATGTTTGTTGTTGGTAGCAACCCATACTGGTGTTTTATCTGGCAGAGATGCCTTACTCTATAGTGTTTGTCATAGTTGCGTTTCTGTTCTGCCTTGATCTTGTATTCTGAAATTGTCAAGGCAAGGCCATTTAGGGATATATGTAGTCTTTAGCTGGGAAACATCTGTACGAATCTGACGACCCATAAAAATTCTACTGGGCTGAGATTACAAAATGGCAGGGGAGTAGCTCTGTAGCTCTGAGAGCCATGTATGGATCTGGGGAGTTGGCAAATAAATTTTTTTATGGTCTTCACTGTACTCTCTACTAAGCCATTTGATTGTGGATAGTGTGGGCTACTAGTCACATGAGCAAAGCCATAACAATCTGCATCTCTTGAGAGTCAAATTGTGGCTTATAACAGTAGCCAGGATACCATGACAAGCGAATATAGCTTTTAAAGCAGTTACCACACTAGCTTAGGTGTTGAGCTCAATGACTGCACTTCAACATATCTTAAAAAATAGTCAACTGCAACAAGGTAAGACTTCCCTTTTAGCTGGAACGGGTTTGCTGCTACTCTCTCCCATGGATGATTGGGAAGCTTTGTGTGTAAAAGTGGTTCTGTGGAGGGTGCAGTAGTCTGTTAATAGACAGGACATGATTTGATGTAATCTTCTATGTCTCAGGAAATTCTGGGCAACAACACTGCTGTGGAAATTTGTTGATGACACCTCTGAATGCCCTAATGGCATTGATGTACTTTCTGCAAGACCTCTGCTCTCATGCTGTGGGGAACAACAATGCGATTTGCATACAATAACAGATTGTCAACAACTGAAAGGTGCAGTTTAGCAGCACTGTACTGTAATAAGTCACTCTATATTGTTTGGCCATCCTTGTCTGCAAAAGGTCATGAGATTAGCACAAGTAGAATCTGCACTTTAAGCTTAGCAAAAATTGTCTAGTCTGTCTTTGCTTGCTGGTAGGTATGAAATGACACTCTGTACAAATAGCTCTGCATCTTGGTCAAAATGTTGTAAATTTGCATTAGAAATAGGAGCCCGGGAAAATGCATCAATTGTGTAAAGAAGTTTACCGGATACATGACTGATTGTATAGTCAAACTGCATCAGGCAGAGTCTACATCAAAAGACACATTGTGACAAATAGTCAAGATTTGTTTTACTGAGCAGGGGTTTCTTCAACCTTAGGGAGCAGATAAACTTCCCTTACACCACTGTCATTTAAAGGTTGGAAATCAACACAAATATGTATTGAGTCAGAGGACTTCTTTGGAACAACGACCATCCCGGCACACCAAGGTGTTGGTTCGTCAATTTTTGAAATGACTTGTAGTGACTCCATCCTTTCTAGCTCCTCTTCTACTTCTTGCATAAAGAAAATGGTACATTTCGTTGAGTAAATAGAGCAAATGGTTGAGCATCTGGTTTTAATCCATTAACGGCAGTAGCCACCATATGGAGGAAGGCATTATAAATCATGAATAAAATTAAATTTAGCTTTGCTATTAACTGTTTAGTGCATGTAATAGTGAGATGAGCTAGTACTAAAGTGGACGCTCCCATAGGGGTCCTGTTTCTGAGATAACCAGATCCTTCCCGGACTAGTGTGCATTTGTTATGTAATGGCGTAAAGTGTAATCTTTCATATTAGGCGAATTTTGAGTTGAAAACACAAGTTGTTAATACCAAAAGAAGTGTTATACATCGATGGAGACGGGTAAAGTCAACTGTCGGCTGCTTTATCCCAGACATGGCATGGTGGTCATGACTGCAGATACAATGCAAAACAGCAAAAATTGAATAAAACACGAAGAAACCAGCTGTGAAATGGACCGCACTGTAAGTAAATGGTATGGAATAGTTCTTTAGAGTGTAAGGCACCTTTATAGATAGTTAGTTGGGATTCTGTTGTTTGTTTGGGCTTGTTTTTACCAATGTTTGGACTTTGCTGAGAAATAACTTCATTGCGGATAGTATTATGTAAACAAAAACAGAGCAATCGAGTTCCTTATTTCATAGCGAGTATTTAGATGTATGGTTACTAAGTAGTTCTGTAATATGATGCAATTCAGCGATTAGGCTAGTAGTCGCCAGGAATTCAGCTGGCAATGGGTTAATTAACTTGATGTCATTTGCTTCAGGAAAGGTTCTCAGACCTTTAAATAAGGTAGGTTACTGGTCAGGAATTCTTTGGCTAACTGAATTAAGTAGCATTAGTAGGTGAAGTACTTTAATGGTTGGCAAGCCAAGTAAGTTCTGTTTGAGGTGTCTGACCACATAGACTTGCTGGCTACAAGAGTTGTTGTAAGAAAGTGTCACTAATGACTCCCCCAGTACCTCCAAAGGTTTCTGGTCTGGCCCACACAATCTTTTCGTTGTCTGTTGCAAATTCAAACCATTTAAGGAATTGTTGATAACGTTTTCACTGTAATAACTGACACTTCAGCACTTGTGTCAATTTTCACTGAAACAGGTTGGTTGTTTACCAGAACTGTGACTTTCCAAGAACTGTGGCTCTCTGCATCAACTGTATCCAGTAAATAACAGAATGTAATGTAACTTCACATAAGGTTTTTCATTCTGCTGTACTTAATCATTTTGCATGTACAACTTCTTGTTTGATTTTGTTTTTTGTGTTATGTAAATTTTTGTAGTTTGTGTTGTGTGTCGTTATTTGTCTGGGGGTGTTCCAATAGGCTCTTAGCCTTTTACTCTTCCCTGTGAATTTTAACAAATTAATAAAATCAATACTCACTGTCTATAGAGTCTTCAGAATGTGCCGCTGTAATTGTAATATCTGACACTGCCTTCTTGAGGCACTGGGAGCTAAAACGGCCTCTCTTCTTGCAATTGTAACATTAGCCTCCTTGTCAGGGCATGGAATTCTTGAGTGAGGCTCCTTGCCACATCAAGGACACGTACTTGTCATTGTGCTGCTTAGTATTTTAGGCTGATTTGTGTTGAGGTTGTCTTGATAGTTGTTTGTTTCCTTTCTGGAGCCTACGTATTAAAATCGCCATTCTTCAAAATCCCTTGGTGTTTTGGACTGCCTCACATTGTCTGACAAGTTTATTTGCTTTGGCTAGACTCAAATTGGCATCATTTGCTGGAGTTCTGAGAGGGCATGTTGCGAATGCCTACGACAATGCGATCATGGATCATTTCGTCTCTCATTTGTGGGTCATGAAAGTTACAACTCTCTGCCAGCTTGTATAAAGTAATGATAAACTGCTCCACTGGCTCCTCTTTAAATGGTTGCATCAGTTCAAACGTGCATGCTCAAATATGACATTCTTCCTGACTTTGAAAACACTGTCAAACTTGGCAGTAACCGTATCATACTTCTTTCTATCTGAGTTGAAGATGTTCATTCAGCTTAAGGTTACAGGATACTGTAAACCCCACATGTACAGTATCAATCATTTTTCATGATTAGGGGTTTGATTTTTCTTAATGCATTGTTATCAAATATTTATGCATTCTTAACTTCTCATTAATCAACATAGAATTCAAATGTTGTTATGGAAACATGAGTTGTCCCCATGCCAATTAGTGAAAACTATGAACCAAAAATCAGACCAATGAAGAACCATGAGAACTTACTAACAATTCTAAGGTTTGAAGAACATCATTTGTGAGGGCGGACTGACAAGAGGGTTTGTGAATAATGTGTATAGTTGCTGAAATATGACTACAATTTGGCCTAAAGAAAGACACTGGTCACAAAATTAATTTTTAAATTGATATCACAAGCACTAGAAACATTATTTCTAACAAATGGCTCCGTCAGGATCTAGACAAGAAGCCAAACTAGTAGTCTGTTTATACAAAATGTTAACAACTAGTTTGACAGTTCTGATTTTTGGTTCAGGAAAGTATCGCCATTAGTCAGCAAAACTACGCATGCGCTTACAGGTGCGCCAGTTGCTAAGTGTATTGTATCTATGTTATCTTGTACTGTTATGTGTGTTTTCTTGTACCTTGTACCTGTCCAGTCAGCACAGCTTGCTATGATTCTCCCAACAATGCAAGCTTGTTACCAGCTGATACACAACACAACAACACCAAGCCCGCCTTAATTACATAATAAAATTTTTGTTTGACAGTCGCTCAGTATCCCAGAACCTTAATATGTCATCCGCCTCTTCCCCCATACAATAAAGTAGTGCACTAATCTATCCAAGATCGTCTTCTGCTGATAGTTTGGATGCCAGACGAAACTGTTTAAAATGGTGTTTCCAGCTGGGCCATTCATCAGGAATTGAAAACAGAAAATACAAAGGAGTTGAAATTGGCCTAAATGGTCGAATCTGCAGGAAGAGCGAGGACATTTTGGATTGGATTCTCATTCCATTCAAGGCATATACAGCTTGATGAGGTAGAGGAGGTACCATTGGAAAGCTGTTGAAGCAGTCTGTACAACAAGGGTTTGGGTGATAGATAAGAGCCTCCAGTTGGTGGGCACTCTGGGAAAGCCATCTTCCACACAGTGATGTCAATGGATGACCATTCTGGGATGGTAGTTGTATGATCACAACACGAGGAAGCCACAATCAGACTAATAATCACACGTGATACATCGTACAACATATTGCATAACCTAATTCCTACATCTCCCCCTTTTCAAGCATTTGTAGGGGAATAAAATTACAAAACAAATGCTACACAAATCAAAAGCAGTCCTAATCAAAGCCAAAAAAAAATCAATTGCTAATCTAAGCTATATAATAATTATAATTACAGTCAATTGGGTCACTTAAGTCCAGTTTGGATCCTCAATCAGCCTTCTGGTGGGGCGTTTGTCCCGAGTAGATCTGCGTTGAGTATGAAAAGCTCCAGATGTGGTGGAGTCCATGGGTTTGCAAGGTCCAAGTCCATTGGGTACTGAGGTTGTGACACGACGGCGTAGGAAGCGTCTATTGCGGACTAGAACTCTGCCACTTGTTGTCTTGATATAATATCTACGGTGTGGACCAATCTCTGTTACTATCCCATAAATGTCCCAAAGTCGAGACTGAGGATTTTGTACTGCAACATGTGACCCAACATGAATGTCTGGCAGGTTGTGAGTGTAGAGATTGTAGTAGGCTGCAGATGATTTGGTAGTGTCTTCGGCCTGCTGTGTAGCCTCTTGAGCTGGTCGCTGCCACTGTGGTAGGAAGGACCGCCTGTGAGCTGGTAAGATATCTTGCACAGGGTGGCCAAACAGTTTCTGAGCTGGTGACAAGCCATCCTTTCTACTAGGTGTATTGCAGTATTGTAGCAATGATTGACAAAATTTATCATCATCTAGGGCTCTGTCATTCCATGAGTTTTGAAGTAGTTTCTTCATGGACTTGACAGTAGCTTCAACTTTGCCATTACTCTGGGGATATCTTGGTGAGGAAAGTTTGTGTAGAAAACCCCAGCGCTTTGAGAAGTCAGAAAATGCCTTGGATGTGAACTGTGGTCCACCGTTAGACCATACAGTGTCAGGTATAGCTGTACGGCAGAAGGACTGCGGGAGAGCTGAAATGACTGTATAGGTAGTAGTATTAGGGTGTGAAGGGATAACAGCTGGCCAATCAGTGTGGCAATCAACTATGATCAGGTAGGTGTGACCTGCGTGTGAGCAGAGGTCTATTGCAATCTCCTGGAATGGGCGATCTGCTCTTGACTTTTGAACAGTTGGTTCTCTAGCATGGCTAGGGAGATGGTCTTGGCAATGCTTACAAGACAGGATGGTGTTGTCAATGTCATTGTCTATTCCTGGCCAGTACACAGAAAGACGGGCACGTTGTTTTGTCCTTACGGTGCCCTGGTGAGATTCATGAAGTTGAGACAAAATTACAGGTCGCAGTTTTGTGGGAATAAGAAGTCTGCAGCCATAAACAATGAAGCCATCATTAATGGTGAGGCTGTCTTGAGTGTTCCAGTATACTTTGCAAGCATCTGGTAGTTGATTACGATGGAGTGGAAATCCATGTAAGATAACATGTTGGAGCTGTTGATATTCCGTGTCTTCTTTGGCTCTTTTTCTGAGGTCATCTAAGCGATATGGTAGTGGTTTAGTTTGTGTGAGAGTTCATATCTCAGTGATGGACAGGGCTGGTTGGCTAAGAGTATCTCACTCAGCAAGGTGATGGGTCTGTCACTGGGTCCCTTGACAGGGCATCTGGGGCATCATTCTTTGTGCCTTTCACCCATTCTGTCGTAAAATTGTATGCCATCAGCCTAATCTTTAATCTCTGAAGACGTGGATTCTCTATTTCATCAAGTCAATGATGGTTAAGGATAGGGATAAGAGGATTGTGATAAGTGATAACTTGAAAGTGTTGTAGTCCAGCTAGAAGCAAGTGGCACTTCAAGGTAGCCCAAGCAACGGCCAACATTTCCAGCTCTATGATGTCGTAGAGAGATTCAGCATCGGTGAGAAATCGAGACCCTACCTGAATCAAACTCCAAGTGCCAGAGTTGTCTTGCTGTTGTAGTATGAATCCAAGACCTTGGCAGCTATCATCTGTGCATAGTCTAGTGGGTTTACTCATGTCAAAAAATGACAACACAGGAGCATCAGTAAGGGATTCTTTGGCTTTCTGAAATGCTTGGTCGTGGGTGGCTGACCAGTGGAAGTCGTTCTTTGTACTGAGCAAAGGGCGTAGTGGTGTGAGTAGTGTGGAGATGATGTTTGTGCTAGCTGATAGTTGATTAACTAAACCAAAGAAGGATCGGAGATCTGTACGGTTGGCAGGAGTTGGAAATTTTGAGATAGCATCTATAATAGTGTGGTCTGCTTGGTGGCCTGTAGCAGAGAGCTGGAATCCTGCGAAGGTAACTGAGGACTCACAGAACTTGCACTTGACTAGGTTCAGGGTGATCTTTTTCTCAGCACATCTTTGTAGAAATTCTCGGACATGTGAAGCATGTTGTGTGACATCACTGTTATAGATAACAATGTCATCCACTATGTGGCAAAAACCAGAGAGACCTTCAAAGGCTTCATACATACGTCTATCATAATGTTCAGATATGGAGGAAATTCTGTATGGTGCACGCATATACTTAAATCTGCCAAATGGTGTTATGAACGTGGTGAGAAACTGACTTTCTTGATCAAGAGGACATTGGTGATAGCCCTTCATAGCATCCAAAACAGTGAAAAACTTAGCTTGGCAAGTAGATATGTCAGCAATGGCCTTGTCTGGGGTATTTGATTGGTACCTTTCTCTCTTTACATATCTATTTAAGCGTGAGAGGTCAACACACATACGTATTCGATCAGTATTCTTCTTGGGTGCTACGACAATAGGGGCACACCAGTCAGTGGCTTCGATAACATGGGCGATGATGTTCTGTGATTACAAGAGGTCGAGTTCAGCTTTCAGCTTGTCACAGTAAGCGTATGGAATAGACCTGGTGGTGTTAACACAGAATGGTCTTGCATCATCAGTTAGGTAGATATGGAATTCTTCACCTTCCATGCTGTTAATGTTAACATCAAATACGGTGGGGAACTCCTGAACTGCAGAGTGCTTGTCAAGGGATAAATTAGCAGCTGGAGTGGTGGCGGCTACAGAATTGACAGTGTTGCTGGAAATGGTTAGGTTGGGATAGCAGTTTGGTAGGATTCCAAGTTCTGTACATGTCTTCCAGGACATCAGTGTACCCGTAACATTAGGATAAATGTGCAAGTCATCAAGGTGTTCCTTGTTGCCAATCTTGAAACATACCGGAAGCCTGCCAACAGGATGCATCTCTGTTCCATTCGCAGCTTTAGGAATGACAGAGGAAGGTAAAAGGTTGTCAATGTGCTCATTAAGCTGAGAGAGAATACTAGTACCAACTGCTGAAATATCTGCACCCGAGTCTGGAAGAACAGCTGTGGTGGTGGCACCGTTAAGGGTGGTAATGTCAATCTTTAGCTTGGGTGCAGGGTCAGTAGATGTGACATGGTGGATGTTAGACAGACCTGCTTGTTCGGACAAGGAGCTATCAGGCTGAGTAGATTGAAGAGTAGAGGTATAGGGCCGCAGTGGATGAGGTTGTATGGGTTTGGAACTGCAGACTCTGGAGAAGTAACCCAGTTTCTTGCAATTGTGACATGACACACGATATGCAGGGCATTGTGTGCGACCTGCTGGATGTGGTTGGGCCCCGCAATCAGGACAGAGAGGTTGTGGTGTATATGTCTTCTTCTGTGGGTGTGTCTTAAGAGCTGCAACAGATTCGTAGGGATGACCAGGTCCTTGCTGTATGGCAACTCGTTGTTTCTTGGCTGCCTCTTGGGATCGACACATGTGGACTGTTTTATCTAGAGAAAGGTCTTTTTCTTGTAAAGTTGTTCGACAGTGTCACCATCAAGGAGGCTTTCAATTATTTGGTCACGTAAGCTCTTCTGTGTGCAAGCATCATTGCAGAAGTTGCAAGTTTTCACTAGTTCTCTCAAAGAAACAAAGAAATAATCGAAGGACTCCCCAGACTGCTGTGTTCTGCGATGGAAATTCCGTCGCTCCACTGATTCATTAATGTGTCCAGCGACGTACTTCTTGATGGCACTAATAATGGAGGTTACATTTCCATGGTCCTCGGTGGTGAGGCCAAGGTTGTTGACTATGGTAAGAGTTTTGCGTGAAAAACATAATGTCAAGGCTTGTATTTGCTTCACAGCAGTTTCTTCGCCAAGTCCGAACAGGCTCATGTACGATTCCCACTGCGCTTGCCAGGCTGAAAAGGCAGAGCCACGGTCGATTTGTAGGTCCAACTTAGGAAAATCTCCTTGGCGAAAAACATACGACGACCGTGACATGTGCGATATCTGGAGAACAAAATGGCGGGAACAAACAAAACACTTTAAAACAAAGGTATCACCTGATGGGGTGCCTCAACCCGGCACCAAGGATCAGCGATGAGGGTTAGAAAAATGAGGTTGACGGTTACAATAGTGAGATGAGGCGTTCTACTGCTAGCAGCGCCATGCATGATCACAACATGAGGAAGCCACAATCAGACTAATAATCACACGTGATACATCTTACATCATATTGCATAACCTAATTCCTACAGTGGTAGCCGAAACTTTCAGGTAGAAGCATCTGTCATAGGTAACCCAGCTGTGTCACTATCATTAATTCACATGTGTATGCAAGTATTCAAATTCATTATATGCACTGACAACCTCTCACATGACAGTCATACAAAGTATGTTTCAGAGTCAGCAGCACCAAGCCATAACATATCCACTCTCCTCTTTTATAACCTTGATGATTGCTGATATCCCGATGGCAGCCCACACACAGTCATACAACAAATGGCTGTTCCACTGGATGTCCCATATGACAGGGGTGTCAGAAAGAGTCCGTGTACCACCAGCAGCCAGAACTGTAATCACCCCACTAGTTCCAAGTAATTGGCTTGCTCTACTCAAAGAACACCCCTGATAAACTATTAGTCAAATCCTTTGTAACAGGAATCACAAATGGCTTTAGGATTGGCTTCAACCATCCTCCAGCACCTCTGGTGTTAGCAACGAAGAACCTGTATGGTGGGGTGCAGCATCCTGGGGTTGTGAATCAATACCTCTCAGAAAAACTGTTGTGTTGTTGGCCCCTTTCACTCATGATCTGATTCCCAGTGCACACGTTAACAGGTTTGGAGTAATAACCAAAAATCATCAGCCAAACAAGTGGCATCTAATAGTGGACTTATCTCATCCCTCTGGACACAGCATCAACAATGGGATACCCAAGGATTTCTGTTCACTGACATACATAACAGTCGATACTGCCATTACACAGATCATGATACTAGGAAGGGTTACACTGCTGGTGAAGATATGGTGAAGATAGATGTCAAGAGTGTATTTTGCCTTCTCCCGGTTCATCCTGCCGACCATCACCTGCTAGCCATGAAGTGGCACAAACAGCTATACATCAATACATTCCTTCCATTCGGACTGCACTCTGTTCCAAAGCTATTCAATTTCTTAGCGGATTTGCTTTCATGGATACTGGAGCATATAGGAGTATTACAAATCATGCACTCGGGTGCCTCCATCTGCCTTCATACTCTGCAGGTCATCAGAGAGTATACCAATACTTAGGTGTCCCACTTGCAGTTGAAAAGGTGGATGGACCATCTGAATCACATACTTTTTTAGGCATAGTACTGGACACTAAGAACATGGAGGTACATCTTCCTCAAGATGAACTACACCGCACATGTGTGTCTAAGTTGGGCACCGGAGGATAGGTTTTAAGAGAAAAAGTGAGATAGTAATTATTTACAATATAGCTATGACTTGATAGAATAACAACGAGAGCTGTGTTATAGCAGTGGGTTAATAGCCATGTGCAACTATCTTCGTACAGCAAGTATGTTGCATCTGCCCCAACGTTTTTTTTGCATATACCCAAGCAATTCGTTTGCAACTTCCTACACATTGTATGAGTTTCCTATTTACAATTATTTACAAGAAATCCTCTCAATCGAATAACAATGGGCTGGGTGGGGTGAAAGGTAAGGTCTACCATCTATCACCACGAGCAACAGTAACAGCATAGCAATAAGGCATCTACAGCATAAGAGTAGTGTTAACAACAAAACTGGCGTAATTTACCATACATTAATTGACACATCGCTCGGTTGTTGGGACTAAATAGGTGTACTTATAAGTTGTGAGGCTTACTGGTTTTGACCCCTGGACACTTGGCTACTCTCACTCCTCTGGTGGCTAGCTGTTTTGTTCCAGGAGCTGTCTCAGTAGGCTTCATCTTCACTGTCATCAAAAGGCTGATCCTTACACTCTCTCCGAGGGTTGCTTTAGCGGGTTTGACGAGTAGTTCGTCTGCTGTCTTAATGGTCTTTCTGGTGGCCTTTCTTTGATAGACTTTTACAGACTTTTTGGATTTATTCGGGAGATCCGCACTAGTGAGGGGTCGTAGATTGCTATTCGCAGTCTTCTGGGCAGAATTCTTCTGCATGGTCTTCTTCATGGTATTGGGATATTTCGTTCCCGGGGAGTTTTATTGGCTAAGCTGGTGGAACGCTTCTGTCTTAGCGTCACGAAGCGTGAAGACTGGTGCTTGGTACCACTCTCCCATGTTTACCAGATTACGAGGCATTCATAATACTAGTATTTTAAAAAAGGGGTCTTTGCAATAAAAAGTAGTGAAACAAGAGATGAATGATAGTGTTACAGCATAGCTCTGTGGGAAAGTCCCTACTTTGGCAAATTAGCTATTATTATTTTGTTCAATGCCAAAGTAGGGACTTACCACTGAACTATGCTGTAACACCATCATTCATCTCTTGTTTAACTACTTTTTATTGCATAGATCCCTACTTCATTTTTAAATTAACAATTTTTAAAATACAAGTATGTTTATTTTTTTGTTGTGGCGCAGTTAGCTACAATATAACTTGTATTAATCCACTTGTATTTTCCACATCTGTAGGTGTGGGAAAGGCAGAAACCATCACTTATAAACATTTTGCCCATTTGCTTAATGAGAAGTTGAGTTCCCCATATTCTGTGGTTATAGGCAGGCTTCGCTGTAGTTTGAGGTTCTCCTTGCTGCACTCTTCAGCAATGAGTATCAGGGATCGCATTCTAGATGCAAGCGTCCCTGTGTGCCTCCAGCCGTCGATCTTGCTGTTGCTGATGGTTACCTGTCGACATCCTTTAGAACAATATTATACTAATTTTATATTGTGCTAGCTTCTTTTTCTTATAATAATAACTATGTCTTCTAGAACAACGTAACTTGTTACTTCTCCATTGAACATGACTGTTGTATTAGAGTATATCTCGAGTCAGCCAAGGAGTATGCAGCTAGCTATACCAATAAGGAGTGAGGTGATCTTGTTTATTGTTAAGTAAACAGCTAGATTGTTAGAGGTCTAATCTTAGTACTATTTCGCGATTATCTTTATTTGTGGGTGTGGTCGCATACCCATCGTGAACCGAATCCCAATCGTGAAATTGCAGATATCTAGCAAGTGTAACTCTTATAGTAGTGCCAGGACTGAAGCGCTTCTGAAATCCAGCTCTGAAATAATTCTGTAGCGTCTACATATGCTGCTGAAAGAAAGCGTTGATAAGGAAAATTAACACCTCGTATTATGAAGAAGACAAGCAGCCTGATTGAAGATAAAAGACAAGGCGCAGAGGGCCTACACTCATTGGAACTCCAAAAGGCACATCCCATTGGTGAGTTTGTTATTGTGGTATAAAATGGTGGCCGTGCACTACTTCGTTTGGCCTCTAGTGTTGCGAATGTAGTCAGGCAGTCAGGCAGTCAGTGAGACTAAAATTCGAGTTTTGTTGATTTTTTAAAAATTCTATATCCAGCCACCTGTTAGTGTTTTGTTATATTTAATGCTGTAGTATGTATCTAAGTTAAAACAGCCAAGCTGAAAAAAACAGTGCGGCCCTCAAAAAGGCTATGGTGAAAAAAGATGTGAAATCCAAGGTGGCGGCCAAGAATTGGCTGTGATGGTAGGTTAATGGTAAAAATTTTAATAACGACAATTCAGGTGAATTTTTGTGCCGCTTGGTCTTGGCAAAAAACTCACCTAAATTGTCGTTATTAAAATTTTTCTACCACCATAGCCATTTCTTGGCCCGCCACCTTGGATTTCACATCTTTTTTCACCATAGCCTTTTTGAGGGCCGCACCGGCCGTTTTTTTACAGCTTGGCTGTTTTGGATTAGATTTCATTTCTTTTTGTATTTGTATACCACAAAATAGGCCGGCTTTGGGACTTTTTTAACCTGTCTTTTTTTTTCTTTACAACAGGAAGAAAAAAAGATGAAGCAGATGTACTTTAAATATTTCTGATTTTATCAGTAAATGTACAAATTATATATACAGTGGAACCTGTGTTACGGTCACCTGGATTAAGCGGTCACCTCTGCATAACGGCCATGGACAAAAGGTCCCAAATATTTTCCCATACAAATGTATGCATTGTTTTCTGCATTAAGCGGTCACCTGTCTAACGCGTATAACGGCCAACCAAGAATTCGCCTATGAATCACTGTATCAAGACACACGGTAGTGTGTCGTGCGGCCCAAGAAGCCGGCGCGTAACACCCGTGAGTATATTGACAGGAAGAAAGAAAATGCAATTTTCGCACCTCCGTAGCTCTGTGCATCCTTGATGAAACAAGACGATTTTTGCTGTGAACATTCCCTCCAACTGCAGCACTCCACATTCCAAATTTGAGCGAAATCACTTCGCGCGTTCCCGAGATATGCGACTTCAAAAATTGGCTCAGTTTCTTCGTTTTTTTTTTTCTTCTTCTTATTTTTCTTTTTCTTGTCGCACACTTACAAAAACTGCTATAAAACGCGAACGCCATATCCGATTGCCTTGAAATTTGGCACACAGAAGGGGGGTATAAAGGCGCATCTCGGTACCAACTTTGGCTGGAATACAATAAACAGGCAAAGAGTTATGAGCGATTATTCACGAAAAATAACACCAATATGTTGTCACGCCGACAGGGTAAACCGCGTATGGGAAGAAGCTGAAAATCGGTGGGTGAATAGGTTAACTATTGAACCTCAAACCTTTTGTGGTTTGAAAGAAATCGAGCTAAAAAACAGGAAGATACAACGAAAAAACCAACAGTGTGTAACAATTACGCAATCGAGATTGGCTAATAAAAAATCGACTACTTGCCACGCCTACCAGATAAACCGCTTGGGGTAATGCTTTGAAAATCGTTGTACAGATGGAGTAATCATCTTAGAAAGGCTCATCAATGGTGTAGAAGAATCAGACTTAAAGCCACGGAGTTATAACACGAAATCCAACTTGGTGCAGCAAGTGCGAGATCGAGATACTCTAATAGAGCAGTCATCCTAATAGAGCAGTCACCCTGAACAGAATTCAAGAGATCAGCTAGAAATAAGAAACCTGTATAGAGATCAGCTACACACAAGTCACCCTGTAGAGAGATCAGCTAGAAGAAGTTACCTTGTAGGGAGTTCATGCAACTATGGAAAGGGATAGTTCAGCTAGAAAAAATCACCTTGTAGAATTCAGCTACAAAGAAACCACCATGTAGAGAGTTCAGCTACAAACAAATCGCCCTGTGGAGAGATCAATAGAAGAAGTTACCTTGCAGAGAGTTCAGCTACAAAGAAACCATCATGTAGAGAGTTCAGCTACAAACAAATCTCCCTGTAGAGAGATTAGCTAGAAGAAGTTACCTTGTAGAGAGTTCAGTTACAAAGAAACCACCATGTAGAGAGCTCAGCTACAAATTAGTGACTTTATAGAGACATCAGCTAGAAGAAGTTACCTTGTAGAGAGTTCAGCTACAAAGAAACCATTCTTTAAAGAGCTCAGCTGCAAACAAATCGCCTGTACAGAATTCAGCTACAAATAAATCACCCTGTAGAAAGATGAGCTAGAAAAAGTTACCTTGTAGAGAGTTCAGTTACAAAGAAACCACCATGTAGAGAATTCAGCTACAAACTAGTAACCCTGTAAAGACATTAGCTAGAAGAAGTTACCTTGAGAGAGTTCAGCTACAAAGAAACCATTATTTAAAGAGCTCAGCTGCAAACAAATCACCTGTACAGAATTCAGCTACAAATAAATCACCCTGTAGAAAGATGAGCTAGAAAAAGTTACCTTGTAGAGAGTTCAGTTACAAAGAAACCACCATATAGAGAATTCAGCTACAAACTAGTGACCCTGTAAAGACATCAGCTAGAAGAAGTTACCTTGAGAGAGTTCAGCTACAAAGAAACCATTATATAAAGAGTTCAGCTGCAAACAAATCACCTATACAGAATTCAACTACAAAAAAATCACCATGTAGAGAGATCAGCTAGAAGAAGTTTACTTGTAGAGAGTTCAGCTACAAAGAAACCATCATTTAGAGAGTTCAGCTTCAAACAAATCACCTGTAGAGAGTTCAGCTACAAACAAATCTCCCTGTAGAGAGATCAGCTAGAAGAAGTTACCTTGTAGAGAGTGAAGCTACAAACAAATCACCCTGTAGAAAGATCAGCTAGAAGAAGTCACCTTGTAGAAAGTTCAGTTACAAAGAAACCACCATTTAGAGAGTTCAGCTACAAACTAGTCACCTTGTAGAGACATCAGCTAGAAGAAGTTACCTTGTAGAGAGTTCAGCTACAAAGAAACCATTTTGTAAAGAGCTCAGCTGCAAACAAATCACCTGTACAGAATTCAGCTACAAACAAATCACCCTGTAGAGAGATCAGCTAGAAGAAATTACTTTGTAGAGAGTTCAGCTACAAAGAAACCACCATGTAGAGAGTTCAGCTGCATAGAAATCACCCTGTATAAAATTCTGCCACAAGCAAATTGCCCTGTAGAAAGATCAGTTAGAAGAAGTTACCTTGTAGATAGTTCAGCTACAAACAGATCTCCCTGTAGAGAGATCAGCTAGAAGAAATTACCTTGTAGAGAGTTCAGCTACAAAGAAACCACCATGTAGAAACTTCAGCTGCAAAGAAATCACCCTGTAGAAAATTCTGCCAGAAACAAATTGCCCTGTAGAAAGATCAGTTATAAGAAGTTACCTTTTAGAGAGTTCAGCTACAAAGAAACTATTCTGTAAAGAGCTCAGCTGCAAACAAATCACCTATACAGAATTCAGCTACGAACAAATCATCCTGTAGAGAGATCAGCTAGAAGACATTACCTTGTAGATAGTTCAGCTACAAACAAATCTCCCTGTAAAGAGATCAGCTAGAAGAAATTACCTTGTAGATAGTTCAGCTACAAAGAAACCATCATTTAGAAAGTTCAGCTTCAAACAAATCACCTGTAGAGAGTTCAGCTACAAGCAAATCTCCCTGTAGAGAGATCAGCTAGAAGAAGTTACCTTGTAGATAGTTCAGCTACAAACAAATCTCCCTGTAGAGAGATCAGCTAGAAGACATTACCTTGTAGAGAGTTCAGCTACAAAGAAACCATCATTTAGAAAGTTCAGCTTCAAACAAATCTCCCTGTAGAGAGATCAGATAGAAGAAGTTACCTTGTAGAGAGTGAAGCTACAAACAAATCATCCTATTGAAAGATCAGATAGAAGAAGTCACCTTGTAGAAAGTTCAGTTACAAAGAAACCACCATGTAGAGAGTTCAGCTACAAACTAGCCACCTTGTAGAGACATCAGCTAGAAAAGTTACCTTGTAGAGAGTTCAGCTACAAACAAATCTCCCTGTAGAGAGATCAGCTAGAAGAAATTACCTTGTAGAGAGTTCAGCTACAAAGAAACCATTCTGTAAAGAGCTCAGCTGCAAACAAATCACCTGTACAGAATTCAGCTTCAAACAAATCACCCTGTACAGAGATCAGCTAGAAGATATTACCTTGTAGATAGTTCAGCTACAAACAAATCACCCTGTAGAAAGATCAGTTTGAAGAAGTTACCTTTTAGAGAGTTCAGCTACAAAGAAACCATTCTGTAAAGAGCTCAGCTGCAAACAAATCACCTGTACAGAATTCAGCTACAAACAAATCACCTGTAGAGAGTTCAGCTACAAACAAATCTCCCTGTAGAGAGGTCAGCTAGAAGAAGTTACCTTGTAGAGAGTGAAGCTACAAACAAATCACCCTATTGAAAGATCAGCTAGAAGAAGTCACCTTGTAGAAAGTTCAGTTACAAAGAAACCACCATGTAGAGAGTTCAGCTACAAACTAGCCACCTTGTAGAGACATCAGCTAGAAAAGTTACCTTGTAGAGAGTTCAGCTACAAAGAAACCATTCTGTATAGAGCTCAGCTGCAAACAAATCACCTGTACAGAATTCAGCTACAAACAAATCACCCTGTAGAGAGATCAGCTAGAAGAAATTACCTTGTAGATAGTTCAGCTACAAACAAATCACCCTGTAGAAAGATCAGTTAGAAGAAGTTACTTTGTAGAGAGTTCAGCTACAAAGAAACCATTTGTAAAGAGCTCAGCTGCAAACAAATCACCTGTGCAGAATTCAGCTATGAACAAATCACCCTGTAGAGAGATCAGCTAGAAGAAGTTACCTTGTAGAGAGTTCAGCTACAAACAAATCTCCCTGTAAAGAGATCAGCTACCTTGTAGAGAGTTCAGCTACAAAGAAACCATCATGTAGAGAGTTCAGCTGCAAAGAAATCACCACTGCCCAAATTTTAAGGCAATAGCTCTTTCCAATCTGAAGTTATCAATTGTCAAAGTTGGCAAATTGGATGTGTGGAAGGCCCCTTTTCGCAAATCCGGTCACATATGTATTATATATATAATTGTACATCTACTGATAAAATATTTAAAGTACGTACATCTACTTCATGTTTTCTTCTTCCTGTAGTAAAGAAAAAAAACATAGGTTTAAAAAGTCCCAAAGCTGGCCATAGGCTGGCTTTGGGGTATACAAATACAAAAAGAAATGAAATCTAATCCAAAACAGCCAAGCTGTAAAAAAAGTGTGTGGCCCTCAGAAAGGCTATGGTGAAAAAAGATGTGAAATCCAAGGTGGCGGCCAAGAAATGGCTGTGATGGTAGGTTAATGGTAAAAATTTTAATAACGACAATTCAGGTGAATTTTTGTGCCGCTTCACAAAATTTACCTGAATTGTCATTATTAAAATTTTTACCATTAACCTACCATCACAGCCATTTCTTGGCCGCCACCTTGGATTTCACATCTTTTTTCACCATAGCCTTTCTGAGGGCCGCACACTTTTTTTACAGCTTGGCTGTTTTGGATTAGATACATAACTTTCTCCTTCATATAGCGGTCGCTACCTTTTATGGTGGCTTGTTAAGCCAACTGTCTGGCACCACGGCACCGTTTTAATTAATGCACAATTATCACGCTTCCTGCCTTTCAATGAATACTATATATAATCTATCAGGCTTCATTGCTTAAACGTATTCAATAGCTATAACCAACATTCATAACAAGCTCACCTTGTCCTTTCTGTACTAAAATATTACTGCATTGCGGTTGGCGCGAGCCTCTTAATAATAATCACTCATTTATAACGGCCATAGCCACTAAAATGCTGCTGACCACCTTCTACAGGTTTTCTCTATAACAGCCACCTGTATATAAAGGCCAGATATATCTGGTCCCAAGGTGACCATTATAGGCAGGTTCCACTGTATAATACATATATTTATTACAGAACTCTCCATGGTGGTTTCTTTGAAACTGAACACTCTACAAGGTGACTTCTTCTTGCTGCCCTCTCTACAGGGTGAATTATTAGTAGCTGAACAATCTACAAGGTAACTTCTTCTAGCTGATCTCTCTACAGGGTGATTTGTTTGTAGCTGAACTATCTACAAGGTAACTTCTTCTAGCTGATCTCTCTACAGGGTGAATTGTTAGTAGCTGAACAATCTACGAGGTAACTTCTTCTAGCTGATCTCTCTACAGGGTGATTTGTTTGTAGCTGAACTATCTACAAGGTAACTTCTAGCTGATCTCTCTACAGGGTGAATTGTTTGTAGCTGATCTCTCTACAGGTTAACTTGTTTCTAGCTGATCTCTATACAGGTTACTTGTTTCTAGCTGATCTCTTGAATTCTCTTCATGGTGACTGCTCTATTAGAATGACTGCTCTATTAGAGTATCTCGATCTCTCACTTGCTGCACCAAGTTGGATTTCGTGTTATATCTCCGTGACTTTAAGTCTGATTCTTCTACACCATTGAAGAGCCTTTCTAAGATGATTACTCCTTCCATACAGCGATTTTCAAAGCATTCGCCTTAGCGGTTTATCTGGTAGGCGTGGCAAGTAGTCGTTTTTTTTTTTTATTAGCTAATCTCGATTGCATAATTGTTACACACTGTTGGTTTTTTCATTGTATCTTCCTGGTTTTTAGCTCGATTTCTTTCAAACCAAAAAAGGTTTGAGGTTCAACAGTTAACCTATTCACCCACCGATTTTCAGCTTCTTCCCATGCGCGGTTTACCCTGTATGCGTGACAGCATATTGGTGTTATTTTTCGTGAATAATCAATCATAACTCTTTTCCTGTGTATTGTATCCTAGCCAAGGTTGGTACAGAGATGCGCCTTTATACTCCCCTTCTGTGTACCAAATTTCAAGGCAATCGGATATAGCGTTCACGTTTTATAGCAGTTTTTGTAAGTGTACGAAAAGAGGAAGAAAAATAAGAAGAAAAATTAAAAAATGAAGAAACTATGCCAATTTTTGAAGTCACATATCTTGGGAACGCTTGAAGCGATTTCGCTCTAATTTGGAATGTGGAGTGCTGAAGCTGGAGGGAGTATCCACAGCAAAAATCGTCTTGTTTCATCAAGGCAGTACAGAGCTACGGAGGTGCGAAAATTGCATTTTCTTTCTTCCTGTCAATATACTCATGGGTGTTATGCGCCGGCTTCTTGGGCCGCACGACACACTACCATGTGTTTTGATTATATGGCCTTGTGCTATTCCGTAAAGGTGCTTTTCATCACGTAATATCTCTTTAGGGTGATTCTTGAAGGCGGAATTTTGGCGCCGCGTACCCCAGCATCCAATTATTGTCTGAAAAGTGAAGTATCCAAATGGATGAATAAAACCAAACTGACAGCTGCTACAAAGCCACAGACAAATTAAGTAATTACTGGTAATCATAACAATCTCATTAGCGCAAGCCATATAACAGCTAGCCATGCGGACTACACGAACTGTACAGAATACTATTAAACTTCAATTCTCCAGATGAATGACCCAAGTGGCATCAACATTTTGAACAGTTTCAAGTAGCGTTTTGATTGTGCAGAGAAGACGAAGAAAGGCAAGTTAGTATGCTTCTGTATGTTTGGGCAAAGATGCTGATGATGTCCTTACTTCCACTAATATTTCCAGTGAGAATCGCAAGAAATATTCAGCGGTACATGGATTATTTGACAGCCAATTTACTGTACGTAAAAACATCATATTTTGAGCATACTCGTTTCAATGGCAGAATACAAGCTGACATGGAATCCGTTGAATAATACATCACTAGTCTCTACAGCTTGATAGAACACTGTGAGTACAGCACACTGAAAGAAGAGATAACACTAGACCAGCTAGTTGTTGGCATCTGCAATAGGAGTTTGTCTGAAGACACTCCTGATACTGAGCACAATCCCCAGAACATAAGCAACAAGTCTGAACTAGGGACCCACCGATTATGCTCATTATTTTACCTATAATATGCTATGCTGCATTGCTCAAAATTTTACCTATTATGCTTAAATTAATACTCATTATTTACCCATTATGCTCAAATTATGCTCGAAATTTCCCATGTTTTCTAGTAAACTTATATTGGAAAACAGTAAGTTGCTGAAGCACAGACTCTAAATCCTTGCTTGTAAAAATGCATGTCACAGAAAATATCGATATTCCCTAATAGAACAGTCAGCTACCTGATTATTTTCTTACTGATCTATAGAGTATATCAAACTTTTTCTGTGATATGTATTTTGATAAGCAAGAATTTATGGTAATGCACAATTCTTCTGCCTATTATGCTCAATGCTTTCAAGCACCTATTATACTCATTATTGTGCCGGCATAATCGGCAGGTCACTATAGTACATTCGTGTTGAGCTGAATCCTAAAAAACGTTTAATAACTTACGATTGCTACATCACACAAGCCTCCTGTATTGCTTGACATGTAGCACTTCTCAATGCACTTAAATATATACTAAAAGCGCTTCATTCGAATGTAAGACACTCCAGTTATGACACTGAAAGTTTTGCCATACATTTCAATGGGGAAGCCTCTAAAGCGTGGTCCTTTAAAGTTCATGTTGACACATGTTTGTGGTGAAGCCAGACGTCACACTCCCGTTCTCAATACGCATGATTTCACCGTCCATTATCTAAAAGACTGTAATACACTTCTGCAAGAAAAATAAAGTAGTTTTTTGTGTGTAAAATGAGTAGAAGAACTGGTGCCACTGTTGCACCATATTTAGAAGATAAGTGGCCTACGTATGTTCAGAGAAAATACTTCCTCAGCCTCAAAAGAGGAAAAACCCATATTACAACAGCTCAAAATCTGTTATGCAGCATTGGTGTACCTGTGAGTGAGCCAAACAACTTGTATTTTACTTCACATTTACCACACAGCTGCCCATTGTCTTCTATTCCCAATTAGTCAATTTGTCGTTTAAATCATTTTCTCATCACTTCGCCACACATGTACACAGCTATTCCAGCCAACATTTTGTTTTTGAAGTCACATTCCCACAAAACTCTAAAAGTTTCAACTAATGAAGTAATACTCTTTGTATGAATTTGGGCTGATAGTACCTGTAGTGACTTCCAAACACTCTGCACTGATCAAACATACAAGGTATGGTATGTTCTGCTTCTGCTAGCATAAGAAAGCAATAGTATTTTTTATTAAAGTGCACGCACTTACACTTCACCTGTATTTTCATGTACTTCACATACTTTAATCCCAGCTATCTGATGACTCCTAGGGAACATCAAGTTGTAACACCAATGCTTCAAATATCAATTGGAGTAAACTCAGAGCACTTGGACCTTCAGCTGCTAGTGGAAGAGTCATTAATACCACCATCACCACCATCACCATCTTC